>NC_134570.1:176234749-176577249 GCF_050947875.1 Dermacentor variabilis | reverse complement strand
AGATTTACACAGTACCAGTGGCACCCACGACGATAATGGAAGAGAAAATAGTCTAGAGGAATTCGAAATCCCACAGGTAACGCCGGAAGAAGTAAAGAAAGCCTTTGGAGCTATTCAACGGGGGAAGGCTGCTGGGGAGGACCAGGTAACAGCAGATTTGTTGAAAGATGGTGGGCAGATTGTTCTAGAGAAACTGGCCACCCTGTATGCGCAATGCCTCATGACCTCGAGCGTACCGGAATCTTCGAAGAACGCTAACATAATCCTAATCCATAAGAAAGGGGACGCCAAAGACTTGAAAAATTATAAACCGATCAGCTTACTGTCAGTTGCCTACAAACTATTTACTAAGGTAATCGCAAATAGAATCAGGAACACCTTAGACTTCTGTCAACCAAAGGACCAGGCAGGATTTCGTAAAGGCTACTCAACAATGGACCATATTCACACCATCAATCAGGTGATAGAGAAATGTGCGCAATATAACCAACCCTTATATATAACTTCCATTGATTACGAGAAAGCGTAACCTCAGCTGTCGAAACCTCAGCAGTCACGGAACCAGGGTGTAGACGAGCCGTATGTAAAAATACTGAAAGATATCTATAGCGGCTCCACAGCCACCGTAGTCCTCAATAAAGAAAGCAACAAAATCCCAATAAAGAAAGGCGACAGGCAGGTAGATACGATCTCTCCAATGCTATTCACAGCGTGTTTACAGGAGGTATTCAGAGACCTGGATTGGGAAGAATTGGGGATAAAAGTTAATGGAGAATACCTTAGTAACTTGCGATTCGCTGATATTGCCTTGCTTAGTAACTCAGGGGACCAATTGCAATGCATGCTCACTGACCTGGAGAGGCAAAGCAGAAGAGTGGGTCTAAAAATTAATCTGCAGAAAACTAAAGTAATGTTTAACAGCCTCGGAAGAGACAAGCAATTAACAATAGGTAGCGAGGCACTGGAAGTGGTAAAGGAATACATCTACTTAGGGCAGGTAGTGAGGGCGGATCCGGATCATGCGACGGAAATAATCAGAAGAATAAGAATGGGCTGGGGTGCGTGTGGCAGGCATTCTCAGATCATGAACAGCAGGTTGCCATTATCCCTCAAGAGAAAAGTGCATAATAGCTGTGTCTTATCAGTACTCACCTACGGGGCAGATACCTGGAGGCTTACGAAAAGGGTTCTACTCAAATTGAGGACGACGCAACGAGCTATGGAAAGACGAATGATGGGTGTAACGTTAAGGGATAAGAAAAGAGCAGATTGGGTGAGGGAACAAACGCGAGTTAATGACATCTTAGTTGAAATCAAGAAAAAGAAGTGGGCATGGGCAGGACATGTAATGAGGAGGGAAGATAACCGATGGTCATTAAGGGTTACGGACTGGATTCCAAGAGGAGGGAAGCGCAGCGGGGGGCGGCAGAAAGTTAGGTGGGCGGATGAGATTAAGAAGTTTGCAGGGACGACATTGCCACAATTAGTACATGACCGGGGTTGTTGGATAAGTATGGGAGAGGCCTTTGCCCTGCAGTGGGCGTAACCAGGCTGATGATGATGATGATGTTCGAAGAGGGAACATGCAACGGGAACTTTTGGCCAAATAATCTCACGTGCGATGCGTTTGTGCTTAAATTATACAGGGCATCGTTATATGATTGACGTGCCCCCCCCTCCCCACTTGTAACAAATGTTTCGGTCAGCTGTCTTACGCTTGCATTTTGTTTAGTTATCAGATAAGCTATATTCGGTTAGCTAGTTCAGTCAGTTACTTATTCGTTGATTAGTTAGTAAGTTAATTATATATGATTAGTTATTGTAGTTGGGTATTTTACAATTTAGTGAATAATTTTGTTAGTTGGTTTAGATAAGTTAAGTAATTAGTTGGTTATCCTTTGTTACTTAAATTAGTTGTGTTATTGAAGTTTGTATTGTTATTTATTATTGAACTTAGATATCTAGCTGTTCAAGTTAGCTCAGTTATTATATATGTAATCAGTTTATTTATACAATTAGTATAGTTGTATTGTATAGTTCTTATATCAGTTAGTAAATCTGATCAGTTAATTTAGTTATTTATTAGTTTGATAATTCAGTAATTACTTATTTCTTAGGTTAACTCACTAGCTTAGCTGGGTAAATTTATAGGTAGATTTCGTTACAACGGTTAGTGATTGTTTAGTTAAGTAACGGCTTGGCGAATTTAGTTATTTAGTTGAGCAAGATAGGTTCCGTATTATTGAGTTTAGTTCATTTTTAGGTAGTTTCGTTCATTATGAAATTTCTTTACGTAATTAGTAAGTTTAGCCTTTTATTAGTACACTATGTAAGGTTGGTTAGGAAACCTTGTAACTTGACCGACACGCAAGCACACAACAAATGTTGGGCTTTGTCGCTATGACGAAGCGCGCTGCCACTAGACGGAGAGAGATGTACGGTGCCAAAACTACACACGAGTTGCTAAAAGCGGCAAAGCAGTTTTATCTGCCTAATTACACAAAAATGCCATGTGCAGTCGCTCGGAAGCAACTTTAGAACGACGCAGTTGTCCCACGTGTGCCTTTTGAATGATGAATAAGGCCACTAGTAAAATTGCAAATGAGCCTGGAAAATTTGCAGACGTTTTTCTCATTCAAAATTTCGAACATTGCATAGAATCAGGGTGGTGATTTGCACGTTGTGCCGGAAATATTCCCAGGCTGATAATGGCAGTCGACCGTTGCGCAAAAGTGGGTGCACACACAGAACGCCTGCTGCGTCCCTCGGGCGTCCGCTTCGACGCCCTCCTACTCGCGCCTGCACCGCGGTGTAAGGGCTGGGCCCTTAGGGCTCAGCTCGCGGCTCTCTTGTAAATAGAAATAAAGTTTGTAACCAACCAACCAACCGTCCACTGTGGGCGCTATGTGAACCGCACCAATGGGTGGTGTCCAAAACCCGACCTCTATGGCGTGTTTTTTGGCTCCTAACATTGCGTCCGGCGCCTTCGGCCAGCAAAAGCATAGATTTAAAACGCGCATTTCAAATCCAGAGGTCCCCACGCCATACGAGGCCTGATTTTGGACACTGCCTATAGCGTTACAAGGGATGTAATCGAGAGTTCGACGGATGCCCGTCTGGTCGGGATGAACCATAACAAAGAAAGACGTACACCGATCAGATAAAAAAAAGTGTTTTTGGTCGGTGCGCGTCTTTCCTTGTCACATTGCCAGGGAATTTCGCGACCTCATCAAGAGTATTGAAGCACGCTACCGCATCACCGTGGCGTTCTTACAGCTATCTTAGAGAGCACTGTCTTCGCGACCGGCCCACGAAAACAGCTAGGCAGTCACAAGTACATCGCCCGTTCCGAATGAACGGTAAACGCTTTAACATATACTCGTGCTTCGCGTGTAGCTAGTTATACCACGACCGCTTTATCGAAATGCAACGTTGTCGTGGGCGTACAGAACTGGTTAATTTCTCACAGCCTCATCTTTGTCGCTGCAGTCAACCGAGCCTTTTATGACGAGTGCAAAATGCCGAGCTCGAATGCAGTCTGCGTCTTTTACGGGGTGCCGTGGAAGACGACTTAGTTGCCAGATCGCGCTCTGATTTGTTCGCGGTAAGGAATTTCGCAGGCAATACCGCCAGACTTCGGTCGGTCGGCGAATATCTGCGCGGAGAGGGCCTTTTAGGAGTAGTTACCTTTCCGCCGAATCGGATTCCACGCCTCCATCTGACGCCGAGTGTTTGATTTTGAACATTTTCCTGCGAGTTACAGCTGTTACTGTCTGAGGCTGGTTGCAATTTCTCAACAGAACATCAACCAGTGATCCTAAGTACCTATCTACCTATCTCTGTAACGCCGTCTGTGTTACACTCGAAGAATAATTAGCAAATATAATTATAACTGCAATATTGTTCGGCTAGAAGCGCCATTCGGAAGCATTTGAAAACTGGCTCAATGATTTTCACAACGCTCAAAGCGATGACGGAGCGCAATTTGAAAATCAATAGCAGCTTAGTTGAATGCGGCAGACTTGCTCTCGATGGGGCCTTCTCAGGTAGGATAGGACTGCAGCATTTAAATACCAGATGCGGATGGATTCGCTCCTCTTTCTCGCATGCCTCGTAGGCATTCGCGCCATCAGCTAAAATTAGCTGCTGACAATTCTAACACCAACTCAAAACACGTTCACCTAAATCTAAGGGATATCGCTTGCCTCACGTATGTTTTACCCTGCATAGCAGTTGCTGTAGTGTAAAGTTGGACACTGAAGATTCAAATCTTCAACTAAGCACTTTTCTCGTTCGCCTAGCATTATTTGCAACATATAAGAAATCAATCAGTGCGTATCTGTGCAATGATAAACACGTGCAACTGTAGGTGTACTAAGGAACCCCTGAAATTCACCTATAACGCTTGTAGAGAAAAAAGAATGGATGCCACATGGGCGCTATTGTAAAAATGTTTTAGTGAAAGAGTACACCTCCTCGTTACAAAGCTTCCAGAATTCTATGCAGTAAATATTTACAAATGGCCTTATCACATTACTATTACAAAAGACGACGTTGCTAGAATAGGGCTGCCTGCATTACTGCGGTCGGACAGGGACGATCTGGTACGGCAGTTCGCGCGGCAAGTAAGTTCCGAAAATTAGACCGCGAGACGCGCTCGCGGTGATGTGCGGAATCTTTAACTACTTTAGCAGCAACTATTGAAGAATTTAACATGACCTTACTCGTGTCCTCCAGTCAACCTCTTCTGAAAAACAAAAACTCCCCGGTACAAGGCAATGTTGCAATCTAAATCATACCTCAGTAAGTGCGATAGCGGCGGTAGCGAATGACATGCGCACAGTCTTGGCGCGTGGAGCATTGAGCTCTGTCACGAGGAGGAAGGCGCTGTAGGATGCTAGTCAACGGAGGAATACAGTCGAAATATAAACACGTCTTGTAAACCTAAATCTCTCTCTCTCTCTCTCTATATATATATATATATATATATATATATATATATATATATATATATATATATATAGACGCGCTATGTAGCGCACTAGCGAAAATGAACCTTCACTTTCCTGATCATTTTATTTACCCCTAATAAATATGATTAACTACAGATACAAATGAAAATAATTCGGCGATTCTACAAGCTTAATTGCCATCCACCAGAGTGTAGCTCCAGCAAGTTATTCGTCGTACAAGCTCGTGCGAGTGGCTTGTTGGGGTAGCTGGTACATGGTACACGTAATGGAACGCCAGCAAAGAGAAAGGACAACCAGATAGAAAACCGTGACCAAGAGACGCACGAAAAAACAGGAATGGTGCTAGACCCGCAACAGACTTCCTTCGAAACGACGTCCCGCAAGACAACACCGAGCACGGGTGACAGCGCTGCAATTCACTTTAAGGTAATAAACCTAGCTAAACGCGCCAATTTTTATCTTGCAGTGCTGTCCCGCGTGCTCCATGTCGTCTTGCGGGAAGCAGTCTCCACGAAGTTGTCTGTTAGTCCCGACACTCTTCTAGCACCATTGTTTCCCTAACAGTTTTTGCTCGTATTGTTCTGCGCTTGCTGGCATTACTTTACGTAATAGTAGCCTTAAAAGCTGACCTAGCTGCTGACTTGGCACGTCATCACTCCATCAATACATGTGTACGCTTTCTACTGGGCCATTAACGAGCTCATTCAAAGAGGATACTATGCAGAGCGGCGGCACTGCACGGCTGACGGCTCAGCGATGCGTGAGCCTACCTGTGGCAACGGCTCACGAGACAGTCCTCTGGCGCCGCTGATCCTTCGTGCAGCAGTGCGGTACCCGGGGCAGCCTGGCCGCACATCGGTGCTTCCCGAGGTTCGAATGCAGAGCCGCGCAGACCGTGGCCCGTGATACGTGCAGTGCGCGCGCACGGCCTTCTTCTTCTGCGTCTTTGCTCACGGCGAGATAGCGCGTGGCAGTTCTTTTTTTTTTTTTTTAGGAGATACTTAGTGAACCTGTACGTGCGTATTTAAAATCATGCGAATATCTACACAGTACGCTGCCACTCGGCAACTTAATTCAATGATACCCTTCGTTTACTGAGGACATTTCGACGCGCTTGCATGTTGCGTAGAAAGATGAAAAATAAGCCGGCTGCACTCTTTCAGTGCGACATCGGCGTGTTCTCGCAGTGGACGTTGCTTCGGTTTGGTTTAGCTCGTTGGCTTGTGGCATATGGTTCAACTCAATACCAGGAATCGGCAATGATTTGGGCGGTAGAACAAAAAAAAAACGGGAAGAACTTTGAAAGATCAAATTCGCAAATTAAGAAGAGGTTGAATCGAGAAAGAACATCCGCGGACGCAAAAGCACTTGTGAAGTTGTGCATGCGAAAGCATTAGTGTCCGTTTGAACGGGGCAGAGCGGTCCTTCGAATTTTGCACTGCTAGTAAGCAGCCGGCAAGCAGCAGCCGCCTGCGGCGATGGCTCCGGCACCGCGCGCCGACTTCCCAGAGCTAGAGTGAGGGTGACGTGGCGTCGCGGCCATTCCCTCTCCTCTCACGCAACACCTGGCGTGCTATTGCGACAGCAGACCCCTTTCATCCGCACTGCTTCGTCGAGGCGCCCTCGTGACTTGGCGTCGCAGCCAATGGGATTTTGGGTTCAGTTTCGCTGCTACAGACTACAGACGAATTTTTCGCTCCGTGCGCCATTTGACGCTTTCGCATGTGAATTTTAGGGCTACGTTACAAAATAGGTGCTGTTAAAATTTCTGGCATTCGCGGTGAGAAAAAAGAAACACTCCGAAAATTAACATGGCCGTCTCTTTGTTTCGCTAACAAAATTAGACATGGCATCACATACGTTCCTGTTGCTGTGTCCTAGGGCCGACGCCCCTAGAGAGAGTATAAAACTAGTGTAATGCCAAGTCCAAGCTCGCGAAGGTGACCTTTCAGAAGTCGTTTTCTTTGCATGTCAAACCTGCAGCTCTGTATAAACAAGATCTCCCATTGCTTACGGTTCTTTGCTATAATACCATTCAGGAGCCTAACCAGACCTGTGGAAATTAAAATTAGGCATTTGTTTTCGGCAACGCAGTCTGGTAAGCGAAACTTCAAATCTTCTAATAAAACATATGCACGGCCAACAAAATCTACGATGCTGAACATCGGTGCTATTTATGAAGGGTGAGTTGGCGTGTTCCTCATGAACACATTTGCTGAATTACTACTTTTCGGTGCACGTAGAGTCATCCTTGTCCGCCATAGTGCTGAGGCCAGTATTGATCATTATTGTTCTAAAGGCAACGCCCTTGTGGACACATTTTTGTCTGTTTGTTCGTTTATTTGTTTCCACCAACAAACATGTCTGTCTGTCTGTCTGTCTGTCTGTCTGTCTGTCTGTCTGTTGGGCAGTTGGTTCTTTTTTTTTTCCTTTTTTTCTGCTTTCTTGTCTTGTTTGGTTTAGCGTTCGTCCAGGTGCCAAGTACGTGAAAGTGTTTCCTGCTGCGGCTTCCGAAACACACGGAGAGACGCCACCACTCACTGAGTATGTGTGGAATGCAACACCGTTCAAAAAGTTATCAAGTGCGAATGTTGCCCTATAGCGAAATGGTTAGCACGTCCAATGTGTAGTGCACATTGCCCCATCAGTACTGCATGAACATCAGTTCGGATCGCTGTGCCGGTAGTGCTTAAGTTTTGTTAAGTGCTTGATCTTGTATTTCTGCCCAAAATGTTAACTGAATATACCGCTGCAGTTGTAGAAGGTATATCTGACCACCTACTTGTCAGTATCGATGTATCCAAAGTCTCTTCCACACCATCTGAGAAACATGTGAAGCATTCCTTCCAGGATTACTCACGCGAAAATGATGCAGCAATAATAGAACATATGGAAACATGTCTCACCGACTTTAACGACAATGATGTGATAGCTCTTTGGCGCTGTTTTGAAAACGTGTCAGTTCTGTATTGATAAATTTGTGCCTGATAAATACAAACTAGTCCGCAAACAAACACCGTGGATGACGCGTGAAATTATTCACATGACCCGCAAGGTAAAAATGTTAAAGAAAACACGATTACAACCTGATCGTGTTAAAGAATTGAAACAAAACCTTGCACGTGCAGTATGCACCTCGAAGGAACGCTACTCCAATATATCACTACTAAACTTTATTGTTGAACAGCCTGAAAAGTTCTGGAATTACTAGAACGAAAAAAAAAATGCCAGTAGCACAAAATTGCATCAATGGATCAATCATCACCGATCACAGCGTTATTGCGAGTCATTTCAGTTTTTATTTCCATAGTGTATTTTCTAATTAGGGCATTATTTCTTCCAAGGACAAAACGTTTCACCCATCCGAAGCTAATTTTATTTCATACACTGGCTTAGCTTCGACGCTAGTTAACTTAAGAACTAAATCTTTATGTGGTCCTGACAACCTTCCGAACATTTTTTTTTTGAAACGTTATGCTGAAACTATTGCAAGGTTCATTCTTATTATATTTCGTTCTTCGATAGATGCTGCAAAATTACTGGATGACTGCAAGATAGCCAGAGTTGTACCCATATTCAAGAAGGGCGACTGTTCATTGTTAGAAAATTACCATCCAATATCTCTGACATCCTCATGTTGTAACCTAATTGAGCATATTGTTGCATATCAGATTAACTAGTTTCTAGATAAACATTCAACACTGTCTAATTTTCAACACGGATTTAGAGAAGGCAATTAAGCAGTTGCTAAGCTTGTCAGCATAATTCATACACTCGCCTCATGCCTTCACAGAAATGGTCAAATTGATGCTGTATTTTTTGTTTTATGCAAAGCCTTCGATACAGTTCCACATGACAGATTATTACGAAAACTTAGACACCTTGAGCTCCCAGAAATATTGATCGCATGGATAACAAACTATCTAACAAATCGCCGCCAGTTCGTGGAAATTAATAAGCAACAGTCTGGCTGGCTTCCGGTCAACTCGGGAATCCCTCAAGGAAGTGTCCTAGGCCCATTGCTCTTTCTACTTTACATAAATGATATTACTACTTCAATCCATTCCAGTGTGCCAATTCGGTTGTTTGCGGACGGCTGCGTGCTTTTTAGAGAAATCACTTCAACAAATGATCAAACTGATTTAAATACTTCTGTAGCTGGCATTATTGATGGTTGCAATATGTGGGAAATGCGGCTTAACGCTGAAAAGACGGTCTTTCTTCGCTTCACTCGTCAGGAAGCTCCACTAACCTTTAGTTACATGTTAGGTTCGTTGTCTTTGCAGGAAGAAACAAAATATAAGTATTTGGGCGTCACAATCACTAACAATTTATTATGTAATTTACGCATTGATAATATCTGGTCTTCGGTCCTGCGTAAATTATATGTTTTGCGGCATAAACTTAAAAACTCCCCACCTAACGTAAAACTGCTTGCTAATTATTCATTAGTTAGGCCGAAACTTGAATATGCAAGTGTTGTTTGGGAGCCGTTTACTGAACAGAATATTAAATGTCTCGAAAGGGTACAGAAGAAAGCCGTGGAATTAATATATTCAAAATTCTCTCGATATGGTTCCCTATCATATTTAATGCGTGACAATGGCATCGAAATCATTGAGCAGCTAAGGCAACACTTAAGAATTCACTTTCTTTTCATGCTTCTAAATGGAGACTTAATCAATTAATCCTGCATCGTATCTGTCAAGTTCAACGTCTAGGCTTACTCGACATCATCATCCAAATTCACTAACACCTTATTTTGCACGGGCGGATGTATTCAAGTATTCTTTTTTTTACCCGAACTATAACAGGCTGGAATAACTCGTTGTTGCCTGTTTCAATTGATTGATTCATTGTACTACTGTTGTGTCTTACCACCCTGCTTAATTGAATAATGCATCGATTTTACTGTTGTGTTTAACCACCCTGCTTGGACCTGAAGTAGGTCTGCAATATGACATAAATAAATAAATAAAAATAAAGAAAGTGTTCCAGCGCTTATTAGGCTACCCTGCGTTCGTATTGACGCCGTTTGAATGTAAAACAAAAGCTGCTAAAATAATGAAATGTTTCAACATTATTCACTCTTCTCTGTACATAACTCGTTCACACATACAGCTCTTCCTACACCACGTAGACTAAGACTTCACAGCGAGAGCTACGCTCTCCAGTAGTCTTCAGCCGCCCCTTCGCTTCATGGGGACGATAAAGCCGTTAAACTAAGAACGGTTGTTCGCGTTTCTTTCTCTCTTTTTTATTTATGCTGAAAGTGCGTAATCACCCGGCGAGGTGGCGCCAAGCCTGTCCGCTTCAATCCAAACGTTTAGCCATTGTCGACTCATTGGACGACATAGTGGAAAGTGATTGATGTTGTAGACATTCCCTACCTTTCATCTCGCCTATTCGACGGTGTAAGATATATGAAGGAGAACCGGCTGATTTGATAACAATGTTCCCTTTTTTCATGATTCGGCGACGGGGCAGTTTCGTCACTTGTAAAGATGACGACACTGGGCTCTAACTCCGTGCCAGCAGCTAGATTTGGAGGGTTTATTTCGCTGCTGTGTCACAAACCGGAGTCATCGCGTCTGCCCGTATGCCGTCTGCTTCAGCTAACTTGCGCTGTGTGTCGCTTTTCATATATCAGTGTGCATAAATATTTGTCATCTTCAGTTCATGCCACAGATGCTCACGCGTTGACGTTCGCTTGCCACAATCATCCTGCATACGTGTTCTTGCTCCATATCTGCAAAATAAAACATAATGCTTTTACAGCGCAAGCTGATCCATGCAAGCGATTCCTATGGAGCTCTCATTATCTCCATACCACAGCCTCTTCTCGGTACTAGCAAATGAACCATTCGGTATGTCTAGCTTTAGTTCAAGATTTTGCGCATGCATATCATAGTATATTCATTATTTGGAAAAAAGAGCATGGATGGTTAACTTTGCAAAGAACCGTCCTTATAAGAGAAGAGCAACAAGACTGCAAAAACCAGAAACTAAACCTTCCTCAACCTTCCGTTTCGCCACTGCGTTGTTAGGAAGATAAATAAATCAAGCCCCACTAAGGAACATTCGTGCTGTTTTTTCATCGCCAAACTTGGAAAAGTGCTGAACATATCAGGTGCTGCTCTACATGCAGCTTCTTTATTTTTGTCAGGCATCGCATAGGCTTCTCGAAGCTGAAGTTGTTGGCTCAGATTTGCAGAAGGAAGTTGTAAACCATGAATGCGATGATATTCCACATACAATACATATTCGTGCCATCGCGCGAAAATGAATGCAGGTGCACTTTATTAAGTACCGTGGGCCTATGTGCATGCTAGAGGGGTGTGCTTGATCTCGAAGCACAAACGTTGTTGCTTTTTACCCGTATTTCGTCAAACTGTTTTTTGGTGGCTGCAAGAACTTCAGAGACTGTTGCAGGAAAGAAATGTATTTAGAATTACATCAACATTGCTATTATTCCTCCCGGTTCCCTTCTTGCTGCCGACAAAGATGACCGTGCTCTTGTCTTCTCACTCATTAAAGTGGCGAGCAGGGTTAGAGTAAATTTAGATAAACAGAAACCATTTAGATATCATACAAAGAATACAAAGAAAGATGATTAATTCGTAGTATATTACAAATTGGAAGATATGTGCCAGGGAACAGAAAACAACAGACTATGTATATTTCTATGTCAATCGAGGTTAGCTATGCAATAAAAGTAGGGCAACTCGAATTGGTGTAGAAGACGTAGACTCCTCCTTTCGAAATGACAGAAAATTCTAACGAAAATTACAACTAGCAGTCATAGAACAGGATTTTAATGCAAGAACCGACTGTTACTGGAGGACGTGTGACTAGTCGCTTGAATGTTTCAAATACCAATGAACCAAATGCTGAATGCTTTGGTTTTAAATATCTGTACTCATCGCCAATTATCGCGTCTATATCTGCGTCAACAATATATTTGCGTTGCGCGCGCCTCGGAAAGCAATGGCAACGCCCTTCCTTGTTACTTGATGAAGTCATGTTGCGCCCTTGATATGTAAAAACACCTCCATGACAAAGAATTTTTCCCACAAGAATGCAAATTTTGCTACCAGAACGTTATGGGGGCTTGCGCAAAATTTCCTTTGACTCTTCGCTGTAAGCCTTCCTATTTTTGGAAGCTCCAAGACATAGCGTATACATCTCCTGACCTGTAGCAGGTTTTGCTCCCATAAAGGCCCAGTGCGCTTTATAAAGTACCCTATCATATCGTTTCAAGGAATACAGAACCACTCACAAAACTTTCGCAATGCATTTACAGCGTCAAAAGATCGTCTGACACGAAAAATCGACAAAATTTAACAGGTACATTTTGCTTTGGCCTTAATGGGTTAAAGGCGAAGTTTAAGCATCTTCCAAGTTTTTGCCAGAGTGGCATGCATCTTTGTTCTTCTTCTCAAGCCTTTTCTCAAGCTGGACGTTGGCTGTTTACTATGCAATTCGGTGTCACGGGACGCACTGTACTTATGTTAACCTGGAGAAGAGGAGGAGGGCAGAAGCATTAGCGAAGACCTCTTATGAAGGGAATTAGCATAGCAGGCAGAGAACACGGCGGCATGCTGCTTGCGCTGAAGGCGAGCCGATTCACTGCATCGTTAAGGGAACAAAGCAAACACATTGGCGAGGGCCAGAGTCGACTTTCCTGTACATCTTGCTCCGTGGCCTCGTCAACAAAGTTTGGCCGTTATCTCGGTAGCCTCAGCTCCTGCGGTCACCTATAGTTCATAAACTATAGATGGGTTAGATGGAAATTATCTGTAGTATGTATTGATTGGCAATTATTCTACAAACCAGCGTCAAAGTTTGACCTGGATGCGTCGCTGTCCCCTAAATCGCCCCGAATTAGGTGAGGTTAATCCAGGCTACTCGGTGAAGCAGAGAGCCAGAGCTGCGTGCTGCAAAAAAAAATAATGCAGAAACTACACTGGATTTGCTTAATTGTGCATATGCATACCCTATAATTTCAGTTGGCCCGCGCTTAAATATTAAGATGGCCCACACACAAATTTAAGTTGGCCTGCCCCCAAATTTAAAGCTGGCCCACGCGCAAATTTCCGTTGGCTCACCTACGAACTTCCAATACAACCAACCTCCAAAGTTCCACTTGGCTCACCCCAAATTTAAATTTGCCCACTTCAAAATTCCGAGTGGGCCCACCCCAACGTTCAGTTACACCACCCGCCAACTTCAACTTTGCCCACCTCCCAATTCCTGGTGGCCAAACCGTACTGTATAAGCTCCCTCATGCATTTTCCATGGAGCCTTATGTTTCGATAAGTGGATTCCCTCTAAAAATTAATTTTTCCTGTTTAAATTGTTCTTTGTCGCTTATGAAGCTACCAATCATATACATTTACACAAGTATACAGTCTTAACTTTGCAAATAACACACTTTTCTGTCGATACAAGGCATTACACTTTTCGCGTGGTTTTTCGTGTGACGGAGCTGAGGTATTCGCCAAAGAAGCTTACGCTATAGAATACGCTGGTGCAACTACCAGGCGTGTGATGGCACCCTAATGTTTCCAGTGCGCTCGCGTCCCGAGCGCGGTTTGCTAGCAGCAGACGCTGTGGTGCAGGCCCCGCTCCTTGCGCAACAGTGTTGCGGGAGGAGTTCAGCAGGCGCTTGCCAGTCGGCGATGCCTAGTCATTCTAGCCGCCAATAGATGGCGCCAAAAGCCGATGTGCTTTAGGAAAGAAACCATTTATGATAACTCAAAGGGAGGCTCATTACTTTTCGAAGTGAGATCGGGATTCCTTAGAACACGCACCTATAAAGCGAGATATAAGAAGGAAGAAGAAGCATGTGCTTCCTGCGGTAAAGCTAGGGGAACTATGGAGCATGTTTTATTAGAATGTGAAGACGTCTACCCAGCGGTCGATTTAGGCACCACTGGCCTCCTTGAAGCCCTTGGGTTCAGAGGGAGCAATGGTAAAGCAAACATGTCCGCAATAGACATTAGTAAGAGGCGACTGGAGGATTGGTGGAAGAAAAGTAGGGAAACGTCAAAAAACGGACACGTACAAACGCACAGTTTGCAATAGGGGATCAGAAAATTTGGGCTTGGTAGTTCAGAGTGTTTTTTTTTTTCTTTTTTCATTGTTTAACCTAGGTAGGATATTAGGCAGTATAGTAGCAATAGCTTGGTTGCGCAACCCACCGCCCCGTTCCAAAGGGGTCGCTCATAATATCCATCCAAATATCCTTTAAAACACCCTCAATCTCCCAACGTAGCGCCAACCACTTCCCTCCTCCTCCGCTCGGCAGGGCCTCGACGGTGGCGTCGCCGGTGGCGTCGCCGGTGGTGGGCCTTCCGTAGCAGACGACGGCTAAGACGCTACGGGAGGAAATCCGCAGAAAAGTTCGTTCGAGCCCTGCGGAGCAGTTTTTTCAATCGAGATCTTTGTTCGTCAGTCGGTAACTGGCCTTAAGAATTTCGTGTTGGAATTGCGGAAGAAATAGAGAAAAGGACCATTACTCAAGGCGTATTTAAGGCGTAAAGCGCGCGACGTTGAGAGTTCGTGTTGCTGAAACACGACGCAAACACGCGGTGTACTCAAACACGAGCGTAATTACCAAAGTTTGAAAGTATGTGTATGAAAGTATGAAAGTATGTGTACGTGGTTTCGTAGGTTCATTTGCGTACCTGCAGGATACTTTTATTCGGCCGGCGCGTGAGTGATTCCGGCTGTGTGCGGTCAGCATTGCCTGGCAACAGGGCCGTTTTTTTAATTGTGGGGTGCTTTGGTAACCGTGACGATACATCGTTTTTTTTAACAAGTTCTGCTCCAGGAGGCCACATGTTATGGCTAACGGAAGCCTCTGAAGAGCACGTGTCATTACAATAAAGCAGGCGTCGCAAGGAGTGTTCGCATACAAAATTGGCTGTCCGCGATCTTATACCCCCTTGGCATGCACAAGCATCGGCGAGCCCCATCCAGTCCTGGTTCTAGCTTTGGTGTTCGCGTTGCCGCTTTGGTGCCCTAGAGGCGCCATCAATAATACGAAATAATGACAACTTGTTACAACCAGTAAATAAAATTTATTGAAGAAATACAATCGCGCCGAGGCGCCAACTTCTAAAGCAGCGCTAGCGCGCCCGCGCAAGTATTATGAAACGCCAACGAGGAATTTACCGGCCCACGTACGACTCTGCGATCAAAGTGCACGTTAAACATCCCCAGGCGAGCTAAATAAAGCTATCCGGAGCCATCCACTACGACCTCCATCCTAGCTTTAGTCGCTTCGGTACGTTAAAAACGTTAATCACCACAAACCAAATCAATACATGTGGGCGTACATTCGAAGCTAAAAGACTGCATCGTAAGTCATAGTGAGCATTGCAAAAGAGTCGAGAATGTGCTAACTTCTGGTGGAGCTCAAAACACACCCTGAATAAAGTCGTTTTTATGTTACAGAGCAGCTGCAGATGCGTGCATTTCACCGCAAGACGAAACTACATGAAACAAAGAGAGCCCACTCGAAAAAAAAAGTCAACCAACGCGCCAAAAACCACGCAGAGCATGAACACACACGTTTTCGAAACCGAAGGCGTGAACTAGACACAAAAGGAGAGGTTGTGAGTAGCCGTGGCCCTTACTTCACAAAGCCGCGCGTTCTTTGCCACTTCCTTGAAGTCAGCCCGCCCGATCCTGCGAATCCACACTTCTTTTTGCGTTGCGCCCGCCGGACGGCAAAGCAAAAAGCTTTTTGCTCTCGCTTTGTCTGTTGCGGCAACCAAAGGCGCAGCAGCACGGCATCGCAATCAAGTTCTCGGCCCTACAAATTCTATGACCAGTGACCAAGCTGAACACCAATCTGCCCACCAGGCTGCTGTTGCTTGCGACTGGGTTACAACAGACATTCAAACATTGTTCTCATCTCCTGTGGCCTTTTTTCTCGGCTAGTGACTTACCTCCTTTCATGTTCTACGCTACCGAAGAGCCGTGTTCGTATTCACTGAAGCCAAGCACCCGGTTTTCCTTGCGCAACGGCAAGTTCGCCTGGCCAGTGAAGCGCGCGGACAACTCTCAGTGCACGCTGTGGGTTCTCGCAGCACACAGATTCCATAGGTCTGGTTTGGCTCCTTCTCCTGAATGTTTTTACTGCAATGAACCCGAAACTATGGATCATTTCTATATAGAGTGTCGTAGGTTCAATGTGCATAGAAAACGACTTCTAGAAGGTCCCATCCGCCAACTTGGATTAGCCATTACGCTACCTATCATTCTATCTCTGGGGGCGTCGGCACTAGGGCACTGTAATAGTAACGTATCCGATGCCATATATAATCTTGTAATGGAAACAAGGAGACTTCCATGCTAATTTTCCTGTATTATTTTCCACAACAAGAAACCAAAAAAGATTAACTTCTAATTCAAAGAAACTATAGCATGAAAATTAATAAATTATTAACGATTAGAATTCATTTAATATCTCGTTTTCAGCAAAAAAAAAATCCTACTTGGTTATTTATTCTTTTTCGACCCACTGCCGCCAGATTCATGGCCGATCCCCCGTAGTGGGTTGTGCTATAACTACAGGCTCCAAACCTACCGGATTCCTGTCAGCTCGTCCAGTAGTCGGAACCATAATCTTACTTCTGCTGGGAGATACGAACAGTCTTGCTTCTGTCGGCCTTCCTTGTGTCGGTCGGTCGCAATGTGTTTGCCCTAATGCGAAGAACACTCTTACCATAACCAGCGTGCCTACTAAGTAGCGCGCCAGCGAGAAATCCTTGTGTCACCTAATCGGTCGTGGCACGGGAATTTCAGAAGTTGCAGTAGAAAAAGGTCGCCTTGTTCAAAGACTCGTCTAAGCTGTGAAACGGAGTTCTGATGAGTCTTACACAAGGAAAGCTCGTTATAGCCTCGATAAGACGCATGGTTTCTCGAACGCCTATTTAAATTCAGCAGTGTGTCTGCGGTAAATTGTGAGCGGCACAACGGCCACACCATACTGGCGCGCAGAGGCACCGACAAAAAAGAAAACAATAAGAGTATTGTTTGATTACATTGTGCGTTCAATCATACGCAGTTTGTTCTGCAGACATTTCATTGAGGGAGAGGGCCACCCTGACGCACATCCTATGGGATTGCACCAAGTTCCCCAATGAGGCTTCGACAAGTACAACGATTCCTCCGCGACTCGCGGCTGCGGCGGAATGCTACGACCACGAAAGCCAAACCTGGGCCGTCCAGCAGGTCTCGGCGGCTCTTGAAAGACAAAGGCCGAGCGAAACCGACGGAACGTTGCCCCACAGGGCGACCAACCGCGGGAGTAACACGCGCTGGAGTTGAGTAGAGACCACCCGCTGAGAAGACGTCAGGGCCCGCGTCACGGCGCCATTTAGTCATGGTGTCGTTCTGCAGGCGACTACATGAAGTTGTCTCTCTCTCTCTCTCTCTCACGGCCACACCATACTGGCGCGCAGAGGCACCGACAAAAAAGAAAACAAGAAGAATATTGTTTGATTACATTGTGCGTTCAATCATACGCAGTTTGTTCTGCAGACATTTCATTGAGTTATTTTTGTATTTATTTGCGAATTATACCGAAAGACTGATTATCTTCACAGCCCTTGACAACGAGACAAGGCCCGTCACCCAGGACCGTTGGCTGGAATCCGTCTGCGAAGATTCCTGGAACGAGAGCCGAGCAAACCTTTTGTCAGAAATATGAGGCCTACTCAGCGCGCGGCAAAGTGTGGCTCCAGGACGTGAAATGAGCGTCCTCCCATTTCACAAACTCCGGAATGTAAGCTTTGCGATCATTCTCCAGAACTTCGCAGCGCTGGGTAATGCCGTGTGAAGCCTTGCTAAACGTCCTGGAGTCTACTCACGCAGGGCGCTGGGTGGGCCGCGTGCTCCTGGAAAATGATTAGTACACGGTTAAGTGCGATGTCACACAACCAGACACTTTCCCCAAAGAAAGAAAGGCTGGCGAAACAGGCGGAATACGTAGAGACACTCTGCCTAGTCGAATATTTCCTGGGCATCTGCCGAACGTATTCTGCAGGTGCCACGGCAAGAACACGGCAAGCGCTCGTACCGAACCCCTGCTGCTGTTCTTGCGACTAAGCGACGCCCTCCGTAGTTGCATTCGGCACGTGAGCAAAAAAAAGCGCAACTCACGCACAAACGGAAGATACCACACACAACGTAGTGTACTGAACGAGGACAAGAAACCATGCGTGCGCTTACTTACTACCATCGTGAAAGACGCGACTGTTGGGTAGAGAGAAGAACATGGTGTGAGACACTTAATAAAGACAAATTGCTTGTCGCTTAGGTAAGCAACTATAGACAAGGAAAACGAAGAAATTTATGGAAACAACTGTCAAGGGTGCAGGATACACTGCATTTGACCTTATGAATCGCAGCTCAACAACCACTACGCGACCAACTTCGGCGTCCGTGGCGTTCGCCTGTGCTAGTTCTCGCGATGTTTAACTGCCATTACATTAAGATATAACACCACGCTATGCAGTTCCTCGACTGCGTTCAGTCGTAGTGAATTCCGAGACACTTGGCGCATGGGCGTAGCTTTGTTTATTTTTTTGCAACCTTACTTGGTGATTTCAGCAATTCGAGATTCGGCAGTGATTTCTGAACTCGAAATGCATTATAGCTCTGACAGCGTGGCACAGGCTGCAGTCTGTTCAGCGGAGTGGAGTGAGTCTATGTTTATCCCGCTTTTACAGCCCTCCCAGAACTCTAAGATGGGATCGGCTAAGCCTGCACAGCAGGAGTCCTTAAAGAAATATGAGAGGTCAAATGGATGTCGGTGTATGTTCGCGAGTTAGTTCTGAATAACTGGTGACGGAGTTTATTATGGTGAACATCTACTTGTTCGTCATGAAATACCGGCCTTAATTCATACTAATGAAACTTTAAGTGGGCAGTTAGACAAATCGTACATACAAAGTAACGTTTACCATGACAAAGCTTCAGAAACGTCACTTAATGAGCGGAAAGCGTCAAAAAAAGCACGTGATAATGATCCACGACTTCAAGGGAAACCGGTCATGAGGACTGTAAAAAAGAATAACTTGATATGCATATGTCCAAACCATATAACTAAAATTTTTTAGGTAGTATTGCTGGTTATGCAATTTTGCCAGTTATGCACGTTGCCTTCCAAGGCTTTTCAGCGAACCTGTACGAAGTATTGAAAATAAAGCTGGTGCGGCGCACTATTGTTCACTGTTCTCCCGAGAAATTCAAATGCGCAAGTATTAATAAGCATTCTTTCTAGCTACATCAGCGTCACCCACAGCGATGCTGATGCCCCCCCCCCCTCCCTCGGAATGATACACTACACTACGCTAAACTACATGCACACCTGCGCAGATATTTCACTCACAGTCCTGCGTGAGCAGCCTGAAGAGTATGCCGAACATTGTGACACTGACGAGCAGGAGCATGGTGGTCATCGCGAGCAAGATGAAGCGCTCCCGGGTCCGGTCGATTACGCTGCGAAAGAAATTAGTACAAGCTCGCTTGGCTCCACTCGGCGAACCGCTATCGCGCAATAGAATGGCGGCATCTGCGTGAGCCTAGTCAATTTTCTATGATGGACTATGTTGTACTTCAATAGAGCCAATGAATGAACCTAGCAAGTTTAAAGCACTTTTCCTGAGCCGTAGTGGAACAAATACTAGCAAATACGAGTAATTCGAAATTCATGACGTCACACTGACGTACCGACGCTCCGGTGACGGTGAGTAATTCAAACTGAAACTAATGCCCCCTTCTACTTGGCTATTATTTTTCGTTTGAGATTCACTGTATTACCGTGAAATTAACGGAAATAGTCTTTTGAAATCACAATTGATCAGCGTAAGCCACTTCAATGTTTACTGTCCTTATGATAATTTGATTGCTCAGCGAATACACTTAGCAGCTTCAACTAAGAGAGAATAAGAGGCACGTAGAAACTTCTGGTGTATAGCATAAGCTAGAAGAAGCACATTGTACATAAACAGATGCACCGCGGTCCATTAGTCACGAGTGACTTAGGAGAACGTTTTGTTTACACGCGTTCATATTCCACTCCAGAAATCACTTTTCGAGTGAAATGATTTATCATATCGAGAATTACACTGACTCTGCGTCTTGGAGACAAAGAAAAGCTACGCGGAAAAACGAAGACTGACAGGTGCCCACCCTACACAATAGCGACTGTAATACATTATCGCTAATGCCTCCTACTCACGCGATAAGTGTACATCGAAGTCTGCATAGCACCGACGCTAAAATCCGTAACTTGTAGTGATTTTTTTACAATTAGATTTTCTTCACATGTAGTTATTCCTATCTCTTTCCTCCTATCTCACCAAATATTATTTATCATGTACGTTTATTTAATGCCCCCTTCTACTATGTACTTCCATGCAAAACATAGCAGAATCCAGTTCCTCCCTGCCGGACACTCAGACACACACCGTCTCTCTTCTCTCATGTGCCTCTGTACGTCTCGTGGCATGACGTGATCAAGACAGGGCAGAGTTGTGCTGTCAACAAAATGAATGTCAACCAGCTATCCCAATCCACTATGCCTCTGCATACCACTGTTGTCGTGATTCTTTTAGAGTGAGACAAAAAACATCGCTAAATTCTCGCTGAAATTTATTGCAGTGTCGCTAAAGCTTTTTAGTCAATCTTAGGTAACGCAGGTGCTTTGGAACACTATAATGTAGGCTAACGTAGCGTATATCATTTAACAAAACGTCTTAGGTTTGTCTACGGCCTATTTCAGTTTCGAATAAACAATGAATTTACCAGCAGTGTGTAGTAGATCTTCATTTTGCCAATCTGCTTGCATAACACTGCCGATGACAGCTAAGGTTCAGCGTTTTCCTCCATAATGCGAAATTGCAAAGGCGGCAGGATCCAAAAGTACACGAGTAATCTTATCTTCCTTGCACCGCAACGTCACGTGGATCACATTATCGCCGCACGTTTTCTACATCTCAGGGGTCATCAACGGATATGACACATCCTGCGACGCACATTTGGTATCATATTAACGCGATGACGTAGAGTACGTGACCCTTATGGAGATCGAATGCTATACTTTCGCCTCTGCTACTTGAAATCTCCCCGCATTATTGATTTCTCCAAAAAACAAGAGATTCGTGTGAACGGACCCACCTGCTCGAATACCTACTGCTTCTGCAGTCGATCTGTCTTGTTATTCAGCGGCTGCGTTCAGAATCTCGTCACAAAATTGAATGAAGCAGATTATAGTAAATTTATTTTGTGTAACGCTTGCAAGTGTCCGCCACTTGAACGTAGCTCGTGAAAGTGCAGAACAAGTTCGTTAGGACCCATTTATTTTGGTTTCGTAAATGCTCTTTTTATTAGCATTTTGCGAGCGTGCTGTGAATCATATTAATGCCACAAATGTGAAGGCGACCATTCTTTCATCGTGCTCACAGAGCCTAGGCGTCATACAGTCAATTTCGGCCACGTACACCCGTGAGCAAAAGTATACGGACCACGGGAGCGCGTGTCAAACTGCATCGACGCGCCGTCTACCGACGCGGCGCCTGCTGTGGAGAGGGCCGCTAGAGCAGCGGTGCGCATGCGCGTCCCATCATATCTGCTGGCCTGACATGTAGCTTTGCCTGAAGTCGCTGTGGTGCTCGTAGACTAAACGTCCACTGGGCATCGTTGTCGCTGCTCCGTCGCATCTTGGCCATTGTTTTACGCAGCGGCTGCGGCTGGGCTGGCACGCGCGTCCGACGCGCTTCGCTTTCATTCTTTCTTTGGGGGAACTATCGCACGCCGCACTGCCTCCTCTGACGCCTTTAGATGACTCGCACAAAGTGGCCTTCTGCGGCTTTGTGTTATCTCGAACTGTTCCAATGCTTGCTGCCGTAGGTAGAAGCAAGGTTTTGCAATCGGTGTCCGCCGTCGCGTTAAGAAGTAGAACTGAGCTGCAGGGGCTACTATTCTCCGCAAGCAGCAGGATGCTAAAAGGAGAAATTAGCGGCACCGTACTGCCTTTATTTCTTCAAACCCTTCAACAAGGCTTGAACAAGAAATGCACGCGAGGGTGCCACTACAGACAGCAGCGACAACGCTGACACATGCGCGAGAATATAAAATCAGGTGCAGCTGTGCGGTGCACGCTGCCGTGAAGTTCCAATTACGGTTGCCTGCTTGCGAATCAGGTCGAGGTTGCGGACCTGAATCACTGGTCGGGATCTCCTGATGGCATCGCGTTACGAGCGGATACCACGGCACCTTCGAGGCGTCATCGCCGCCTACGGAAAATTGACAGCGTAGTGAAATCATGCATACAGTTGTGAAAATTATAATCTACGAAAATAACAGCAACACGTTGGCTCGTCCTAAGTGCCCTCAAGACCGCAGTCTGTGGATGGTCACCCCGACCAGTGATTCAGGTCCGTAACCTCGACCCGATTCGCAAGGAGGCAACCGTAATAACCCAAGGTGGCATTCATCTCAAACACTAGCATCGTTATTCTCTAGCTTATCAAAGTATTCACGGTATTATTGGCGCGTTTGTTTACGCGCGTTTGTTTACGCTTCTGTTTACTAATTTTGCTCCAGATAACTTTGTCTCATCGTTTTTCTGAGTTATCTTCGCAAACTCTACCGCGAAGTCAGGCGTCACAATGAGAGAAACTGCGCAAAGAAGGGGCTTGTACACTAACGATCGCGCCATCCACTCACGTGGTCTCTCGCGTAATGCTGGCGAGGTTCCTCCTGGAAAGAAAAAGAAGGAAGGAGGTTGCATGGCTTAGTGAACATACCGGATGAATACCTTGTAGCTTTCCCAGCACAGAATCAGCCCCGTTATTACGACGCACTTCTTCAGCAATAGGGATCTCAGAATGTGATAACATTCTGAGAATGTGATAACATTCTGAGAATGTGGTTTCATTTTAATTCTGTTCTAGGAGAGAGAACGTGAAATGAAAACCCGTATTTGTTCAGCATTCATCTATAGAGTGATTTGTCCAGCGTAACAAACAACGCGGAAGACACAGAAGCACACACGGAGAGCGGTGACACTAAACTGAATATTTAATGAACACGACGTAAATGCGAATACGCATAAAATACAACTGACCGTCTTAATAACACGGCGATCTTATACATACACAGCGACTTGAACAAAAGAATAATCATCCGCCATGGCTGTGGTGTTGAGCTGCTTAGCACGAGGTCGCGGGCTCGAATCCCGGCCACGGCGGACACATTTAGATGGGGGTGAAAACACCCGCGTGCTCAGACTTAAGTGCACGTTAAAGAAGCCCAGGTAGTTC
This sequence comes from Dermacentor variabilis, assembly GCF_050947875.1. Classification (NCBI taxonomy): domain Eukaryota; kingdom Metazoa; phylum Arthropoda; class Arachnida; order Ixodida; family Ixodidae; genus Dermacentor; species Dermacentor variabilis. Next base: position 176,553,932 of record NC_134570.1, on the reverse strand, counting down.
AAATTTCCGGAGTCCCCCATAAGGGCGTGCCTCATAATCAAATCGGAATTATGGCACGTAAAATCCCGTATCAATTTTTTTGAAGAATAATCCTACAGACTTATCGCATTAGCAAAAACAGTTCGAAGTGCATCGATCAGCCAGCCGCCCATTTTCATAAGCGATAAGGAGACCTAATTCCTCAAAAACACGCTAAAGCAACAGATTGCGATACCTTTCGTGCTTTCCCTTTTTATTGCTATCGTGGTTTTTACTGCGCATGCGTACTCGCTTCCGCGTTTATGTCGTGTTCAATGAATATTCAGTTGATAGTCAGCGCTGTCTGCGTGTGCTTTGCCGTCCGCATTTTTTTTTTTTTGCAGTGGCGAAGTCAATCCGCCTCTTTCACGGCGCGACGGCGCATGCGCCCTGCCCTAGCGGATTAGTCGCGAAACGTTTTGGAAGGGACGCGGCGCGCGGCCGCGCGGCCAGATATCGGGGGAAAGTACCTCGAAAAGAAAAAAATCTCTTGGACGCGCGCTGCTGCAAACGCTCGTGCCATGTACCACGTTGAAACTCTACTGGTACCTTGACATCGGTGCGGTGCCGAAAACGTGCGTAAGACTGCAGCTCCACTTTCAAACAGAAAAGTTCCTGGGCTTCATCTGGACTGCACCGTGAACCACGTAGTTGCCGCCTTGCATTGACGGCTGTCATATTTATCGATAAACCCCTGCGTTACACTTGGGCGACACTTCAAAAACACGTTGCTGACTCTGTCTTCTTGCAGCGTCGGCCCACTGTTGCTGGTGGTGCCAGCGCGTGCCTGACACCGTACTGTTTTGAGGCATGGTAACAATTGGTCTATATGAAACCGACATGACGCTGACGCCGACGATTGGCCCACTATTCAGCACTGTGTCACTGACACAATTTGATCGTACTAGGCCGACACTGACGCAACTGACGGGTGCGAGTTGTATAGCGCGACGGGCTTTCGTGTCGAGAGCACCGACAAAATCAGCGTGACGACCGTGATAGCTTGGCCGAACTTTACGTGATCAGCCGTCGAACCGACAACGCGATAGCTGCAGCTAATTCACTTGTAAATATAATTATTCACGCTCAAAATGCCTCCACATGCCTTCGAAGTTGAAATGCACGAGCTTCAGTCCTCTCAAGCCATGCACATGAAGTTTGACCCAACGTTGATCCTGTTTACCGAAGTTTGGGTTAGGCCTGACCCCGTCGAGTTCGTGCAACCACTACCGATGGAGCTGAACTTAAACGATAAGCAGTCAGGACGAAGGAAACCGCTCTTATATTTAGATTGTGGCCCTATATAGCGATTTGATGACTACTCTTCACTTCGCACGGCACGTACACAATAAGCGGCAAGCGGTGACACAGCGCTGTGCCAACATCTTGTACTGAGTCTGGTCACCGTACCCGAACGCTGCCGGTCGCATTCCCGTAGATGGTGGGTCTCTGTGTGTTATGCTGACATTTCTTAATTCCAAAGAAGCATTGTTCACCTCGCGTCAAACAGGAAAGGAGAGACAGTGCATTCAATACAGCAGCATAAACTCGCTCAGTTGCCAACGGTGTCAGCGATGGCATCCGCCTTTTTGCGAGAGAACTACACGGCTATAACTGGGGACTTATGCCGAGCACAGTTGTCTCTAATAATACTTTATAGCACGCGCAAACTAAGTATGAGGAAGTTAAACAAAAGCGAGAATCAGTAGTAGCAGCCCGTAATATATATGCGTCTGGATAACAGTTGCAGTTGTTTAAGGAACTCGGCCGCTCATACTGACTCGTCTGTATGTTTTGCTACGCTTTCAGATTATTTAACATGAGCGATGCGCCGTTTCTACAATAACCGAAGCTTACAGCGATCTGAAGCTGTAGAGATAAACAAATGCTCCGCTTTGGCAAATCCCACGTGGAAGGCTGCGCTGGAACGCTTCTTGAACATTCAAAATGTTTAGTGAATGTGTAAAAGGAATACAAAAAGCCATGTGCAATCGCAGACATAAGCGACAAAGAACTCAAGGCAGCCTTTATCGGCCACGCTGTTACCACGACAGCGCACTGGCACCTGTTCACACAGTATACTCGATGGGTAACGACCTGCTGCCCCGGAGCAACAATTAATTAATCGCGATCCACGGACCGCACAACCGACGTACACTCAACATGGGCGCAGGTACACAAATAAACTGGCGAAATCCCCGACACCCTTCGAAAACGTTTCCAGCGGCGTGCGTCAGAGGGCAGCACAGGAACATGAAAGAGGCGGATTGACTGATGAATCAAGGCGAACTAACCTGGCGGTCAGTTCAGTTAATATTGCGATAAGAATTATATGTACACTCAAGGCGCATTTTTGCCGTCGTCACCATCGCCGTGATGTACTGTATAAAGTCCAACGGCGATAACACTGTCGTCGCACGCCGTAGGCTGCATGTGCGAGTGAAAGCGTACGATGGTGAGCCCACGATCGCAACTGAATCTCGCACGCTCATGGGAGGAAAGTGGACAGGAAGTGCGCCGTCTTCCGTCCCGCGCAAAGAACCGGGTGCAGGAGACGCAATGGGGCAGGGCTTGTACTTGGGCAGGAACATGTATGGCGCGGCCACGCGGGCTTTATTTTCAAAGCGATCTGCTTTAGAGGCAGAGTCTAGGTGGGCCGATGGAACGTAACTTTGCGCGTGCTGTGTTCTCGCCGCTGAGTTTACGTTAAATCAATAGACAGCCGAAGGTCGCTTCGCTCGCTGCTGTAGTAGCCGCGCGCTTCTCACGCCGGCGTTTTGACAGCGATTGTCTGCGGTCATCGAGTGTGTTCTTTGACTGTGCGCGCTGATACCATGCATGTTAAATGCATGGTAAACACTCGCAGTAAGCGAGTGTTTACAGGTTTATACGGTAAATAAAACTACTCTCTTTACTTACTTTGGCGGTCTACTAATTAGTTATTGGAAGCGATGCTTCGTCCTTCGGGGGAAACTGAGACTTCCTTGTTCAGTATATGTTAAATCAAGGCGGGAAACGGACAATCAGTAAACAGTGCGTATACACAAGATTTTTTTCTTCAGGCTTTGGTTTTCAGTGCTAGCATCAGCTCAATTTAACGACGTCAAAGCCGCAAGCTTTTTCTTCTCGGAGACATTACATGTGTGCTGTTCTTTTTCTGACTCGCTCATTGGTGCAACCGACCGACTGATCTCTACAATGATGCCGCTGGATAGCGCGCTGAGTGCCTTTTAACGAAGGCACCTGAAGCATAAGCTAGTTATCCTGGAAGTCAGTGCTTCTCAATTTTGCAGTGGCACTTCGCGTGCACGAGAGTTCAGCCTTTCTCCTTTTCTTCCCCTATATTACCTGCCTGTTGCGCCTTAAACTGCCAAAGCCGGCCGGTGAAGTGTTTTGGGGAAACGTCCAGGATTTCCAATCGACGCGCATGCAGCGTCGCTAACATGAGCGATGCACGCTGGAAACACACGTGATTGCGAAAACGCCTTAATATAAGAAAAAAAACTATTGCATACGGCTTCTGATTATCCTAGAGGCTCTTACCAGACAGAAAGAGGCAACAGCCCCTAAAATGCGGCAAACCACGAATAAAAGGCTGTTAAGGCACATTCACTCCGAAAGCGGAGCGTCTAAACGGCCAAGCGGATTTTCAACGCGGGGAGGCGGTGAGCGCGTGCCTGTTCAGGCCGGACGAATAACCTGGCTGGCCGCGCCACCGAGGAGGTGGAGCATCTAGCGTTTTCGTAGCGCATGTGTCGCCATCTCGTGGCACCCGTCGACCGTCCTCACCGCGCACGTGTCGGCGTCGTCACCGTGCCACCGTCTTCTGGCGTTGCGATTGGCTGCGGCAAAGCGGAGAGGTCTGGCGCGCGGAAACAAATCTCCCCGCACGCGATTGGGCTCACCTCCTCGTTTTCCGCCCGCTTTTAACTGCCTGGCGAGGAGGTTTACCAGCTCTCACCTTGGCCGCTTTGGCCGCTCCGCCTTTAATGTGAACATGCTTTTACAGCCGCCATATTATCCGACCACATGCACCCTACTTCGGGGACAAGCTGCTGCCCCACACCACACTTCCGCTGACTTGACCTGCGCACGGCTTGGCGAGCGTTGAGGCTGTACCCAGCACAACATAGTAGAGATCCGTGATCCGATCAATGTTACTGCACCAATAAATTCTTACAGGTCAACATTCGGCGCAGACACCAAGTTCGCTCAGTAAGATAGCTGCTGACGACATTTTCGGGGTCAATCAATGTTGGCAGGAACGAGTTGGCAGAGTTTATTTGGTAACTGTGATATATATACTGCAACGCAAAAAAGAAAGAAAGAGAAAAAGAAAACGCGCAGATGAAGACAAGAAACGTAGGACGAGTGTTGTCTTTCGGACAAGGGATATGAGTGTTTACATAGCCCGTAGGCGCATCCTGCGTCCTATAAAGGTTTCTTTGCAGTTGAGGCTTTGGTGTCTTTTTCTTGCTGCCTTTTTGCTTTGTCCGCCTTCATTATTGCTGGTCGCGAGCTTCATTAATTTTTGTAGCGGTGTTTTCCAATCGTCTATATATACGTTGTTTCCCAATTGTTCATATATACGTTGTTTTCCAATAAAATCTTCAGGTGAAATTCAGCGCAGGTCCTGTGTTTCTCGTCTTCGTCGTAATCATTCTTGCGCTGCAACAAGATATGTTACTATGCTTCTCATTAACACTGCCTGCGTGCCTTTGACATATACTCCTAAGTAACGAAGCATTTCTGACATACTTATGGTAATGAAGGTCTGCCACCTACTTCACATCAGGCGCAATGACCGAAATTTTCCTTCAGCACTAAAAGCTACGCTGCGGAAACAGCCACGGCTCTCGTCACTAATTTCGTTAAGCGCTGATCACCAATCCTCAAGGCCGAAGAAAGCAATACTTTAGCTTATCGCGACAAACGGTTCCTTAAAGCCACGACGCATTGCGAAGTGTTTGGGAATGCTGTAGCAACTATTGGAACTCGTCTATCGCGCGTCAAGCAAGGGGGCATGTGGGCTTGAGCGGATTTGTATGCTAGCGCTACAGAGCTTGATCGGTGAGCGACATTCGTACGGTTACTCCACGGCTCTCAAACAACAGTACGAAGTGGTGACATGTGGCATCCTGCGGGTGCGAAGGGAGGCAGGCGAGGGCGAGAAGGAAGGATATTAGCTCAATGCGCACCGTTTTTCGCCACATCCAATTTTGGAGGTCAAGTCGCAGAGTCCCCGTGACCCTACCCTGCCCAGAGGAGAAGCGCGTGTCCTCCTCCCTAGCCTGGCCGCGTATTAACGCGACTGCGTTAAGGAGCTCGTGTCGCATAAAAGCCGCTGTCGTCGGCGTCGTCGGCGTTGGCCGTGAGTGAAAAATCCCGGAAGGCAATTCATAAATAAAAACAACCTGCAAGATGGGCTGGGTTGGAATCGAACCAGGGTCTCCGGATGTGAGACGGAGATGCTACCACTTAGCCATCAGGTCGAGGGTTCAAAGCGCGACAAAGCGCCCCTGGTGAATGCGGTCTTGCCTTAGAAACGTCTCTAGAAAGTTATACTGCGGTGTATATCGGTAATTATGAGCATGTAAATTACAGAAGTCCCAGTTCAATGAGTAGCGAAGTACGTTTGCGCTACATTTCTTCTGCGCTTGGCGCACACGCAGAGCCATCTTACGGCAAACACAGAAGACCCCCTCCTCGCCATTTACGGCGCTACCCCGACAGGTGGTGCGCCACTCGCCAGCTTCTCCCCTTCATCTCGTTTGAGAGCATTGGGGCCGTGCGGGGACCGGTGCAAGGATGCCCCAATACCCTTCCGTTTAATAAGTTTTCTCGCTCTCTCCCCTTCCAACTTCCAGCGTGCGTCACTCGAACACTCGTGTGTAGGCGACGCGGCTCCTCTTTCCGCTCACTGCGCGATTCCTAGGTGCTGAGTCCGATGCGGGACGCCTCACGTGATCGCTGCGCCGTAGCGCGTCTGATGGGAAAGCGTCCCCTGCGATGTGTCCGTGCTTCTCGCGAGGAGTCATGCGTCTGCGTGGTGGTGCAAAGCAAGATAGAGGACGATCCCATCGAGGCGTCAGCCCCATGATCGCGTCCGCCTTCATAGAGCGTCGCGGCCTGGCTGTCCGTGCCGATCACGACGTTTGGCTCGCGTAGATAGTTTCTCCCTCCGAGACACCGAGTTCTTTGGTTCGTTCCGCTTGCTCAGGCGCACGTTTCGTTGCCGCGCCAAACGCCGCGTTGCTCGGCGCTCACCGCCTGATTGGGGGGGGGGGTGGCAAAGTCCGACGCGGGGCGCCTCGTAAGCGATCGCTGTGCCGTAGCGCTTTGTCTTACACCCCTTGGCGGGTCGACGGGAATGCTATCGCGTTCCACTCTCCAAGGCGAAGCTTAAGCGCCCTCCAATTTTTTGTCAACCTGCCCCCGGTACAGACGGCGACTGCAGCGGCGCCGCACAGTAGAGACGACAAACACACACAGGGAGATCTGCGGTGTTTCTGTGCTGGGGGCGACGGTTCCAAACCGACCATCGGACATTCCAGGGCGAATTTGGCTTTGCTAATCGTCCAGGACTTTTCTGGCCATGGCTGCTCTATGCTGCTGCTGTTTTGCCCAATAACTTACACATTTAAAAAAATCTGAATAACATACCCGACGGTGGGATGGAACCTCGCCCCCCCCCGTTCCCCCCGCACAGGAGCCCGATGCTCTAACCACTAGGTAAGAGCAACCTTCTAACGACAGCACCCGTACTTCCATCGTCCTAACGCCAACCAGCTCTGTGAGATAGCCCCATGTGTCCCATTGCGTGGCAAGGGGGGCTGCGCGAGAGCACATGTACGTACGCCTATTTCCTTTACGTCAAAAGAAGTGGAATAAAATGCATAGACAAAATTATAGAGTTTGAATATATATTACAGAATTCATTAAATAATTATAGAATTCCTATACATTATACAATTGACGAAACCTCCGCTTCATATCGATTCCAAGATGTGCATTGGATCTGGATTCTCTTTCTTATTATTGTTTACTCAATTTATTTCTAGGGCAACTAGTGAGATCGAGCATACCAAGTCGGTGGGAAATGGCAACATAATAACAAACGACAAAGTCGAGAAATTATAAAAAAAAGCTATTGCTCGAAAATGACACTACATTTCAACTACTTATCTCAGGACTTCAAGCTGGCAGGCTGCTTTAGCGCCACCTCCTTTGTGAAAATCGACATTTTCATTGCCTCAATTCTGTCCCTTTAGGTCAAGAAGCCTCAAAAGAAATAGCTGAATGATCTAAACAATAACGACAAAGAAGCACTTGTGCCTTTCCTCACCGCGAGATCAGGATAAAGTATGGCTGATTCTACCATTATTTCTTGCTGCGGTGGCGAAGAGTAAAGGACGTGGGCGAATTAAAAATTAAATCGGAACGCTGGAGACTTATGCGAGCAGCCCCGCTAAGCCGCGGGAGCCGTCCGGTAAGAAAGAAAGAAAGAAAGAAAGAAAGAAAGGAAGAAAGAAAGGAAGAAAGAAAGGAAGATGTTTATTTTTTCCCCATATTATTATACACAAGTGACAATCATTTGTCGGACCGTAGCCGAAAGCGTTTGTCGAAGCATTTGTCCGACGTGTAGTCTTTAGGTCCGACAAACGTAGCGAAGTCCAGTGAATTCTTTGCATGCGCAGGAGCAGTAAGAAGGACAGTAATTCTATGCGTATATCTGATGCCAAGTACCCAGAGCACGCTAAACTCACGACGAGCACATTCGTCGCAGCCGGTATCAGTACAGGTAATGCTATGCTAATAATAAACTCAATTTTCTCAAGCGGTCACGACCAAGAGCCAGGAGACTATTGATGCTGCGATAAATAAAAACCGGGCAGTTTCGCCCGAATTGAGGAGCACTGAAACGAAGGCTCAGCGTTTCGTTGACGCTCCACGGTCGGGGCTCTACGAATACGCGGCGACGACGCGCTTACGCGACACAGAACGCGAGGTGACTGCGACGCAGCAGTAAAAGGGCTCTGGCTGCAATTAGGCTTCTCGAGATGCTGGCAACATAAGCGGTGGCACCACCAGCGTTGCCGGCGTCGCAATTCCAAGGGACAAGAGATCAGAGCGAAAGGAAACAGTAAGCGCTTGCAGCTAGAAGCGTGCTGTGCGTTCCGCTCGGAGCACAGTATGCACCACGGTGTGTTTGCACAGATCTCAGCTGCAACGCAGAACCTGTGCGCACAACACTCATGACAGCAGTGAGAGGCGTAACGCTAGCCTGTGGGGTCGGAGTGATATTCTGTAAAGGTCGACCTTGCGGACTCTTCATTTCGAATGCTACTGAAATGCTGATTGGCTGGAGCTGCACGAGCGAGAAGGAGCCAAGCGCGCCGGCAGACTATCTTCGACACGCTCGTACAGCTCCAGCTAATGGGCGGCGGCCGAAATGAACAGTCCACTAGCTGGACACCTACAGATTATCACCCCGCCCGCTGTCTTCACAGCAGAATCCACTGAGTGGAGCATGAGGGTACTTCCACTTGGGTTGCTCGCTTTTGCCGCTGCAGGTACTGCGCGTCTATGGAGATCCTTCGACACCCCCCCGTTCGGGCTACGCGCATACGCGTCGATATCGCGACAGTACGATGAGCGTGCCGACGGCGACGACTCAAATCGGCCTCGAGCATCGGTATAATTCCTACCGTAATAAAATCTCCCATGCCTTCGTATTAGGCCTGAAATAAAATGGTACAGCCAAGCCGGGGCGTTCCGACAGAATATCTTTCATAAGAAATTTCAAACATTCGCCGATGCCGTGGTATTTATGGTTTTGGCTCCAAAGAGTAAGCGTGCACGTACGTTGATGTTCTAGCCTGGTTTCGCGTTTCTTCACTTTCCAGTTTACAAATTCCGGGTTGCCGCGTTTCAGATTGGACTAAATCTACGTCACGCTCCTTCGAAGTACGAAACATACGCGAAAAAAATTATAATAAAGGAGGAACAGCACGAGCACCCACTAAAATTGAAACGGGAAGGCGCAAATATAAAGTTGAACCTTCGGGCTTTGTTTTAAAGGCCGCAATTCGCAAGCTCATGCGCGAAGTTCTCGCGCACAAAACGACACGGATACTTTACTTCTCTCAGCCACTTCGCCCTTCTCGAGTTAACGCCGCGCGTGAGAGGTGTTCACGGTAAGAGGGCATACACGACCAAAGACAAACGGAAGCCGAAGCGGCAAGGCTGTGCTCGGCACTCACGTGTATGCGCTGCGGCTGACGGTTTCGCTGGAGGAAGTCGACGACATGGGGAACCTGACCGTCGGTGCGGCGGACGCCGCGGTCGCTGGCAAGTCGGCCATGGTGACGACCCTGCAGTCTTTGCTTCCCAGTCAGTGCTCCCCTGCGCAAGCGAGAGCCAGGCGAGATGGACGAGAGCGTTAAATTGTCGCTTGCAGCTGAGCGAGAATATTACTGTAGGTACTGATATGCTACGTAACCGTGACGTCGTAGCACAAGGCCAGGGCTTTCGAATGATGAAACCCGCGCATTTTGTAAATGCAAGCGTCTCCCTATCGCTCAAGAATGCTATAGATACAGCAAAAAGAATAACGTGAAAAACAAGAAGCCTGCAAAGTCAACGGCGACGAAATCATCCGCGAAAGGTCTAATGTCATAATGTATTAAAGCCAAGTCATTGTCGGCGAGGTGCACGGGATAAGTGCTCTAGGTAAACGTCGATCTCGCCTTTTGACCGTAAAACGACGAAAAAAGTTCAGTAGGAATTAAACTGTAAAAGCGAGATAAACGCGTTAGCGTTACGCCGCACCTCTTTGAGGTCCCGGATGCATGATTTAAACCACTTTCACAACGTTGCAAAGTGCTATTCAGGAGCTCCCTCGACACACATCCTGCCTCTTCCGGAAGAGCACAGTGAAACGGACGGTGGTCCGGAGCAGACCATCGTCAGTGGCACTGTGCGTATATACAGGGTGTTTCACGTAACTTCAGTCAAACGTTAAATATAGGCAAATGCCACGTCGCTGAACCGAACCAGTCCAATCTTGTTTGCCGTCGCTTGCAGAAACTCCGATTATTTTTTACGTTCTACCTCATCACATAATCGGCTTTAATGAAGGTTATATTTATATGAAGAGTGCCCACGAAAGAATTTGAGAGCAGCATGAAAGCTCCTTTGTGTTGCTTTCTGTTGCTCAATACGTGCTACATAAAAGTGTTTTTCGGAGAGTGAAAGAAGGTAGGGAATACACGAAAAATTGCCGCGCGACTGGACGCTCGAGGAACATTGCGTGTATTTTCGAGTTCCTTTCACGCTCGAAAAAAAAGAACACTTTTATGCAGCACGTATTGAGCAACAGAAAGCCGTACCGGAAGTTTCTGCTATGCAGACCCTGCCAGCTTGTGCCACCGTTTGCCCGCACGTAGTAGCAGTAGTGGTACGAGTCGGTGCGGGTTTTCTGCAGCGAAGCACCGCGTCCCTCACGCCACGTTTTAATTGACGCACCTTCACGCTTCCACTCAATCCGCACCGTAGTGGAGCGTTACCAGCGTTGCTTTGCTGGTGTGAACGCTGTGCGCATGTTTGCCAGCGCTATCGCTTAGCGGCTGTGTGTGTGTGCGTGCGTGCGTGTGTGTGTGTGCGTGTGTGCGTATGTGTGTGTGTGCGTGTGTGTGTGTGTGCGTGTGTGCGTGCGTGTGTGCGTGTGTGTGTGTGCGTGTGTGTGTGTGCGCGTGTGTGTGCGCGTGTGTGTGTGTGTGTGTGTGTGTGTTTGCGCGTGTGTGTCACGTACGCCAAATGAGCGGCACAAACTGTAAACACTCAGCAAAAAGCTTAGCAATTAAGCCCAGTTGCTATCCAAGAATGTGTTTGCCATGCATGCTTGCGGGACTATGTTTTCAGTGTGCATTGTGACTGGCGCCCCTCTTACAAGAATGTCGTACTCATTCGCGAGAGCCAAGTGATATTTTCTAGCGCCACTTCGTGTTGTCCCTTTTATAGTCTCGTGCGTTCCCTCGGGTTGCTTCCCAAATCACGAATCACCAATTGGCTTAAACCCACTCTCTGCTATGTCACTTTTGCGTCGACCAGTCGGGAACCCCTGAATAGAGAGAGAGAGAGAATACACGTTTAGTATAGGTGCCGTTTAGTATTTAGTAATCTGTTCATTGTCTTAAATAAATCAATAAAGAAAGAAAGAAAGAAAATATTTTCGCCTTCAGGATTGGCTCTTATTCTTCAGAATTACCAGGATGAAATCCACCACGGATTTTCACAGCTGTGGCACGAAATTTTGTCAGGAAGCGATCCACTCCTCATGAATTTGGCTGGATCGTTGCAGGTGTCTCGTTTATATATTGTATCTTTATGTGTTGAGTGGCTGGGCAACCTCACAGAGTGTGATTGTTATTGGGGTATCGCGGGTTCGGATCCCTGCCTCGGCGGCCGTGTTTCGATGGGGTCGATCACGGTTTCACCGGTAGTGGGTTCGCAAACACCTTGCGGTGTGCATTGCGAACCCACTACCGGTGAAACCGTGATTACGTGCAGCTGTACTTGGCGTCTCTGCGTGGAGCGCGTAATTAGCTGCACGGCGAACTAGACCTGGAGGTACTTGAGAATGCCCGGGCCGGAGTCGAAATGCAAAAACAACCGTGGACTAAGATTTTGGTGGCCGGTAAACAACCCCAGGAGGTCATAATACATGTTAGGTACTAGGCGCGAACACACACAAGACACAAGGAAGGAGACGGGAAAGAGCGCCACTTACAACTGCGTTATTCGGAGGCACGCCACACACTTATATACCCGCCTTAGACGCAAGGAACACAATCAGATCAAGATTGATATAGGAGCGAACTGGTTAAATATTTCTTTTCAGCCATATATAAAGATATTGATGGATCGCTGACGCACATGCTTCCTTTCTTTCCGATAAAGAAAGCTTCAATTACTTACCGAGCTTTTTTATCTTTACTTTTTGCTAGGATATAAGCTGTGTTGTGTGCCTCCGAATAAAGCAGTTGTAAGTGGCGCTCTGTCCCGTCTCCTTCCTTGTGTCTTGTGCGTGTTCGCGCCTAGTACCCAAGATGAATTGTGACCAACTCGCCCAACAAGACGTACTTTTAAGCTATATGGTCACAAATAATCCGGAGTCCACACTACAGCGTTCCTCATAAACAGATCGTGGTTTTGGCAAGCAAAACCTCAGAATTTAATTTTCATTGTGGTATTGTTGTGTGCTTTGCATTTTTAACTCTTCGGTGTGCATTGTAGTCGATGAATGTAGTGTTTATTGTTTACTGCGGAAAATGTACCGCTTCGTGCTTTCCTGTGATCGCTGGTAGGCGTCTCGCTGGTGTTCTGGATGGACTTGTGAGGGTGGTGTGGCCTCGTAGTTCCTGCAGAAGCGTCTATATGGTCTACATATGAGTGGCTAAAAGCAGTAATGCAGCCTTTTCCGCCTAATTGCACAACAATACGACGTGCAATCGCTCGGCTTTATAATTATGGAGTAGTCCCACGTGTACCTTTTGAATTATGAATTAGGCCGCTGTTAGAATTGCAGATGAATGCGGAAATGAAACAACGCGCGGCAATTGTTCCAAAATTTTTAGGGTTGAAATTTTTGAAAATTATGTAGAAAGAGGGCAGTGATTTGCCCGTTGTGCCGACCACATTCCCACGCCGATAGTTACAGTCGACCGTTGCGCAAAAGTGGGCGCACACACACAACGCCTGTTGCATCCGTCGGGCGTCCGCTTCAACGCCCTCCTATACTTGCGCCCGCGCCGCGGTCGTCCACTGTGGGCGCCATGTGAAGCGCTCAAATAGGTGAATGTCCAAAACCCGACTTTAATTATGTGTTTCTCGCTCCCGAAATTTCGTTTGGCGCCTTCAACCAGCAAAAGCATAGCCTTGAAGACACGCATTTTAAATCCACAGGACCCCACCACCCTCAACGAGGCGTGAATTTGGGCCCTACCTATTGCATTACAAGGGATGTAATCGAGAGTTCGACGGAAGCCCGTCTGCTCGGGAGGAAACGTGGGAAAGACGTACACCGATCAAATTAAACAAAAAAGAAGTTTTATTTGGTCGGTGTGCGTCTTTGTCACGTTACGAGGGAGTTCCGGGACCTCACGAAGAGTAGTGAAGGACAATAACGGTATCGCACCATGCACGTTGGCGTTTTGACAGCTGTCTTAGAGCGCACTTAGCAATTAAGCAATTAACTGTCTTCCCGACCGGCCCACGAAAATAGTTGGGCAGTCACGAGTACATCTCCAGTTCCGAAAGAACGCTAAACGCTTTAACATATATATATATTACGCTCGTGCTTTGCGTGTCGCTAGTCGTACCACGACCGCTTTATCTAAAGGCACAATGTCGGGGTCGTACAGAACTGGTTAATTTCTCACGGCCTCATTTATTTATTTTTATTATTTACTCTCATACCCACAGCGCTATTTAGGCATTACAGTGGGGGGGGGGGGGGGGTTACATACAGCAATGTAAACAGCTTATGGCATCCAGTAAACTGCATTAAAAAAACCCGCAAGGGGACAAAAATGGTACATCAGGATATCGATGTACAGCACAACCAAAAAAAGAAACACGCAAGGGGACGGAAATGGTACATCAGGATATCAATGGCATTGAAACGGCTTCATACAAAAAAGGCAGGAAACGGCATCATACAATTAAGTAATAAAGCACTATGTAATGATAGCAAACTCTACAATTACTATACGCTGTAAAATAAAGAAGAAAATCTCAAAGAGCATTTGCCAAATGTTCATTATTAAGTATACCAACTACGGCAACAGGAAATCGATTCCATTCTAAAATCGTTCTGGGGAAAAAAGTGTTTTTGAAAAGCTTAGTTCTACAACTGTATTCCGTAACCTTGAGCTCGTGATGTGTTCGTCTGGATATAGAATGTGGCTGAAGAATATACTTATTAGGGTCTATTCGAATTTGGCCATAAAATATATTGTGAAAAAGTTTCAAGCGTAATGCCTGCCTTCTCTTTTCTAAGGTGTCCCATTTTAATGTTTGTTTTGCACTAGTAATACTTTCTGTCATAACTGCCGATTACATACCGTGCTGCTATATTCTGGACTCTCTCAAGTTTATCTCGGTCGGTACACGTAGGAGGGTCCCATACGGTACATTCATATTCTAAAATTGGTCTAACATAGCTTTTGTACAGAAGATCACGAGCCTGCTGGGGAAAGAGTTTCGTATTGCGCCGTAGAAATCCTAACACTTTGCATGCCTTTGCTATAATGAAATGAACGTGCCTGTGCCAACATATGGACGGTGTGAGGAATACACCCAAGAACTTGTACTCGGAAACAATCCGCAATGGGGAACCGGATAGATAATATACGGCTTCTGGCATACACTCTTTAATAAAGCGCATGTGGACAGTTTTCTGTGTGTTTATTTGCATATGTGACTCTCTGCACCAGTTTTGTAGTTTAACTAAATCATTTTGCAATATAACAGTATCGGCAATGCTTGTAATTTCCACATATATTATAAGATCATCAGCAAACAATCTCATCTTCGTTGTCGCGGCAGCCGACCGAGCCTTTTGTGATGACTGCAAGTTGCCGAGCTCGAATGCGGTCGGCGCCTATTACGGGGTGCCGTGGAAGACGACGAGTTGCTGGATGGCGCTCTGATTTGTTCGCGGTAAGGGATTTCGGCGGCAACACCGACAGTCTTCGGTCTGTGGGCGAAGAGCTGTGCGGGGAGGGCCTTTTAGGCGTAGTTACCTTTCCGCCGAATCCGACTCCGCGCCTCTGTTAGATGCCGAGTGTTTCATTATGAACATTTGCCTGCGACTTAGCAGCTATTCCTGTCTGAGGCTGGTTGCAATCCGCCTTTTTTTCACGGCGCGACGGCGCATGCGCCCTGCCCTAGCGGATTAGTCGCGAAACGTTTTGGAAGGGACGCGAGCGTAGCCACGCGGCCAGATATCGGGGGAAGCTACCCTGGACAAAAAGAAAGCGCGCGGACGCTCAGTGCAGCGAACGCTTGGGCCGTTGAAACTCTACTGGTAGCTCGACGTCGGCGCGGTGCCGAAAACGTGCGTAAGACCAACTCCACTTTAAAACAGGAAAGGGCCACGGCTTCGTAGTTGCCGCCTTGCATTGGCGGCTGTCAAATTTATCGATAAACCTCGGCGTTACACATGGGCGACACTTCAAAAACACCTTGCTGACGCAGTGTTCTTGCAGCGTCGGCCCACTGTTGCTGGTGGTGGCAGCGCGTGCCTGACTTCATGAACTCTTTTAAGGCGTGGTAACACTGCGTCGATACGAGACTGACAAGACGCTGACGTCGACGATTGGCCCACAATTCAGCAATGTGTCACTCAGACCATTTGATCATAAAAGGCCGACAAAGGCGCAACCGACGGGTGCGAGTTGTCATATAGCGCGACGGGCTTTCTTGTCGACGGCACCGGCAAAATCAGCCTGCCGACCGTGATGGCTAGACCGAACACTACGCGATCAGCCATCGAACCGACAATACGATAGCTGCAGCTCATTCACTTGTAAATATAATTATTCGCGCTCAAAATGCGTCGACATGCCTTCGAAGTTGAAATGCGCGAGCTTCAGTCCTCTCAAGCCGTGCCCGTGAAGTTTGAGTCAATGTTGATCCTGTTTAGCGAGAGTTGGGATAGGCTCGACCCCGTCGAATTCGTGCATCCGCTACCGATGGAGCTGAACTTAAAAAATAAACAGTCAGGACGATGTAAACCACTCTTATAGTTCAGTTGTAGCCCTATAGCGATTTGATATCAAGTACTCACTTCGCACGGCACGTACACAATAAGCGGCAAGCGGCGGCACAGCGCTGTGCCAGCATTTTGTGCTGTGGTCACCCCTCCCGAACGCCGCCGGTCGCATTCCCGTAGTTAGTGGGCCTGTGTGTGTTGTTATGCTGACACATTTCTTAATTCCAGAGAAGCACTGTTTACCTCTGCGTCAAACGGGAGAGAAGAGAGAGCGCATTCGGTACAGCAGCATAAACTCGCTCAGTTGCCAACGGTGTCAGCGACGGCATCCGCCTTTCTGCGACAGAACTACACGGCCTATAAGTGGGGGCTTATGCCGAGCACAGTCGTCTCTAATAATCATTTATGGCACGCGCAAACTGTAAGTATGATGAAGTTAAACAACAGCGAGAATCAGTAAGTAGTAACATCGCGCAATATATTTGTCTCAATCACAGTTGCAGCTGTTTAAGTGACTCGGCCGCTCATATTGACTCGTCTCAATGAGGAACAACGCGGCTCATATGCGCAGATATCTATGTGTTGCTGCGTTTTATGAGATTATTTCACATCTACGATGCGCCGTTTCTACCGTATCCGAAGCTAACAGAGATCTGAAGCTGTAGCTGTAAACAAATGCACCGCTTTCGCAAATCCCACGTAAAGGACGCGCTCGAAGGCTTCTTGAATATGCGGAATGTTTAGTGAATGTGTAAAAGGAATACAACACGCGATGTGCAATCGCAGACATCAGCGACAACGAACAAGGCAGCCGCGTCGGCAGACGGAACTCGGCGCGCCTTTGTCGGCCGCGCTGTTACCACAACAGCGCACCAAGGCCTATTCACCCACTATAGTCGATGGGTTAACGACATGCTGCCCCGGAGAAACCATTAATAATTAATCGCGATCCACGAGACGTACAACCGACGCGCTCTCAACATGGGTGCAGGTACACAAATCAACCGGCGAAAGCCACGGCACCCTTCCAAAATGTTTCCAGCGGCGTGCGTCATAGGGCAGCACAGGAACGTGAAAGAGGCTCATTACTCAACAGAAGATCAACCAGTGATTCAAGTACCAGTTTCGGAAACGCGGTCTCTTTTAGAATCGAAGAATAATTGGCAAATAAAGATCTACCAGCAACATTGTTCGGCTAGAAGCGCCATTCGGAAGCACTCGAAAACTGGCTCAGCGATTTTGATAACGCTCAAAGCGATGGCGGAGCGTAATTTCAAAATCAATTATAGCTTAGTTGAATGCGGCAAAATTGCTCTCGGTGGTGGCCTCTCAAGTAGGATTGGACCGCAGCATTTGAATACCACACGCCGATGGTTTCTCTCCTCTTTCTCACATGCTTCGTAGTCATTCATGCCATCAGCTAAAACTGGCTGCTGACAATTCTAAGACCAACTCAAAACAAGTTAACATAAATCTAAGGGATATCGCTTGACTCAAGTATGTTTTCCCCTGCATAGGAGTTGCTGTAGTATGAAGCTAGAACACCGAAGATTCAACATTTGAACTCAACACTTTTCTCATTCACCTAGCATTATTTGCCAGATAAAAGAAATCAGACAGCGCGTCTCTATGCAACGATACACACGTGCAACTGTAGGATGTAATAAGGAACCCCTGAAATTCACCTAACGCTTGTAGAGAAAAAAGAATGGATGCCACATTGGGGCTATTGTAAAAATGTTTTAGTGAAAGAGTACACTTCCTCGTTATAAAGCTTCCAGTACTCTATGCAGTAAATATTTACAAATGACCTTATCATATTACTATTACAAAAGACCACTTTGCTAGAATAGGGCTGCTTGAGAGAGACGATCCGGTACGGCAGTTGTCAACAGCGAGTAATTTCCGTAAATTAGACCGTGAAACGCACTCGCGGTGAAATGCGTAATTTTTTAACTACTTTAGCGCCAAATATTTAACAATTTCAATGACCTTACTCGTGTCCTCCTGTCAACCTATTCTGAAAAAAAAACTCGCAGATGCAAGGCAATGTTGTAATCTAAATAATATTTCAGTAACCGCGGTCTTGACGCGTGTAGCATTGAGAGAGGAAGGCGGTGTAGGATGCTAGTCAACGGAAGAATACAGTTGAAATATAAGTACGTCTAGTGAACCTAAACATATACACATGTATATAGATTTAGGGGTTCCATACACGCTTTGTCAAAGTGTAAAATGAAATAGCGCACTAGCGAAAATGAACCTTTACTTTACTGATCAATTTATTTACCCCTAATAAATATGATTTACTACAGATACAAATGAAAATAATTCGGCGATTCTACGAGGTTAATTGCCATCCACCAGAGTGTAGCTCCAACAAGTTATTCGTCTTACAAGCTCGTGCGAGTGGCTTGTTGGGGGTGCTGGTACATCAAAATCAAAATCAAAATCATGTTTATTTTTCCAAAGAACTTTGGAAGGAGGCCCGAACAAAAAGTGGAAGCTAGTCCACTTGACGGGGGTTCGGGCCCCCTTTTACAAGGCACAGCGAAGGTGACAAGTCGACAAATAAACAATAGAATCAATTATACATAACAAAATAATAACTAGGTTACAATAGCACAGGCGTACAAATGAGAAGAAAACAATCTTAACAACATATAAGTGAATTTTACGTTTTCTTATAAAGTTGTTATTCGACATGTACAAAAAAGTTGCGGAGTCTTGTTCTATTACTATTTTTTATCGTTAATGTCTGTTTGTGTAGATAATTTATTAGCATAGGAAGAGAACAGCGAAGCATTTGCTCCCCGTAGGATGTTCTCGAAAATGGTATTTGCCAGGGTTCCGTGCTACGAGTGTCATGTATCGGCGTTCGAATTGTCAGGTCTGCAAGGGAAGCTAATAAATTTCCAGGATTGTTGATGCTTTGTTTATATCTTATCGCCAGATGATACGAGTAAAGATTGTGAGTAGAAACTAAATTAAAACGATGAAAAAGTGGTTTAGTATGAGCGTGGTAATCTGCATTGGCTATATGTCGAAGAGCTTTCTTTTGGAGTACGAATATGCGATTTAAGTTCGTTGTTGTGGTTTTCCCCCAGACAAGGATACAGTAATTAAGATGAGATCCCTTACGTGTACATGGTACACGTAATGGAACGCCAACAAAGAGAAAGGACAACCAGATAGAAAACCGTGACCAAGAGACGCACGAAAGAACAGCAATGGCGCTAGACCCGCAACAGACTTCCTTTGAAACGACGTCCCGCAAGACAACACCGAGCACGGGTGACAGCGCTGCAAGTCACTTTAAGGTAATCAACCTAGCCAAACGCGCCAATTTTTATCTTGCAGTGCTGTCCCGCGTGCCCCATGTCGTCTTGCGGGAAGCGGTCTCCACGAAGTTGTCTGTTAGTCCCGACACTCTTCTAGCACCATTGTCTCCCTAACAGTTTTTGCTCGTATTGTTCTGCGCTTGCTGCCATTACCTTACGTAATAGTAGCCTTAAAAGCTGACCTAGCTGCTGACATGGCACGTTATCACTCCATCACTAGCTGTGTACGCTTTCTACTAGGACATTAACGAGCTCATTCAAAGAGGATGCTATGCAGAGCGGCGGCACTGCATGGCTGACGGCTCCGCGATGCGTGAGCCTACCTGTGGCAACGGCTCACGAGGCAGTCTTCTGGCGCCGCTGATCCTTCGTGCAGCAGTGCGGTACCCGGGGCAGCCTGGCCGCACATCGGTGCTTCCCTAGGTTTGAATGCAGGGCCGCGCAGACCGTGGCCCGTGATACGTGCAGTGCGCGCGCACGGCCTTCTTCTTCTGCGTCTTTGCTCACTGCAAGATAGCGCGTGGCTGTTTTTTTTTACAGGTGAATTAATGAACGTATAAGTGCGTAATTAAAACCACGCGAATATCTACACAATACGCTGCCGCCCGGTAACTTAATTCAATGATGCCCGTTGTTTACTCGATGCCCTTGCAAGTTGCGTAAAAATAAGCAGGCTGCCCTATTTTAGTGCGACATCGGCGGGTTCTCGCAGTGGACGTTGATTTGGTTTGGTTTAGCTTGTTGCCTTGTGGCATATGGCTCAACTCAATACCGGGAATCGGCCATGATTTTGGCGGTAGCAGAAAAAGAACGGGAAGAACTTTTAAATATCAAATTCGAAAATTAAGAAGACGTTGAATGGAGAAAAAAACATCCGCGGACGCAAAAGCACTTATAAGTTGTGCATGCTAAATCATTAATGTCCTCTTGAACGCGGCTGAGCGGCCCTTCGAATTTCGCACTGCCAGTAATGTATCCCAGCGGTACGTACTGCCCTAGCCAGCCAGCAGCAGCCGCCTGCGGTGATGCCTCCGGCACCGCGCGCCGACTTCCGAGAGCTAGAGTGAGGATGACGTGGCGTCGCGGCCATTCCCTCTCCTCTCACGCAACACCTGGCGTGCTATTGCGACAGCAGTCCCCTTTCACCCGCACTGCTTCGTCGAGGCGCCCTCGTGTTGTGGCGTCGCAGCCAATGGGATTTTGGGTTCAGTTTCGCTGCTACAGACTACAGACGAATTTATCGCTCCGTGCGCCATTTGACGCTTTCGCATGTGAATTTTAGGGCTACGTTACAAAATAGATGCTGTTAAAATTTCTGGCATTCGCGGTGAGAAAAAAGAAACACTCCGAAAATTAACATGGCCGTCTCTTTGTTTCGCTAACAAAATTAGACATGGCATCACATACGTTCCTGTTGCAGTGTCCTAGGGCCGACGCCCCTAGAGAGAGTATAAAACTAGTGTAATGCCAAGTCCAAGCTCGCGAAGGTGACCTTTCAGAAATCGTTTTCATTGCATGTCAAACCTGCAGCTCTTTATAAACAAGATCTCCCATTGTTTACGGTTCTTTGCTATAATACCATTCAGGAGCCTAACCAGACCTGTGGAAATTAAAATTAGGCATTTGTGGACACATTTTTGTCTGTTTGTTTGTTTATTTGTTTCGACCAACAAACATGTCTGTCTGTCTGTCTGTCTGTCTGTCTGTCTGTCTGTCTGTCTGTCTGTCTGTCTGTCTGTCTGTCTGTCTGTCTGTCTGTCATTTAGCTATCATGTGAAGAATATAAAGAAAGATGATTTGTACATCCTTTATTACAAGTTGGAAAATCAGTGCGAGGGAACAGAAAACAACAGACTACGTATATTCCTATGTCAATCGAGATTAGTTATGCAATAAAAGGAGGGCAACTCAGATTGGTGAACCAGACGTAGAGCCCGCCTCTCGAAATGACAGAAAATTCTAACGAAAATGACACCTAGAAATCATACAACAGGGTTGTTACGCAAGAACCGAGTGTTACTGGAGGAGATGTCACCAGTCTCTTGAATGTTTCAATTACCAGTGTCCCATCTGACTGACTACATCAGCGACTGCTGGCCCAATGGCGCCACCCCAGCTGACTGGAAGACTGCCAACGTTATCCTAATCCCAAAGCCTGGCAAACCATCTAGCCTCAACAACCTGAGGCCCATCCGCCTCACTTCATGTGTAGGCAAGGCGATGGAACACGCCTTCTTAGCACGCAATAACACTCACCTCAAAGACAACTCTCTCTATCCCCACACCATCATTGGATTTCGCCCTCAAATTTCTACTCAAGACGCTATGTTGCAGCTCAAACATCAAGTGCTAAGCTGCCGTTCCCGTAAAATGAAACCCATCCTCAGACTCGACCTCACTCAACTTTTTGACAGCATTTCTCATGCAGCTATCCTTCAGCAGGTCTCCCACCTCCACCTGGGAGCTCGAGCCTACAATTACATCCGTGACTTCCTCTGCGATCGCACGGCCACCCTCTCGGCCGGGGATTTACGATCAGACCAGCCTCCCCTTGGTAGCAAAGGCAAGGTTCAGTTATCTCTCCCATGCTCTTTAACGTGGTCATGATTGGCCTTGCCCAGCAACTACAACGAGTCGACAATATCAACCATACCAACTACGCTGACGACATCACCATCTGGGCGTACCGAGGCAGTGATGCTCAAGTGGAGTCAGCCCTACAAATGGCGATTGACACGGTTGAAGCCTCTCTCTATGGAACCGGACTGCGCTGTTCGCCGGCTAAATCGGAGCTTCTTCTGTGCAAGCCCATTCAGCGGGGTCGCCCTCCCAAACACCAATCTGATCACGGACACTGTGACGCCATCACCCTACGCCTTCAAGATGCAGTCTTATCCTACACGTCCCTAGTATCCGGGTCCTCGGTCTCACCACCTCTACCAACGGCTCCAATGCCTTGGCTCTCAACAAGATCTGTGCCCAATCTCAAAGCACCCACATCATTATCACCAGCCTGGCTACGCCCACTGCAGGGCAAATGCCTCTCCCATACTTCTCCAACTACCCCGGTCATGTGCTAATTGCTAATTGTGGCCATGTTGTCCCTGCAAACTTCTTAATCTCATCCGCCTACATCACTTTCTGCCACCCCCTGCTACGCTTCCCTCCCCTTGAAATCCAGTCCATAAGCCTTAATGACCAACGGTTATCTTCCATCCTCATTACAGTTCCTGCCTATGCCCCCCCCCCCCCCATTTCTTTTTCTTGATTTCAACTAAGATGTCATTAACTCGCGTTTGTTGCCTCACCCAATCTGACCTTTTCTTATCCCTTAACGCTATACCCATAATTCTTTATTCCATAGCTCGTTGCGTTGTCCTCAATTTAAGTAGAACCCTTTTCGTAAGCCTCCAGGTTTCTGCCCGTACATGAGCACTGGTAAGACACAGCTGTTATACATTTTTCTCTTGAGGGATAATGGCGACCTGTTGTTCATGATCTGAGAATGCCTGCCAAACGCACCCCAGCCCATTCTTATTCTTCTGATTATTTCAGTCTCGTGATCCGGATCCGCGGTCACTAAGTGCCCTAATTAGATGTATTCCCTTACCACTTCCAGTGCCTCGCTACCTATCGTTAACTGCAGTTCTCTTCCGAGACTGTGAAACATTACCTTAGTTTTCTGCAGATTAAGTTTGATACCCACCCTTCTGCTTTGCCTCTCCAGGTCAGTGAGCATACATTGCTATTGGTCCCCTGAGTTACTAAGGAAGGCAATATCATCAGTGAATCGCAAGTTACTAAGGTATTTTCCATTAACTCTTATTAACTCTCCCAATTCTTCCCAATCCCGCTCTCTGAATGCCTCCTGTAAACACACATTGGAGAGATCGTATCACCCTGCCTGATGCCTTACTTTACTGGGATTTTGTTGCTTTCTTTATGGAGGACTACGGTGGCTGTGGAGCCGCTATAGATATCTTTCAGTATTTTAAAGCGAAAGCTTTACTGGCTGCGAACTTGCGATTTCGCAGTTGTGGTGCTTCGAAGAGGCACATGACGTCACAACGCGCGTCTCGCCACGGATATTTCTCTCTCTCTCTCTCGCTCCCTAGTCACTACTGCCCATGCGCCACTAGTAGCAGCGAGCCACAGGTGTTCCGGCGCTGCGCAGCGCCGCGCTTTTCCTCCACCGCCGTTTAGTATGACGTCACACCGCGTTCCTCGTCGTTGCGCTCGCCTCCGCTCGCTTTGCCAGCTGCTTCGCATGCCTGATAACATGTCGGGGGATTCAAAATGAGAGCTCGCGTACGCCGCAAGCACAGTTGAGGTGGCAGTATGGACAGTGACAATTCTGATAAGCAGGAAGAGGCCTGGAATCGACATCGGAAGGAGATGAAAAGGAAACGAATCGCCCAGGAAACAGACGAACAGCGCGCCGAAAAACTGGCTAAACGCCGCAACATAGCTAGACAACCAAACTAACCTGGACTTGCAATCAAGATTAACCAAGGCTAACCATGCTATACCTTAGCTTTCGCTACATATATCCTCGCATATCCGAGCTAAGCCACTTCCAATTTTTTTACATGCGGCTCGTCTACACCCTGATTCCGTAATGCCTCCATGACTGCTGAGGTCTGGTCGACACAGTTTGGCCGTTATCTCGGCAGCCTCCAGCTTCTGCAATCACCTATATTTCATAAATCAAGCATACCCAAAATTTTGTCTTCTTTCTAGCTTAATGGCGTTTTTATAGTGCAGTCTTCCCAGAAGTGGTAAGAATGTGGGCTCTGCTTATACTACATGTTTTTACTGAGATACTTCCGTCTTTGGCTACCAAGCACTTATAAGGGCTGTATGAATTGTTCAGACTAAGAATGAGTCCTTTTGACCATCAATATTCGAATTTCAGGAAAACTCCTTCATTACAAGTGTATGCCGTTTCTGAAAAAAAAGATATAAAAAGGAAATACTGGTGGCACACAAAGTTTTCAAAACTTTGGTGAGTTACATGGTACCACGAGTGGTGCGACAGGTGCCCCGTTCAAAGACGGCTCTTGGATAGAATGAAGGCAGCAGGTTGAGCAAGTTTGTAGGTATAACATTTTTACGTATATGTGCAGCGCAAGACAGACGAAGGGCAAGGAATGAACGACACGAGCGCTCACTGACAAGTAGAAGTTTGACTGCTTGAAAAAATATTTAAGTAGTTAGGTCACGTGGTGCATAGCTGATATGCAAGGATGCCGAGAAAAGTTTGACGTGACATAAGTGTTCATAATGATTTGTCAAACAATAAAACTTTCACTTGACAGTCAGCTTTCGTGTCGTCCATTCCTTGTCCCTCCTCCGTGTCGCGCTGCACATACACGTAAAAATTTTAAATAGGGTCTGAAGGGGGGAAGACCTCGCCGGTATTTTCCGGACTTGGAAAAACTTCCCGGCAGCACATGGCAGCCTTCCAATAAGAGTAATAATATAAATGCTTTAAAAAAAAGCTATCAGCACCAACGCAATCTTATGAACAGCAGTATTTGAGCCTCCATAAACGAACTGCTCTCTCCTGTGTAGTCATTCCTTTCAATCTAGCCGGTGTTTACGAGTCTATCGAAAACATCTCAGACATCAGCCGACTTTATCCAACGACTTTATTTCCATAGCCTTTCAATTGAGCTATCTGCGCCGACGGGGTCCTGTGATCTCCAGTGTGAATGCCTCAATGACCTTGCTGATCTAGCCATTGTGTTGTATCGCTCTACCAGGTGCTATTGACGTCGCCTCACTTCAGCTACATTACTTGTACATCTTTTTTTCAGTGCATCTGTTCACTCATGTTAGTTTTGCACTACTTTAGTTCGCTACAAAGTGGCGACTAATTTTAGCTTCATATATCCGTATTGTCAGCCACGGAATTGATGGCGGCGTTGTTGAAATGAAAACATACAAGGCGTATGGGTGAGAAAAACTACGTATTATGCAATAACGTGGTGTTTAATGAACACTGTCTAGATGGTTATGCGAAAGCAAGAAGGCTAGGACAAAAACAGGACCACCTCAAAACCTGTGAAGTAATAGAGAGATGTTTTACAATAATTACTAAATTTCTTGCTATTATCCGGGACCTAATTATTTCAGGCAGTGTAGAAAAATGTCCTTCGTTGTAACGCACACAAAACAGCTGGTAATCAGAGCTTTTCTGCTTCTGTTCTCCTCATTACGTACAGGCCTGCTAACTTGTACACTTTCAATATTGAATATATCTTTATTTCCAACAGATTGGGGGAGACACGGAACAAAAGCTCAGCTTGAAAATACACCCTGCGCCCTATGATCACAAGACAGGGGCAGCGCAGAGCTGCCGCGTGTTTTTAATACAAAAATACAGTTTTGCAAGAATGCATGGGACGCACTCAATGACGTTTCACACCATCACAGAAATATATATATATATATATATATATATATATATATATATATATATATATATATATATATATATAAATGGAAACAAGAAGCTGTACACTCAACTAATCTGCACTCCTGAAATAGCTGACCGTATTAACATGAAGATTAGTCCTGCTGATTAAGTCGAGAAACTTATGATGCGGTAAGGGAACATACATCAATTCCATATTTGTTGTAAGCATTTAAAAGCCTTGATAAGTTGTATTTTAGCATTTGTGAGCTGTAATTAATTCTTAAACGGTGCACTGTCCAGGATTCTGTGTTTCTTGTGAAACGTGAGGGGACACGTACTTCTAAACATGATAATTTAACAAGGGATAGATCGATTTTCTTGTTCATGTGATAAAACTTCTGCAAAGGCCGACGCCTATAAATTTCGTGCACTGTGATAATTTTAAACTCGTCAAATAAATGCTCGGTGTGGGTATCGTACGGAACATTTTTGAGGACGCGTACTATCCTTTTCTGTAATAAAAATAATTTGTTTAAATTCGTATCAGTTGCAGTGCCGCATACGAGGTGGCAATAATTGATATGAGAGGCAAATAAAGCGTTATATAATTTACTTTAACTGATGCAGGAAGAAGGTATCGGTTCCGGCTTATGATATCTGTTATCTGACTCAGTTCTTGCGCTAGAAAGTTTACATAGTCATTCAATATCAGCGATGAGGCAAAATGCGCGCCTAGGATTTTGATGCTTTCTACAACTTCAATCTGAGCATTATTATAGGGTATGCCATGTAGTAAAGGGGAGGTGCTTCCTTTGGGACGAAAACTTATAGCTTTAGTTTTGGTTGGATTGACACATAAACAGTTTTACTTAGACCATGTACTAAGTTTCAGGAGCACTTCATTTGATATTGTGATAAGCTCGGCGTAAGAACCTGATGTTATAAATATGCTGGTATCGTCTGCGTAAATTAAAAGTTTTACATTGAAATAAATATTTAGACTATCGTTAACACAGAGATTAAAAAGCAAAGGAAACCAGAATGCTGGCTTGAGGTACTCCAGAAAGTATAAATCTTTCTTGGGACCTGAAGTTATTTATCTATACATATCGGGGTCTATTTTGGGGATACGACTTAAGAAATTCAAGAGGAAGTCCTCTAACTCCATAGCGATTGAGCTTATGAAAAAGAATATTGTGGCTAATATAATCGAACGTTTTACTGAAATCTACAAATAAACCGAGAGTGAGGAGCTTGTTTTCGGAATCGGAAAGGATATATTCTTTTTGACTCAGTAGAGCTAACTGTGTGGACTTGTCTTTCTGAAACCTATACTGAGATTCGCTAATTAAGTTGTGCTTATTACACAATGAGTTTAAAAGTACAAATATTATCTTTTCTGAAGCTTTGGAAACTATAGGGAGAACAGATATGGGCCGGTAATTATTTATGTCTAGCTTGTCACCTTTCTTATGGAGTACTGTTACTCTCGCAATCTTCATCTTTGCAGGAAAAACACCGGTTGAGATGCACATGTTGTATATGTGTACAAGTAGCTCAGTGATCTCATGTAGCACAAATTTTACAGGTGTCATTTGTATCCCATCAGGATTTGTATCCCGTCATTCGGTTCTACATTAAGGTTTGTTTGTTTGTTTTTTACCGCCACCCTTTCACTTTTTTATCCCCTTACTCCTACCCTCCGTGCAGGGTAGCCAACCGGTACTGCATCTGGTTAACCTCCCTGCCTTTATATGCATCCATTCTCTCTCTCTCTTGCCACCACCCTCTTCTCTACTTGTCCCACATGCTATAGGATGATTTCAGTATTTTAACATTGCAATGCTGTCTGTCTGTAGAGAAAGCGCTTAATACAGCAGTACGTGAATCATCACCAACATGGCAGTCAATGACGCATGAAAGTGCATGCGCCGTTTTGTTGCGGACAGGACGGCGGGAACACCGAAGGTTGCTCGCATCAAGTGCCACACGTTTCCGGCCACTTCTTGGCCGCTACCTTAAGAGGCAGCTTTCGCTCGGGTGCTCCTATCGAAATACATGTAAAAGGAGAACTCGTTTTTCTCGGCAACCACTGCACCAAATTTGACGAGGTTTGTTGCGTATAAAAGAAAAACTTAGAATCTAGTGACTGTTGGTTTCTAATTTTTGAGTTAGGTAGTCAATTGTTTATTAAAAATTGGAAAAAATTGAAAATTTTCAAAGAAAGAAACTGTCAAGTTTACAACTCTGTAACTCAACAACGAGAAATGCTAATACAATTATGCGAATTGCATCTAATAGCACATCTAAAGCGGACGAAATTGATATGTTACGTATGAATATAAAAAAATTGTAATATGGAAATACAGCTTTTGCAGAACCATTGTAAACAACGTAAAAAATCAACGTAAGATCTAAAATGACATATCGAATTTTTCGGCTTTGAATGATCTAATGGGTGCTATTTACAAAACCGCGATATCTGTTCTTCATGCAGAGCTATGAATATGCAAAGTTCGTGCTTCTATCTTTTTCAAACTGTCGAATATTTGAAAATTTTTTAAACAAAATGCAAACCCTAAATCGAAATCCAGCTGCCAACAGTCACTAGAATTTAACTTTCTCTCTCAAATGCAACAAATTTCATTAAAATCGGTCCAGGGGTTATCTCACAAAAACGTTTTTGCGTTTTACATGCATCTTATTAGGCCGCGTCGGAGTTGGGCCCGAGCTAAAGCGTCCTCTTAACGACGTAAGCTAGTGTGACGGCACAACGATTCCTGCGGGGTTTCACTACCATACCAAAAGAAAGCACGGTACATTTAACAATGGTGCTCTGGCGCGTACGAACGTGGCAAACATTCTGCGAGGTAAAATCTCTTTATAGGAAACAGATATTGGATTTTTGATAGCCTGGTAGCGCGAGTGTCAGCAGCGACGCTACTCTCGACGCCAAGTGCTGCCTTCTGGTGAGGCCTGCAGTCTGGAGAAAAATGGCTGCATTTGCGGCGCCCTGCTAGGGTGGCTAGAAGGGGAGGTGTGAATACCGGCGGCGCTTTCCTTCGGGCGCGCGTTACCCCCTTGCGCACCGATGCCACCAGGGGGAACGTGGCGCTGCTGCTCGCGGCGTGGTATTACGGCGTGGTACTCCCGCGCTGGCCTGCGCCTCCGCTGTGCAGTTGGTCTCGTCGCCTATTTTGGAGTGTTCCTCGCGACATTCCGTCATTCGAGGGCGAGATGCTGTGGACCACCAAAGTTATGTTGAGCACCGCAGCGACGCACGGCTAGTTTATTACTTTGCAGGTTATGTGGCGAGAAGGCGTGTTTTGCCCACTCATTGTGAAGACTGCGAAGCAGCATGTCTTAGTGATAAAGGCAATATCCCCTGCAGAGAGCTTCCATCAGAGGCATCCAAAGAGTGGGACCTTGGGGGCCTTTTATATCCCTCAGAATCGTTCTATAAGCTGGACTATGCCCTTGAAAACAAACTCACTCGTTTATAACACGCTTACGTGCTGTGGCCGAGATTTTGCAGTCAATTGGTGAAATACCAAAGGTTGGCTGCCTAGACCATTCTGCTACCATGACAGCCTCAGTTATACGTTCTTATTGCCTCACAATGATTCACTTTTTGCTTAAAGGTGTCAATGAGCAGAGCAGTGAGAAGAAACGGAAAACACTGAAACCCTGTGTGTTGTACATTTTTTCCTCAGTGGTAAATAAACGATTTCATGACCAGATCTGTTGCTTCACTCTCTGCAATCATAGTAAATTGCTTATATGAGCGTCAAAATGACATGCTACAGGTCTGCAAGCGCAGACGAAAAGTGGTTTGTAAATACGTCCAGCGTTATCAGGTAATGTCTGCAGTTTACAGGTCCTACGGCACGCATAGGGTGATTGACTGCTGATCTCGAGGACGACGGTCGCATTTTCAGGGAGGCGATATGCAAGGCGCCCGTGTGCCGTATGATGTCAGTGCGTGTTAAAGAAACCGAAGTGGTCAAAAATTTTTTCGAAGCCCCCCGCTAGCCCCTAACACCCAAAGCCGTCTCACGAAATGCGCACAGACAAAACGTGTTTGAATCTCGATACAGTGCGCATTGGGCCCGTAAAATTTCACAGGAGTAATGATGTGGGCTGACATAACATTGTTTTCATGATAAAGCTTCATTCTTTGACGCTCGCAGAAAGCGCGCGATACCCGAAACGGGCTCACTTTCACTTGGGTGATAGACATGCAGCCAACGCGAGGCTGGCGAGGCACTAATTTCGGCTTTAATTTCGGCTGCGTGCTTACCCTGCCTTGGTCAACAGCGCCGCCCCGCGGCATCGGTGCGCTGTGGGGTCACGTTTGCGCCGCCGGTATTCACACCTCCCTTTCTAGCCACCCTAGCCCTGCAGAGCTTTGCTTTAAGCCCAGACAACACGTACGCTTGCGGACGTGCGCAAGCTCGCGCTCGCGCGCCCACGCATGCGCCGGTGGTGCGGCATGGCTCGTACGCGTCGAAACGCGCCTTGATGTCGGGGAATAGCTCCTCCCTGTTATCGTGCACTTGGGTTGCCTCGCGTCGGCGCCTGGCTACGCAGCTAAGGCGCGGAACGTTCAACTCTCAGTGAAGCAGATTTATATCATGCAGGAAAGTGCTTTTTCTTTTTTTTTTGTACTGATCTAACAGCAATAAAAATTTTACAATTACGTTTATACATATCGAAGCATTTTACAACACTGTGAATAACAAAGTACAAGTACGAAGCGGCGTCTGCCAAGGCATCTGTGAGTGAGCCCAGTGAGCGCGCGCTGTGGCGCGTCTTTGTGGATGCTAACCGCCATTCCCAGCGAGGCGCGCCAGGTGCTAGGCGCGGGGACGCGAGCTTCCGCGCGTCTGCAAGCGTACTTGTGGTCTCGGTTTTAGACGTGTTCTTACCGCATCTGTTCAGCGGGATGCAAGACGGTTATTCTGCCAGGCGGCCCTGCGCCGTACTTGGCTGCACCAGCAAGCAGCGAAAAAGGAAGCCGCTCATGCAAGAGCCCTGCGGTCGACGTTCGAGGCGACACAAGAAGTCAGTGTTTGTGTGGAGTGAATTCGCTGCACAAGGTTCTTGCGGCGCCTTTGAAACGACGCCATAGTACAATGAATTGAATTCTGTCTCTTTACGTACCAAAACCACGATTTGATTATGAGGCACGCCGCAGTGGGTGACTCCGGATTAATTCTGACCACCAAGGGGATCTTTAACGTGCCCCACCAATGCACGAATCACGGGACTTTCACGAATAACGAGAGCGTCTTGGCAGGAACATTGATCAAGTGCTTCAGGTTTGTTGACGACTGCTTGGCAGTTATCCGCTCTCAAACCAGTTCCAAAGATATCGGAGTTATCTCGCAGCCTTTGATTAAGAAGGAGCGGGTCTTAGATTTGCCCATGAACTGCCGAGCTATAACGAAATCGAATTTTTTTGGATTTGCAGTTAAGATTAACAGCGCAACATATTTGTTGGCAATATAACCCCAGGACAAGCAAACCAATTCTAAACTACGCCTCGGCACACTCAAAACTAGTGAAAAGAGGAATTGCTATGACGCGTTTAGCAAGGTTCCGCAGTTAGAAAGTTATGCCACCACCTCGCCAATCTGAGCATATCGCAACAACTCATTTGTCTAGAGGAGGCCGGTTTTCCAAAACCTATTATCGTGTCAATATGTGAAGAGCTAGTGAAGAAAATAAAAAAGGGGAAGCACCCCAAACACAGATCGAAAAAGTTAAAAAGTGCGCAGTCATCCCTTATGTACATCAGATGGGGCACTGGTTAAAAAAGACAGGCATGAAATAGGGTGTTCAAGTAGTCTTTTCAGCAAAGAGCTAGTTAAACACGATTTGCAATCTTATCAATTGACCTAAACAGGCGTCCAAGGCTATGTGCCGCGTCAAACACTCGGGGCAGCTTGTGGACTGCTCGGTGGGAGTGGTCTACGTTATTCCACTTTCGTGCGGCAAAAAGTAATTTGGGCAGACGGGACGCTGCCTTCATATCCACCTTAGGGAGCACCAAGGTGCGATCAGGAATGAAACAGGTTCTAATCTGGCCGCGCATTGTAGAGTTTGCTTTTGCAAACATATATGTTTGAAAAAACGGAAATATTCTATAAAAAATATTAATCAAATCAACCGCGAGATTGTGGAAGCCTACTTCATGCATGTAAACTCGAGCGCATGCGTCAGCCAGACTTCTATCACTCTTCAGGATAAAGAAACAGATAGTTTGAATGGCAAGATAGGCTAACACCCTTGTAAACGTCACTTTACACGTCTTTACATTTCCTGTATATTATAGTCCTTTTGAAAAAAATAAACCAGTTGTTAGTCTGCGCTCTTGTTGTGTACTTCCTCTCGTCTTTCGTCCAGGTTGCGCTGCCCACCCATAGGAACATATTCAATCACCAACTCGCCCAGCTTGCCGTGTTAATTCCGCATTAGAGATTAGTAAGAGGCGATAGGATGACTGGTGGAAGGAAAGTGTAGGAAAACGACAAAAAACGAAGACGTACAACAGCACAGTTAGCAATACGGGATCAAAAAATTTGGTTGTGGAAATTCACAGTGTTTTCTTTCTTCTTTTTTAACCTAGATTAGGCAGTATAATAGCAAGAGCTTGGTGGCGCAACCCGCCGCGCGGTTGCAAAGGAAAGCTCCATCCATCCATCCATCCATCCATCCATCCATCCATCCATCCAATATTCTTTGGGCAACGGGGCCAAGCCTGTGGCATGTGGCGTGTTTCGCGTCCAAGCCTTGGGGTGGCGCCACCATCGAAACAACGACAGCGCACCGCCGGCAGCGGTAATCAAAATGCCAGCTAAGCCTTTATTATCTATACTTTATTTGCAACGCATCAAATCAGCACGCACAGAAAAAAATTTCTATCTGAAATTATAAACTTGTCGAAGCAAATTAAGCTCAAACGCTGAAAATTTTTATAACGTGACTTCGCGAATGGTTAACTGCAAGAGAGAGAGAGACCAGGCATTCTGGACCAGAAGACGAGCAGTCGTGACAGAATTTGCCCTTGTGAAAGCTACTTGTTTCTGCTCAAAGAGGAGGCACTGGCTCAAGTCAAGTTGCAGTTTAGGAATATTGTGAACGAAGTGGCGGGACATCTTCAGCTGCAAAAGTGGAGGAACTTTAGCAACATACCAGTGTGCGACGGCTTTATGTGGTCAGATGTATTTTCGCATTCAGCGGCGGACAGCTTGTGTTCACCAGAGATGTGTGGCGATACTATACGTAGTATCTTTTTGCACATAAAGAACTATGCATGTTACGCACCAGCACATCTTCTGAAACGCTCTTCATGTGCTTTTTATTTCATGTACACATCGATGATGTTATAATAAAGCTGTTTATTGGCAGCAAGTTAGTGTGATTAGCGTCGTGATTTCGCTCTTCCTATGCGGCAGTGCCAACCTTCAAATGTAAACGTACAAGCTAATTCTGAGTCCTAAATAAGAATATATATATATATATATATATGTTGTAGCGAAGAGAGACGCTAGTGGGTTCAGCGCTACTGGCTCTAAACGCTAGTAGATCGAGCACTCCTGCTCAGCAACGGCTCTCGTGCTTGGAAGCTGTGACTGTCCTGCCCGTCGACGTTGCGCTGCTCCGAGCTCTGTCAAATAAACGCCTTCAGAAATGGTGGAGGTGCGGGGTACCCTCATACGATCATCCTGGAACTCCGGTCCCGTACCCTACCATCTACCATGCCCCAAGACGCCTCCCAGCAAACGCCTCCTCCTGCACCCACTGCGTGTCCCGGGGTGCCTCGTCATCGCGACCCTCCTATCTACACTGGAGTGGACGACGCTGACGTGGACGAATGGCTCACGGCGTACGACAGGGTAGGCGACCATAACAAGTGGGATGAAGCGACCAAACAGAGCCATGTTCTGTTCTACCTCGCTGGAGTGGCCAGCCTGTGGTATAACAACCATCAAGCAGAGTTCCAGACATGGTCGGAATTTAAGACTTCCCTCGCCGATGTATTTGGTCGCCCTGCTGTTCGCAAGCTGCGTGCCGAGCAACGTTTGCGAGAACGAGCTCAACAACCAGGCGAAACATTCACCAGTTATATCGAAGATGTCCTGGACCTACGCAGGAAAGTCGATTCGACCATGGCGGAGTCTGATCGAATCCGAAACATCCTGAAGGGCGTAGAAGACGACGCCTTTAACATGTTGCTGGCCAAAAGTCCACGCTCTGTGGCTGAAATTGTCACACTGTGCCAGAGCTATGAAGAACTCCGCAGGCAGCGGTCACTGATCCGTCGACCTCTACCGCGTGACGAACACCTCGCTGGTTTGGCTGCCATGTCCAACCAGGCAGCGTTGCTCGCAGAAATGAAGGCGTTCTTCCGCGAGGAAGTTGCCCGGCAACTCTCGTTGATGGATTTTGCACAGCCGCAGTCGGTACACGCGCCTACACCAAGTTTTGCGCCTCCGCTTCGCCGTGTTATAGCGCAAGAACTGCACGAGGTTCTGCCTGAGCACCACCAGCGTGTTCCTGCGGCTGCGCCTCACAGCTACGCCGAAGTCATGACCAGGCCCCAACAGATCCCGACGGCTGTACCACTCAGCTACGCGGAAGTCGTCGCCCAGCCTCAACTCCCTCAACAGAGACCTCTCACGTACGCCGAAGTCATCGCTATGCCCCGACAACAGCCTGCTATGCAATCACTTCACCAGCCGCCACGTCCAACGCGTCCATTCACGTGGATGGGACCTGCCGCAACGACTCGGTGGCGTACAGCGGACAATCGACCGATATGTTTTGCGTGCGACTATGCAGGCCACGTCGCACGCCACTGTAGTCGCATGCAGTCGCCTAGCGCTGCACCATATGTGCCAAGTTCTATGGCGGATCCTCCGCGCCCTTATTACGACGACGAACCTCGGGCTGCGTCACCACCATTCCGCCGGTCCGCGAACATCCGCCACTCAACTTCTCCACGCCGACGCTCCCCATCACCGATGCGGCCTCGTCCCGAAGCTCGGGATGAGGAAAACTAATCGTCGCAGTCCATGAGGCAAGGGCTGCGGCGCCGTCGAAACGCGGAAGTCCTCAACGTAGCCCGACCAATGTGATAGACGTGTTAGTGGACGGTGTGCGCACATACGCCCTCGTGGTGCCGGAGCCGCTGTACCAGTTATGGACGCAAAGCTTTGTCGCTTCTTTCGAAAGGTTACGACGCCCATTGCTGGATTCGCCCTCCGCCCAGCAGGCGCACAGCGCATTCACCCGATTGCGGCGTGCACCGCTCGTGTTCTCATCGAGGACGTTGTATACGCCGTCAAATTTATTGTGATTTCCTCGTGCTCCCACGAAGTTATCCTGGGCTGGGACTTTCTCGCCCACCCCGATGCCGTCATTCATTGCGCATGGGCCGAACTAGAACTGTCGCCGATCTCAGATATGACGTTTGCCGATAATGCTTATTTGGGAACAAACTACTCGTCAGGCACGACACCAACGTTCCTCCCAACTCGTCAGTGATTGTATCAATGCATTGCAGCAGCCTCTCTGACGCCGTCGCACTACTTTCTCCGTCGTGCTGCTTTTATACTCGAAAACGTCTGCTGCTGCCTATTGCGACTGTGAACGTCAAACAGGGCTCCACAGCTATTTTTGTCTGTAACTCCTTCTCATACCCTGTGATGCTGCTTCAAGGCGAATGTCTTGGCCACGTTGAAGTGATCGACGCCGTACAAATTACGGATGTCTCCGAAGACACGTCCTGCGCCAGTTCCAACACGCTCGGTTCTCTCTCTGCGTCCGACCCTTTGCCCACAGGTGTGTTCGATTCATCGATTGCCGATGGCCTCACCCCACCTCAGCGTTCGCAGCTTCAGCACATCTTAGAAGAATTTCGTTTTTCTTTTGATGTCGGGCAACCTTCCCTGGGCCGGGCGTCTGCTGTCACGCACCATATTGACACTGGCTCCCAACCGCCATTGCGACAACGACCATATCGCGTCTCTGCCACAGAACGTCGTGTGATTAATGAGCAAGCGGACGATATGCTTCGCCGCGAAGTGATCCGACCCTCGAACAGTCCATGGACATCCCCTGTCGTCCTTGTTACGAAAAAAAGACGGCTCGGTACGGTTCTGTGTAGACTATCGGCGCCTGAACAAGTTCACTCGCAAAGATGTATACCCGCTGCCGCGAATCGATGACGCCATCGATAGCCTACAAGGAGCAGAATTCTTTTCATCTCTAGATTTACGCTCCGGCTATTGGCAAGTACCCATGGCTGACGTCGATAGGCCGAAGACAGCCACACCCGACGGCTTATACGAATTTAACGTCATGCCGTTTGGACTTCGTAATGCGCCAGCAACCTTTAACGCATGATGGACACAGTTCTCCGCGGTTTGAAGTGTCACGCGTGCTTATCTTATCTCGACGACGTTTTTTTTCCCTCTGACTTCACCACGCACCTTCAACGCCTACGGCGTGTTTTGACGTGCTTAGCAAACGCTGGCCTCCTAAGAAGTGCCGATTTACAGCGCGGCAGCTCACGATACTAGGTTACGTCATCGCGAAGGATGTAATCCTCCCCGATCCAGACAAACTTCGTGCCGTAGCTGAATTTCCTAAACCGACGTCCGTCAAAGAACTGCTCAGTTTTGTAGGTTTGTGTTCCTACTTCAGGCGCTTCATTCGCAATTTCGCCGCCGTCATATCGCCCCTGACGAAGCTCCTTGGCAGCAACGGACCTCTCCATTCGTGGTCGTCCGAGTGCGACGAGGTGTTCACTAAGCTCCGTCGTTTGCTGACGTCTCCTCCCATTTTGCGCCACTACGACCCAACGGCACCTATTGAGGTACACACAGATGCCAGCGGTATTGGCCTCGGCGCTGTCCTAGCACAGCGCAAAGAAGGGTTTCCTGAATATGTAGTGGCATATGCAAGCCGTATGCTTACTAAAGCCGAGACGAATTACACCGTCACGGAAAAAGAATGCCTGGCAATCATCTGGGCGCTTACCAAGTTCCGGCCCTATTTGTATGGTCTCCAATTTGATGTCGTCACGGACCACCATGCACTATGCTGGCTGTCGTCATTGAAGGATCCCTCAGGCCGTCTCGCCCGCTGTGCGCTTCGCTTACAGGATTACGATATCCGCGTACTGTACCGCAACGGACGCCAGCATGCTGATGATGACGCCCTCTCACGTTCTCCCTTGCCAGACGACAATGCCTGCTGCGCAATATCCCAGCTTGACGTTTC
This sequence comes from Dermacentor variabilis, assembly GCF_050947875.1. Taxonomy (NCBI): domain Eukaryota; kingdom Metazoa; phylum Arthropoda; class Arachnida; order Ixodida; family Ixodidae; genus Dermacentor; species Dermacentor variabilis. The sequence goes on along the minus strand of NC_134570.1, from coordinate 176,517,082 downwards.
CTCCGTCGACACTGCGACCATCGCTTCTGAGCATCGCAAGGACCCCTGGATTGCCTCCATCATAGACTGCCTTGCCGATCCGTCATCGCAGCCAACCACTCGTGCATTGCGCCGTGAAGCTCGCCATTTCGCCATTCGCGACGACCTGCTTCACCGACGCAATTACACCTCTGACGGCCGCCAGTGGTTATTAGTTGTACCTCGAAGCCTGCATTCTGAAATCCGCGCATCGTTCCACTCTGATCAACAGTGTGCTCACTCGGGACTTTTCGAAACCTACCAGCGCCTCCTACGACGCTACTACTGGCGAGGAATGTACAAGTACATTCAAAAGTTCGTTCGCTCATGCCCCGACTGCCAGCACCGAAAATCTTCACTCCACCTCTCGCCAGCTGGTCTGCAGCCTCTACCCTGCCCTACCCGGCCGTTCGGGCACGTTGGCATCGATTTGTATAGACCACTTCCCCTGACATCAGTTGGTAACCGCTGGGCCATTGTGGCAGTAGATCACCTTACACGATACGCTGAAACCGCCGCTCTCCCAGCAGCTACAGCGCGCGATGTTGCATCATTCCTGCTTCGCCGATTCATCCTGCGGCATGGTCCACCTCAAGAACTCCTCAGCGATCGCGGACGCGTCTTCCTGTCGGAAGTAGTTGAAGCGATTCTCAAAGAGTGCCACGTTGTTCATCGTACGACTACGGCGTACCACCCTCAAACGAATGGCCTCACAGAACGCTTCAACCGTACGCTCGGCGACGTGCTTTCAATGTACGTTGCCTCTGACCACACGAACTGGGACGCCATTCTGCCATTCGTCACCTGCGCGTATAATACCGCTACGCAGAGCACCACTGGATTTTCACCCTATTTCTTGCTGTATGGTCGACACCCTTTGCACACCATCGACACCATTCTTCCGTACCGGCCGGATGCATCCGAGTGCATGCCTATTTCTGCCACGGTCAGACATGCAGAACAGTGCCGCGACCTCGCACGGGCCTTTACTTCCGATGATCAAGAGCGCCAAAGGAGCACTCGCGGTGACGCCACTGTCACAGTCACCTTCGATCCGGGAGCGCTCGTGTGGCTCTCAGTCCCTTTAACTGCCCCTTGCATCTCATCAAAACTGGTCCTTAAGTATGAAGGCCCTTATCGTGTTCTCGAACGCGCATCTCCCGTGAACTATGTCATAGAACCAGTTGAGCCATCTTCAGACATTCACCGCCGTGGACCAGACATTGTCCATGTCGACCGTTTAAAGCGTTACTACGACCCGCTCATTGTGACGAGCTGTTAGGTCGCCGGACGGCTCCCTTCTCGCTCCCGGGGGATGATTGTAGCGAAGAGAAACGCTAGTGGGTTCAGCGCCACTGGCTCTAAACGCTAGTGGGTCGAGCGCTCCTGCTCAGCAATGGCTCTCGTACTTGGAAGCTGTGACTGCCCTGCCCGTCGACGTTGCGCTGCTCCGAGCTTTGTCAAATAAGCACTTTTATAATATATATATATATATATATATATATATATATATATATATATATATATATATATATATATATATATATATATATATATATATATATAGACAGCGCAACAGCAATAGCAGAAGCACGACGCCGGCGTCGGTCGTCTGCCGTGCGGTACTCCTCACAAGCGTCATTGCGCTTTCGATACACATTTAACTTTCTAAGCAACTAGAAATTATTCAGACGTCGCCTGTCATTTTTAATTTAGATTCTAAGTGAATAATCAAAACATTATTTATTATTAATAAGTAAACATTTTTCTGGTATCAGTACAACTATCATGGATGAATGGATGGATGAAAGGTAGGAGCGTCCCCTTTGAAACGGGGTGATGGCAGTTGCCACCACGCTCAGCCTTTTATTTTTGTTTAACTGTGTTGTAAGTTGTTAAAATTCACAATTTTCTTTAAATACGTCTTCCTACACTTTTAACCATATGTCACCTCTCTGCTTTTGAGCCACCAATCCTGCAATTGCTTTTTGCTAATTTCCATCGCATATTTATTTACATGACTATAGTTATCACTGAACCCTAGGGCCTCAGGAAGCGTGACTGTGCCCGCATCGACATCGGGATGGATACCATGATGTTTTAGTATGAGGTGTTCTATTGTTTCTACCACGGAGGAAGGAAACTAAGGAGAGGCCCTACCCCCTCCGCGCGCTAGGAGAAAAGTGTGGCGGAAATGACGTATAGGTTCTCTTTTTTTTGCTGCTTTTTTATTTTTTTTTGCTGCATGGCCACGCCTTTTGGGCCACAATGGCGGCGTTGTTCTGATTTTTTGAGCGCTCACACGTGTTGCGCTGGTAGGTTTCGTGCCGTGGCAAAGACGCTGTGTGGGCGGGTTTGCGTTAGTCACCGTGTCTTGTTGCACTGTGTTACCTGCACCGTGCTCTGCCGGATGTTGCGCGAGCGCACGCGCTCCGCGCGCGGAACCACGCGCAGCGCGGCGTGGTTTCGCGAAAGATGTAAACAAGAGAGGAGGGTGGCACAAAAGGCGGAGCATCGCCATGAGCAACGCCAACTTCCGGCTTCACTTTTGCTTCACAAAGAGTGACGTCAGGGCCTCTCCTTAGTTTCCTTCCTCCGTGGTTTCTACAGAGTTACCACACACAGTACATTTGTCTTCTTCTTCGTTAAATTTCTTTTTATAGCTCCACGTTCTAAGACATCCTGACCTAGCTTCAAAGAGTAGGGCACGGCCTCTTGAGTTATCATAATATGCTTCCTTCCTGATCTGCTGTTTCCGGTATCGATATAGTTCTACACTATGTTTCTTTTCCATTGAACTTATCTAATTTTTACCTTCCGCATTTTTAACCTGTCGTTTAATGCTCTGTCTTTTTCCGTCCTCGTGTCTGGCATACTTACTGGTTAACTTCCTAGTTCTTTTTTGCCATTGTGAGTCAACGCTCTTTCTGTATAGGCATTTAAATACCTTAGCTGCCCCCCTGTTATCGTCCAATTTCCTCAGGCGTTTTTCGCATAGGATTTTACTCTGAGCTTCCCGTGCTTCGAACGATGTCCTGCCCATATCCCCCTGTACTGTTTCGTTTGTGGTTTTCCCGTGGGCAGCTAGTGCCATTCTGCCAACAGCTCTCTGATTTACTTCTATTCTCGACTGAACTTCTGCCCTTAAGCACAGGACCGCATTACCGAAAGTGAGCCCCTGCCCCATTACTCCCTTCCAAATACCTCTCAATACCTCATACCTGTTGTACCCCCCCAATGCCCTATGTTTCATTATCCCGGCATCTCTTCGCCCTTTTGCTATGAGAGACTGTTCGTGCTTTTCCGTGTACCTCTTCCCTTTGTTTATCCACGCCCCAGGATATTTGTATTCGGCCACTCGGAGTATTTCATGGCCTTGTATTGTAAGCTCCTGATCAGTTGTATCGTTGAAAAACATCCCACCGGACTTAGCTGCCTTAAAACTGAAACCTAGACTGTCTCCTTCGTCTCCACAGTAATTAACCAGAGTTTTCAAATCTTCCTGGCTATCTGCTAACAGTACAATGTCGTCCGCATACATTAAACTCGGTAGTCGTTGCTCAGCAACCTTCCCGTCTAATATGTACGACAGATTATACCCTAGATTGCTTCCTTGTAGCCTTCTTTCCATGCTTATCATATAAAGCAGGAACAGCAGCGGTGATAGAGGACAACCTTGCCTTAATACTTTGTGTACCTCGGCAGTTGTCGTACTCTTAATTCCTTCCCGTGTTATTTCAAAATTATTTTCTCGATATATTTCCTGTAGAAAATCCATTACCTCATGACCGATACCTTCATCTTTTAATATGCTCCACAAGAATTCCCTGTTCACGTTGTCGTATGCACCAGAAGTCCAGGACGGCTAAATACAAAGGTCTATTTTCCACCTTAGCTAGTTCTATGCACTGGGTAAGCACGAACAGGCTATCATCTAAGCGCCTACCACTTCTGAACCCGTTCGGAAGTTCTCCGAGTATTATATTACTTTCTACCCATAGCTGCACGTTTAATTTCACCGCTTGCATCGCCAGCCTATATATATCTGATGTTATCGTAATTGGTCGGAAGGATATGTTCGCCTTGTCGCCTTTCCCTTTATAAATCAAATTCATTTTACTCTTTTTCCAGCTGTGCGGAATTCGCTTATTTGTTATGACTGCCTCCAATGCTTTTATAAGCGTTTCCTTACTACTTGGCCCAAGTTCATTAATTAACTTGATTGGAATTTCGTCTATCCCTGCGGACGTGCATTTTGGAACATTAGCTTGCGCCTTTTTCCAGTTAAAATTGGTCAGTTCTAAGCTGTTTTCTATTGTGCTGTCCTGTGTTGCTCCCTCATTTGGGGCGATTACCCTATCGTCTTTCCTAAATGACTCAGCTATAACTGAACCAATGTAGTTCACAGCGTCATCTCCATCCAAACAATTTCCCTCGGCATCGTGAATCTGTTCCTGCTTTCTGTGATTCGCTTTACTCAGCCAGCTTATACGGTTCCAGAATTTTCTTGACCCCCCTTCAGTTGCATCGCGAACTTCAGCCAGAGAGAGAGAGTAAAACATCTTTATTAATAATATTTGAATGGCGAGAGCAGTGTGGGAGGAACCCTCAGTCCAGGGTCCCTAAGATGATTCCGGCGATGTTTCGAGCCCATTGTATCACAGCTCTGAGGACCTCGGGAGGTCCGTCGCGGAGGGCATCGTCCCACAGCTCTTCGTTGCGTAGGGGGTAAAGGAGAGCTGGTAAGGGAGGAAAGAGGTTTGCAGTGCACTCAATCGTAACGTGGAAGATTGTGCGCGAGCTGCCACAGCCAGGGCAACGATCTGCATAACAGTGTGGGTATAATTTATTGAGAGAGACAAGATTTGGAAAAGTTGCGGTTTGTAACTGGCGTAATCCCACTGCTTCCTCCCGCGAGAAGGACGGCGGTGGTGCGACGTGGGTGTGACGAATGCGTGTATAATGACGGAGTATATCTTTGTAACGGAGCAAAGGATCCCCCCACTCTGAACTAGTCGCCTCACCACGCCCAGTCGCCCGGAGGGAAATTTCTCGGGCAACCGTATGTGCGCGTTCGTTACCCGGCAGCGAGGTATGACCAGGGGTCCAGAGTAAGTGGATGCGGGGAGGTGTGGTTGGTGTATTTTGCGGTATCTGTTTGAGAATTTGGTGCGCCGCTCCCGCGGGATGCCATGTCCTGATAGGAACGCCCGGCATGCCTGTTGCGAGTCCATCAATATATAGACTTCCTCAGGAACACGGATGGCGTATCGAATTGCAAGAGCAACACCGAGAATTTCTCCGTAAGCGGCATTTGCTCCGCGCATTGCAGCAGAGTCTCTCAGGGATTCGGTGCCATCAAAAACTACCGAGGTATAGCCCTCTTGAGTGCGTGATGTGTCCGTGTATAAAGTATGTGTTTCCGGGATGTTTGCAAGCATGCGGCCAATGTATCGTACACGGGCATTGCGCCGCCCTTTGTCATGCTCGGGGTGCATATTACGTGGCAATGGATGAATACTTAGTGCTTGGCGTATCGCTGACGACAAGATCGTTGGACGGGTTTCAGACTCAAGGGGTGGGACAGAGTATCCTAGCCGTGTGAGAAGATGGCGGCCAGTCGGAGTGAGTAGGAGGCGCTGGCGATGGCTGACCCAATGTGCCTCTAGCAGCTCGCCTAGTGTGTTATGTGTCCCTAAGTTAAGGAGACGGTGTGTGGAAGTATAGTTCGGGAGGCCATGGGCCAGCTTTGTCGCTTTGCGAATCATTGCGTCTATGCGAAGTTGTTGCGCTTAGGTCAACCGCTGAAATGAGAGATGGTATGTAAGGCGGCTGATCACGCATGCCTCCACCAAGCGCAGCAGGTCCTCTTCTCGAAGGCCCGAGCGCCTGTTGGAGACCCTCCGGACCATGGCCAGAATTTGCTCAATCTGTCTGGATAGAAGGGAAACAGTGTAGTTTGACATGCCATCCGCTTGGACGTGTAGGCCGAGGATACGAGCACGATTAACCTGTGGTATCGGTGTGCCATCAACGTGCACAGTGATAGGGGGAGTAGAGGAACGGCTCCGGGGGCGAATGATTATGAGCTCCGACTTTTCCGGAGCACATCTTAAGCCGCATTTTCTCGCGTACTCGGAAACTGTATCGACTGCTTGCTGCAGTCGATCCTGGATGGCTCCGTCGGAACCCCGTGTCGACCAGATAGTACTGTCGTCCGCATAAATAGCGTGGGCGACATCAGGGATCTGGTCGAGTAACCGGGGGAGCCCTGCGAGCGCGATATTGAATAGAGTAGGGGAAAGAACTGAGCCCTGGGTTGTCCCACGTCCTACAAAGCGAATCGTACCGGATCGATGCGGTCCCATTCCTACGGTGGCTGTGCGATCTCGAAGAAATGCGCGGATATAGTTGTACATACGAATTCCACAGTGTGAATGTGCAACATTGCGAAGGATGAGGTCATGCTCAACATTATCGAATGCCCCTTTTAGGTCTAAGGGGATGAGTGCTCTCGTTTGGGCGGACGACGGAGGTCCTATGACTTCATCCCGCAATTGTAAAGGCACATCTTTGGCAGACAGATGAGCCCGATATTCGAATTGAGAGTTAGAAAAGAATGATTTTTCTTCGAGGAAGGGCTGCAGACGGGCCGCAAGAGTACATGCTCCATGAGCTTACCAATGCAGGATGTTAGGGAGATGGGTCGTAAGTTTTCAACTTTAACAGGCTTGCCCGGTTTGGGGATCAGTGTGATGTCGGCGTGTCGCCATGCTTGGGGAAGCATGCCCTTGCGCCAGCAATCATTGAAGATATGGGTGAGGTGGTTAATATCCGCGTCACTGAGGTTACGAAGGGTGGCGAATCGGATGTGGTAGGCTCCTGGTGCCGTGTTGCGGCGTAGGTCTTGTAGGACCACCCGCACCTTGTCAGATGTGATGTCTGCATCGAGCAATTCGTTCGCCTCGCCTACATAAGGATAGTCAGGGTACTGTGGTGGCGGGCCTGTGGGTATGAAATGCTTCTCTAGCTCTCTGAGGAATGTCGAGACATCGCCCCTGTACTCGTGCATTAGGATGTGCAGCTGTTGAAATGTTTTTCCCTTTGTTGTGGTGGGATCTGTGAGTGAGCGAAGAATCGACCACGTTTTTTCTGTGCTCAATGTGCCTGAGAGGCGATCGCAAAATCCACGCCAGTTATTCCTCGTAAGGATCTCTGCATACTCCTGAGATTCCCGTGTAATTTGATCTATACGTTTCCTAAGTTTGCGGTTGAGGCGTTGTCGTTTCCATCGTCGTGTCAACCCTCTGCGGGCGTTCCAAAGATGAAGTAAATGCGGGTTTATGTCTGGTGTCTCGGTTGTGGTGCGCAGTGTGCTAGTGGTGGCCTCTAGATCTTGTGCGAGAGAGACAAGCCAGCGTTCGTACCCTTGGCGCTCAGGTGGGTCCTGGCGACGTTCCCTGAATTTCGCCCAATCCGTTATACGCACATTTCGCTCGGGCCTGCGCGCACCCCGTAATGACAAGGTGGTCGCTACAATGTAGTGGTCACTACCAAGGTGCTCCTCTAAAGGCCCGTGCGCAACGACTGGGCCAGTATTGCGCACGAAGGTAAGGTCAGGGCAGGTGTCACGAGATACGCTGTTGCCCATCCGAGTGGGGTGCTCTGGGTCGGTAAGCAGTGTGTATCTCATGTTACAGATGGCATTCCATAAGCGGGTCCCTTTAGCCTGCGATTTAACGTAACTAGCTTCCATGCAGTACACTGCAGTGCAGTAACTAACCCCATGCAGTACGCGGAGCGTTAAAGTCGCTGGCCACCACATAAACCCGTCCAAACCTACCAAATTCTGTTAGTAGGTGCTGAAAACAGTGCGTTCGCGAACGGGGGGAACTGTATGCATTGAGTATAAACAGACTCTTGCTGCGTTTACCTTGCGTAATTACTTCCAATATTTGGTGAGGAATGTCAATGTTAGTGGTATGCATGCGACATGTAACATGTTTCGCAACTAAGGCTCCCACAAGAGGAGAGACACCCGAGAGCGCGCTGTAGCTGGATAAAGAAGGGGTGCAATTGACTTCCTGTAAGAGGATGACATCGGGAGGGTTCATGGATGTGGCGATATACTGCTGTAGGGAACCTCGTTTTCGGCGGAATCCCCTACAATTCCACTGCCACACCACTAGTTGCTCCGCATTACGTGGCGCCATCATCATCGCGAGAGGAAGCAGGCGGTCGTGCATAGGAATGCGGGCGCCGGGTGCCCACATTTGAAGGTTGCGGCCAAGAGCCATGGTCGGAAAGCGCGCTTTCGTTGTTACCGCTAAGCTCAGGAACTTGCATGCGTGCGAAAGTGCACTCTATACATGATTTCACTTGCTCCGTAATCCCTATTTGAAGGGCCTCCATTTGGCGTTCTATCCTGTCCAGAGCCGCCTGCATACTAGTGCTCATGTCTGCCACCAGCGCGTCCATTTGTTTTTGCAGGCGCTCACAGCGCGCCTCCATGTCCCGACGTAAGCAGGCTATTTCTATTAGAGGATCGGGATTTAGTAACGATTTGGTAATAGGGGAAGGGGTAGGGAAAGATTTACGGGGCGGAGCGAGCTGTGGGGGACCCTCCGCCCGACCTACCTCCCGAGGCGCCTCCATTGCTGTTTTCTTCTCCGGGGTCCGCTGCACCCCTGAAGGGACCAGGGTCACCTTGGCTGGGGCGTTGGTCTGCAGGGCCTTCTTGTAAGGTTGTTGGGAAGATGGGGAAGGAGGGCGCTCCTCTGGGAGGCGCAACGATGCCTCGCGGGATCGGGACCGAGACTTGAATTTGCGACGGGATCTCGAACGGGTCTCCAACCGGACTTTTCTGCTCTCCTTCGTTGGGGCGCGCGACGTTCGGGTCTCCGCCGTATCTGTGGTAGTGGTCGGGTCGCTGGAGGGTTGGCGTTCACGCTGCTCTTTCTCGAGAGCTTTCTGCACCCAAGCTTTGTTCAGTGTCTGCCTAGCACGCCGCGGGCAGTTTGGATCCGCTGTAGGGTGGGTGCCGTCACAGGATCTGCAGTGTGGGGTGCACGAATGTGACGGGGTGGGGTTGTCAGTCCCGCACGTCGCGCAAATGACCACGTGCGACGTAGGACAGTAATCAGCCCAATGGCCGAGCTTGTGACATATCTTGCAAACCAGTTGGCGGGGTCGATGGGGGTAGCAGCAGAGTTTTGCACCATAGAAACGCACGTAGCGAGGCACTTTAAGTCCTTCAAATGTTACCAACGCAACGTTCGTTTGACCCATCATTCGTGCTTGAAGTACTTGAGTTCCAGGAGCCACAAGCTCATCCACTAGCTTGGAAGACGGTGTACCGGGCGAAAGGCCAGGAACAATTCCCTTGCATGAGTTGTCTGGGGCCGCAAAATATGTCGTGATGGGATAGACCTGCTGACCAAGGTTCAGCTCCTTCACCTTGTACAATGCGTCGGCTACGTGTGACTGGGGTGTGCTGATGATTGCCAACTTCTGCTGAGGTCGCAGTCGGAATATGATGTCCTGACGATCCTCGGTGGTCAAGCCGGCTGCACTCCATAGAGCACTGGCGAGTTCTGGGCGCGTCCACTTATCGAGACAAAGTCCTCCGTGAGGCCGCAGAATTATCTTTTCATCGTGCAAAGGAAGTTGGGGGAGGTTCTGATTCCGAATGCGCTTTCGTACGGTAGGCTGGGAGGCGTCCGGAATGCCCAAGATGTTCTCGGAGGGTTGCGTCTTAGTGCGCGTTTGACGGATGCGTCGCTTATGTATGACTGTCTTCCAACAGCCACCTATGTCGTCGTCAGTTTTGTCGTCGTAAATGTTCGGGGTAGCATCTTCCTCCATCCTTTCCCCGGTCGGAGTGTCCACCTCTCGCTGTTGGCAGGGAAAATTGGCGACGATGGGATCGGCGGCCACTCCCGCGGTATCCACCTCGGGCGTCTTTGTTGTTGTTGAGTAACGCGCGGCGGCGTTCTCCGTCGCCGATTGCGTCTTCTGCTCGTTGGAAAATGACGTTGCGGTAGATAAATGCTCCATCGAAACAGAGCGGTGAATTGGCCGAAGGCCCTTTGCACGCCCGTTAAGGACATGGGCCTCGGAAGCACTGTTCGCTTGGCGCTCTTGGTTCATGGTGTAGAAAACACGCCAAGGCAGCTATGGCCCCGGCAGGGGCAGCCGCGTTGGAACTGCTTCAGAGCTGTAGAGGCGCGGGGAGCGGCAACAAAGTCCCGGGAAGGAAAGGCGGTCGGCGGCAAACGGCGAGAAAGACGCTTCCCATATGACTCCCGGCGAAATCGGCCCGGGCAAGGGCGGTGAAGGGCGGTCGGTGAAGGTCGCAAACGATCAGAGGACTGCCTTATTTTAGCCTGGACGAGGACCTGCACTTGTTCTTTCTTTTGTCGATAAGATTCCCATTTTTGGCCTATTTCCTCTTCGGATAACTGCGCCCTCTTTGCTTCTCTGTGTTTCCGTGATGCCAACCGTCGTTGTTCGTTGGCCTCCCTAATTTCCTTATTCCGCCAACTTCGTGGCTTCCTCTATCCTCTCCAGCGGTTTACTCCTTTTACTTCTTTTACTTTTATACTAATGAGTAGTTATAACTGATTATATTCCCACATTTCCATGGGGTGCTTCTCTATTATTTCCTCTATGCCAGCCGCTATTTGCGCTATTTGTTCGTCATTTAATTTTGCGTGCTCTATTTGACTTCCCTGCATTTCTCTTTTGAGCAGGCCTCCCAACTGTAGACTAATACGCTTATGATCACTTCCGAGGCTGTACTTCCCCTGTTCGTCTATTTCCATTATTGCGAGCTTGCTATACATCCCCTGCAACATTAAGCAGTAGTCAATAGTCGTTTGCCTCTTACGGGATTCCCACGTGATTTGTCCCTCACACTTAGTTTCTCTATTTACTATAACTATGTTGTGTCGCTCACAGAAGTCTAGCATCAACTTCCCCTTACAATCTGTGTATCCATCCAGATCCTCGATGTGGCCATTGATGTCACCCAGCAGACAAATATCGGCCCATTCTCCAAACTGATTTATATCGTCATTGAGACACTTCCCTAGATCCTTCTTCTCTTGCTTGCATTTGTCCCCTGTCCCTAAATAAACTACTCCTAGCCATGTCTTTTTACCGGCAATTGCATCTGATACTCAGACATGTTCTTTGCAAGTTGACTTTATTCTTTGTCAATTTGTTCCTTGATGTATCAGCATACCTACTCCTCCTCCCTTCCCCTCCGTTGTTGTTCTCTTGCTCCCTTCCCAGTCGTAGCCTTCAATAAACGGTGGGTCTTCTAGATCCCTGAGATGTGTTTCCCATAGCGCGTGTACACCTACTTCTTGGTCCTTTAATTGCTTTTCTCTTTCTAACCACTTCGCTCTCTTTCTATCGCCTTGCATATGTTTATGTACCTGATGCTGGTGTTAAATTTCTTTTTTGTAGTTTTCTTCCTGGACCTCCTAGTGGTCATTTTATTGGCGTCAGCCTCTATTGTTGCACTTTCTACATTGTTTCTACCTACCCCTACGCCCTGAGCCGCAGTGGACCCCCTAAAAAAGCTACTGCCCGGCCTACCAGGCGCCAGCCGATCTCGGCTCCTAGCCTTCCATTAAAGTGGATGCCAGCTCGTGTAAAGCATCCACCAAAGCCTGCTCTATGCACTTCTCTGTTTATGTCTGCCACTTCAAAGTCTTTCTCCTGGCTTAGCTTTCTTATCTCCCGATTAAGAGCCACAACGTTCTTGGTAATTTCTCTGTTCCGTCCTTGCACCTCCGGCACTGTGCATCCCACGATCTGGACTTGCTGTGCTATCGCCCTTAAATCGTCAACTGCCTCCGCTAATCTTTCCACTACATTTGTGGCTTCACCATCCAGGACATCATTTAGCCCCGCCGCTGCCGCTACCAAATTGCACTCTGCAACATTCTTAGAAAGTTCGCTTTTTGTCTCTCTCAGTACTGCGTCCATTGTCCTGCCCGGGGACGTCCCAACTGCTACCCACTTATCACCCTTTACACGCTTCGTTATAGTTGTTTTGCATCTACTCACATTTTAGTCACAACCGATAAGTACTAGGGCATTCCCTTTCTCCCTCCTAACTTCCAGATTATGCTGCCTCTTATCATTGACTGTGACCTCATTCCTTGGGGTTAGCTTGTTCCCCTCCTCTCTTTGCGCCCGCTGGTGCCCCTGTGGCTGCAGCATCGCCTCACTCGAAGCGTGTTGCGCTGCTTCACTATAACTATGCCGCTTCACCGGCGGCGAGCCGACGACCGCTTGCTCTGGCTCCCTGTCTCCTACTTCACCTGTAGGGTCTACCCTGCTTTCTGGGCTTTTGGCACCGGCTTGATGTCCCGACCCATCATTCTCCGCTGCCCACGTCTGAAGTGCATCGAGCCGCCTTTCCAGTTCGGCGCTCCTTTCCCTCTCTTCCCCAAGCTCGGCCAAGGGTGCAACTGTTTTTAGAGTGTACACTCTAAAAACAACTTGCACCCTTTGCGGTGTATATTTGTCCCACAACAATAATCGTCATCTGCCTTGCTTGCGTTTCCTTTCTTGAAAACTCGGCGCTCGCTACTTTCCTGTCGAGAATGCTGCGTCACACTGATAACGCGCATGCCGTTCTTGACTGGGAAGTACCGGGCTCGCAGCGCTAAAGAAAGGAAACGCGGGCAAGACAGATGACGATTATCGTTGCGGGACAAATATACACCCCAAAGGGTGCAACTGTTTTTAGAGTGTAGGCCTACACTCTAAGAACAGTTTACATCCTTTGGCGTGCCCCTTCTGCCATACAACAATAATCGTCATCTGCCTTGATGCGTTTCCTTTCTTTAACGTTGCGAGACCGCAACTTTCCAGTAACAAACGGCACGCGCTTTATCAGCATAGAACAGTTTAAACCCTTTGGAGTGCCTCTTCTGATAACGCGCGCGCCGTTCATTATTGGAAAGTTCCGGGCTCGCAGCGTTAAAGAAAGGAAACGCATCAAGGCAGATGATGATTATCGTTGTGTCGCAGAAGGGGCACGCCGAAGGATGTAAACTGTTCTTAGAGTGTACGTGCCTACACTCTAAAAAAAAGTTTGCACCCTTTGGGGTGTATCTGCCACACAACAATAATCGTCATCTAAAAAAATTATGGGGCTTTACGTGCCAAAACCACTTTCTGATTATGAAGCACGCCGTAGCGGAGGACTCCGCAAATTTTGACCACCTGGGGTTCTTTAACGTGCACCTAAGTCGAAGTACACGGGCGTTTTCGCATTTCGCCTGCATCGAAATGCGGCCGCCGTGGCCGGGATTCGATCCCGCGCCTCGTGCTCAGCAGCCCAGCACCATAGCCACTGAGCAACCCCGGCAGGTGTAATCGTCATCTGTCTTGTACGCATTTCCTTTCTTTAACGCGGCGAGCCCGGTACTTTCCAGTAACGAACGGCATGACCGTTATCAGCATAACATAGCATCCCCGACAGTAAAGTAACGAGTTTTCAAGAAAAGAAATGCGGGCAAAACAGATGACGATTATCGTTGTGTGGCAAATATACACTCCAATAGGTGTAAAAAGATTGTAGGCTCAGCGAGCAAGTCCTCCAAATCACTCGAGCAAAGCCGACCTCGACCGCTATCCCAAACAAAAATAAAACCTACTCAATTAGAATCCAGGCGGTGCTAGCTTCGGCTGCGAAAATCGGCCACATTGGCCCTATGGGAATGTCACGGGCTTGACGGAGCTGCCAGCCGTCGCCGCCCATGACCTGTTACTATTGGGGGCGAGCTCCACCACTGGAAAAGCTAGCGCCACTGTCGGCGTGACGTGGCATGAGGGATAACGTGCACACAGAGGCCGCGTCGGCTGCTTCGGAAGCGCTGAAGCGAGCTGAAAACGAAAGCTTAAAGTCCCACCTGCGCCGCCTTTCTGATTAAGTGGTGAGGCTTTACCGCCTTGGGTGTCTGCTTGACAACATTTGGAAGTACTATACAGTGAACTCTCACTTGAGTGAACTTCAAGGGACCGAATAAAATAGTTCACTTAACTGAAAGTTCACTAAACTGAATATTCACTAGACCAACATAATACATGACATACAAAGTCAAAAGTTTGAAGTGCAATTCATGGAGCAAAAGACATGGCATCCATAGTGTTAGAAATGTGTGAAATGAAATTTGTACATATGAACCGTGTACTTGTGGATAACAGTTATAATGCTGCCTCTCTCACTTAGAAAAAAAAATCTGTCATCTTAGTGCACTTTTACTTTTAAAACACAGGAAGTAACAAAACTGTCCAAAGAGTCAATGTTTTTGTACACTTCATCTGGCAGAGCTTGCTGCTGAGACACAAAGGCTCTCAACTTTCCAATGTACCCTACAACCTCATCCCTCCAGGTTCTCGCTGCCTCTTGGTCGGCATCCTTGTTTCGCCGCAAATCGTTTTCCACGCGATCCCATGCCCGTCCGGAAATCGTGCAAGCCATCCACTGCTTGCTTCGAAGCCGCGAACGTCCAGAAGAAAAGCCAATTCTTTCGCTTTGCCCTGTATCATCGGGCCGGACACTGGAATGTTTTGAGATTGTAGGTCGCGAAGCCATACCGCAACGCTATATTCCACTTCTTTGAAGTACCCCGTGCAGAGTTGTTTCCTGTCGGGATTCATCGAAGTTTCTCCTTCAAGCTTCGATTTTTGTTTGACATTCGTTGACAACGTCCACGGTGCAATTCCATAGTCTTTGCAACGTCCACTTGCCTTTGACCATTGTCCAGGCGCTGAAGGATTTCCAGCTTGTCCGAGAGAGACAACCGCTTCCGTTTCGTCGCACTCATCTCGAAAGTGGGCACGCGAATTGTCGTTGTTACTTAAAACTGGAAGGCTGAACGGAGCTGATGAAAAACACACCACGTGTGTCGTAAAAATAAGCCTCGGTCCTCTGAGCGAGTTCGTTGAACTGAAATATTGACTGTTCCAAAATTCGTTTAAGTGAAACATTTTTGCACAGAATCTATAAGAAAACTGCCAGGGATTTTAAAAAAGTTTGTTATTCTGAAATATTCGATAAACCGACGTTCGTACAACTGAGAGTTTACTGTAATAGGTAGTGGCTGCCTTTGGAGGCGTGCAGCATGGTAGACTACTGCTCGGTGCCGCAGTGCCGGACGTACGCAACGGGGCCCGGTGTCAGTCTCATTCACATGTAGCCGCAGGGCAAGGAGCTGCGTGAAGCTTGGCTGGCGAAACTTAGAACAGGTAGACAGCCATCGGCTACAACTGCAAGCACAGGCGCGAGGAACATTTCTGCTACGGCGCTGGGACTGCGCGATGTTCAGTGAGTAGAAGAAAACGCACACTGAGACGCTCGCATGCGCCCGCTGCCCGGCTAATGTCATGACGGTTTGGTCTATGAACTTGCTGATGCTAGATACTGGCAAGTTCACTGGAACGGAAGGGGAGCGGTAAGACGCACATTAAAAAAAGGCACGGCGTATGGCCATGTTTGTGTTATGAATTAATGCACTGGATTACGAAAAACAAGTAGAGGGAAATCGCACGCTGAGAAGACCGATAAACATAAGTGCGACGCAACTTGAGAAATAATATTGAAATGTTCAAGAATTTAGAAGACAAAAGAAGATTGAATCGTCGCGACGGCACATCACAGTCGCCGTAGCTAGGCGTCGAAGTCTCTATAACAGAATTATTTTTGAACAGTTCTGATAGCGTCCACGCAACAATGGTTGATAGTGTACTGTCAATTGCTCATATGCTGCGGCCTAAAGCTCTCGGCATGGCGCGAAAACGCGCTCACAGCGAAAGCAAGACATTGTGCGCGGTCATGCATGCAGACATGCAGTCGGTCGCGGCGAACCCGTGCGATCGCTGGATTGAGGCTCCATTTTGTTATGCCCTATTTGGTTATACAGACAGCCCACTATAAGAACACATTTCACATAGTTTACTACCTTTCACGCAAGAAGCCGGTTCGCGAGACTCCATCGCGGCGACCGCGCGCAGTGGCGTTCACTGTACTTATTTGGTAAAGAGATAGCGTCTGTAAACGATTCTGTGCTTTCCGTTTGCCCAAGATTATTATATCGACAGTCAAAAACTTCCCTCGTTTTGAGAGTACCTAGATAAATCTCCAGGAGGGCTGCCGCGTGGTGTTTTTATTGAGCGCCGTAAGCGAAACCTATGATGAGCGCGCCGCGTGATCCCTCATACTACGCAAGGGAGGCGCTTCCCACAGATGGCGACTCCGTAACTCCTTGCCGCCAATAGTGTACCAATCTCGTACTCCATGCTTACATCCACACCCTAGCAACAGCCCTCTCTGAATAAGAAATGCAAATCTTGAAGGCTATACTTTTGGTAGTTGCACGCAGCGGAAGCGATTCACAAAGCTAGAAAACCGTCACGTACTTCAGTCATGGCATATTTTCGACTCTCGTAATAGCAAAAGCATAGCCTTTGAGATTCGCTTTCCTACACAGATATACACGATAGGCGAAGGGTTAACGTGCTATAAAGCAGAGTATAAAATACAAGCAAACATACATGCACATATATATATATATATATATATATATATATATATATATATATATATATATATATATATATATATATATATATATATATATGTATATTGTACTGTAAAATAGGGAGCAGTGGGGCTGTGGCTAGGAGAGAGACAACGACGACAAGAAGGAACAACCTTGTTTCGGTGCTCGGTCGGCTACACTACCTCTCGCTGCTCCAACGTTCTAGTCGCGAACGCTTACTGTTCAAAGTGCTTCGCGACATTTGGTGGAAGGTGCTGGGCTTATTGCCATCCTGGAACTCCGAAGCCGCACGATCCCTGTCACATCTCCCATGCCTGAGGAGACTAGCCCTACCGCGCCACTCATGGCACCGCCTCCAGTCGTCTGTCCTGGTGCGCCACGCCAACGGGATCCTCCCATATTCAATGGAACTGATGATCATGACGTAGAGGACTGGCTGTCGTCATACAACCGAGTGAGTGCCCACAACAAATGGTCTGAAGCTGACAAGCTTGGCTACGTCCCCTTCTACCTTTCCGGGGTCGCCCATCTTTGGTTCCGCAACCATGAGGCTGACTTTTCCACCTGGTCAGCATTCCGAACGGCACTTCAAGAAGTATTCGGTCGCCCTGCTGTGCGCAAACTTCGGGCTGAACAACAGCTTCGCTGTCGTGCCCAGATATGACCGCAGATAACAAGGTCAAGAACATCTTGAAAGGCATAGAAGACGACGCCTTCCAGTTGCTCTTGGCTCCGGTGCTCGGTCGGCTACACTACCTCTCGCTGCTCCAACGTTCTAGTCGCGAACGCTTACTGTTCAAAGTGCTTCGCGACAATATATATATATATAACGTATTTCACGTACTATATATAATGTGTATTGCCATCGCCCTGACCTTCGAACCTGACCTTTAGTACCACCTGCACGAACATCACGTCGACTTTTCAGTCCCACGAATGTGCGGCGTATATATATATATATATATATATATATATATATATATATATATATCGTGAAACTTCAGTCTATAATCAAAGGTTCAATTTTTACATGAGTAAATGATGTGCGACACCTGACGTCTATGATGTGTGACCGACTCCCGAAATTGCTTCCGCCGAATTCAACCAGCGAAAGCATAGCATTTAAGATCCACATTTTAAATCTACACGCCATCGTCACGATGTTTTGAACGTTTTGAACATTACGCATCAGCACATATGATCAGCATCAAAAACATAGCCAAGGCGAGACAAGCCTGCAACCTTTCGCGCCAAGTGTGCTTGATGCTTAAATGCTGTGTTACGACGCGTTGCTCGTATTTCGGCAGGTTTCGCTCATGTCAGTCTTAAATTTTGTGCCCATCAAAGTTCACCTCTGCTATGCAGCTTACCTATGCTCGATTCATAAGCATCGTGTAAAAGAAAATGATGTTGAGTATGTGGTATCGTGGACTGTACCATGGCGCCAGGATAAAGTGCTGGAACAAAGCGGCCGTTGCTGCGGATGCTGCATAAACGTGAGCATATGCACTTACGAAATACTCCAGTAGTAATCGAGGTATTGAAATTTGAACTTGTGCAGCATGAGTGGTAGAGCGTCGCTTGGTTTTCGCGCATGTAGTTTTGTTGCAAGTGTTAAAACGTCCATGTCGACGAGATTGAGCGCACGCAAATCCCCGCTACTACTTTATGGTAGGTGAGCTAACCTTGTGACGTAACAAAGATAAGCTGCAAATGAGCCGTCTCCCGTCTACTGGTTCGTTGGAATTTTGCTTGTGCGCTGTTGCAACAGCATTTTTTAGCCAAGCGAAGCGCTCTTGCCCCGAAACTCTTTCTTGATCTTATCAATGAGTGCTGTTCAAATCACTGGGACCGTGTCCGTAAAGATTGATTCCATATTGTCGGCACTGCTGATCACTGGAGATAGTCGAGACGCGGCTTTGTGCGGTAGACAAAAGAAGAAAAAAAGATTTGCGGCTAAGTATGCACCTTGATCAGTACCGAGTTGTTTGCCAAATCATTTATTGTGTGTTCAGGTGACAGAAGTTCAGCATTCTACAACCGTAGTTTTTTACTTTGTGAAAACGTATATTACAATTGTGTGTTCTGATGGTGGTGACTGACCTCAAAGCACTGTGCTGGGCTGTCGGCGTTTTACTACAAAAAGAAGTTTAAGTGGTATACCTAACTTTAGATTGGGCTTGCAGGTTTTGCAACTCGCAGCTTACGAAGGCACAAAGACATGAAAAACTATTGTCACAAAAATCTTGTGATGAGTGCCACTTTGGCTCCTTCATGGTATTCTTGTTGGAAAGCTTAAGCTGTTTCTTTGCAGTCTCTCTGTAGTTGGATTTGTTGCCTTTTTAATATCCTGCGCATACAGGATGAGTTGAGCTGCACATGGTCTTCCAGCGCAGCCAAGAAACCAATCTGTCTTTAGTTTTACTGTTTTATTTAGCTTGAAAGTTTGCTACGAACATTGACAAAGAGCATCCTGATATCTGCAGCTGAGACTATACCATTATAATATCGTTAGCTTGGTGTATTGCGCTGCATATGTTTTACTGTAATGTGGAAGTTCACATATAGAAAGTGTGATAGATGCGTACTTGTGCTGCATACTTTTAACAAAACACTAACAAAGAAACATTGTTATGCTTGGATAATGCACCAACTAACAACTGTTGTTAGTATGTGTATCATTATGTCTGTGTCATTGTGGTTCTTTGTTTTGCTCGGGCTATGCAGCACAACTTCGCATCAGTGATCAGTCGTCTTGCCTGTTGGCATTGCCCATGTTGTGCGCATGTTACAATCATAGTGTCAGACTTGTTTGTTAACTGTCATGTCTAGTTGAGTTGTACTTGAAGTGTTTTTTCCACTTATTTGTCACCCAGTTTGTTTTTCCTTAATTTTTGGCCCACCGATTCTTTGGCCTTCTGGTGCTGACCTGTAATTTCCTTACCACTGCTTTTTACACTGGCCTTGTTTTCTCATGCCATTAGTCAGTCATTGCCTCCTTGCTGGCACAGCTGTCATCTCTTGTGATGTCTCTCCTTGTCTTGGTGCAAATGAAGAACGGGGCAATATTGAGCTGAAAGGAAGTTAGCTTACTTCCACTCACCCACATGGAATTACCACACTGAATTGTTCTCGGGACCAACCAGAAAGGCCACAGTGCATTGTCTCAGAGTAACTGATATAGTGCATTTATGTAAGCAGTGGCATTTAAATTTCGCATAACAAGCACAATATGGAACATGTCTCCGGTTGATGTTAGAAGTGCTAAGGTCGCTGAGTTCGCTTTCACTTATGTGTGAACCAAGCAACAGAAAAAAGTGGCAGGTAGCAAAGGATTAATTTTGCTATCTGCTTCGTGTCCGGCACGACATGCTATATTGGATTTGTGTGTAACAGTACTTGTGTAGCAATGCAGTTCTTAATCCACCATTAGAGTTAAGGTTAATTGTGTTGTGTACATTAAGCACAACCATGGGCAGCTGTTGTTCATGGGTTAAATAGTGGAACATTCAAATGCAAAGGTTCAAATATTTTTAGTCTGTGCCTAAAACCATATATACATTGAGCTGGCTCTAGACAAAACTGCAGTGAACATTAATCTACCTAAATGCAAAAGCTGTGGCATTCTGCTTCTAAACACAGGTTTGATTTCCAGCAGAAGCAGTTGTGTTTTGATGAGGGAACAATGCAAAGATGTGTGCATACCATGCTTTGAGTGCACATTAACAAACTCCGTATGGTCAAAATTAATTTAGAGCCTGTTACTACAGTCTCTCCAGAGATTCACAGTGCAGTTTTGGGGTGTTTAACCCCTCGATTTATTTTATTTTGCCTGTAAAATGGAGATGCATACACATTTCATATCTGTGACATTTATGAAACATAGCTTCTTGATTCTGGTATAAGCATGTCGTAACGAGTGCGAGGCAAATGTCACCAAGCCAGCTGAAGGAGTTATTACTTTATTTCTTAAAGATACATTTAGAGGCACAATGAATCATAGTAAATTGACATAAGTAGTATTGTCCAAAACAAAAATTTTCATTAATTTTGCAGTAATAGGTTGGATATTGCAAGAGAAAATGAAGGGCAAGGTTACTTTTCTTTTAATTTGCGCTGGAATCTCAGCATGGCTACATCGGTGTTATGTCACAGATTTCAAAATATTGTTTTTTGTTTTGGCTGTGTTGGCTCAGTAAAGGTTCCTGAAGTTCCTGAATGTTTGGTTTCTTTAGAATACAGTGTAGTCGATTTTTATGGATAAACATTTAGCTGTTTATCCATAACAGTGCCTTAAATCCATCCCATCATGATGAGCTGGCGCAGATAATTTAAGGAATCATTGCCATCCATCTTGTGGCAAGAGGGACATTTCTGGGCCGCAATTTTGTAGTGATGCCTTTTCCTGATGCTAATGCCTTTTGCGCTTTTCGTGTTCATGAGCTGTCAAGGGATAAGGAGCGTCGAACGTGGCCACTCACGATCGCGAAAAGGCACTGTTACAAAATGGCGGTAGAATGGTTACTTACTCTTACAGCATAGAACGTTTTTCTCTTGGTGCCTTTAAAAACACCACTCAAGGATGTTATTTGCAACTCTCACAGATGGTAGCGACGCCATGTGGCAGCCGTCGTAAGCCTCAACGAGGGGATGCCCGCGTTTCATACCCGCGTCGCCCGTGTTCACTTAGTGTGGTGCGCTGGAGCCTTTGTTTTGTATTTGATTGGGGTCGATTTTTACAGTGGTATTTCAGAGCTCTGCAGTGATCTGCGCAGCTGAGGCACAGGTTGCCTTTCGCAGAGACACTGTTTTGACGGGTTACGTGTTTGATGAAATGGGCAAGACGTACAAGAGCAACAAAATGTGCTGTGTGCCTCAGTGCACACGCCGTGCAATCAAAGGCGAGGTAAGCCTTCACTCGTTTCCTTGCGATGAACAAATGAAAAAGGAGTGGGCAGTGAACTTGCGCATAGGGAAGCCTGTCACGGAAACAATGTGTTAAGTGCATACTCTTCGAGAGCTGGCTTCTCGCACGCCTTGCCATATCTCGTTGCGTCGTTTCCTTGGAAGTTTTGCATCAGCAGTTTTTCAATTTTGTTTTGCCAGCTGTTTGTTGGTGATGGCACAAATCTACAATGTGTGGCACTTGCTTGCTGTTATTCTGAGCATTCGCTCTCTTTGTCACTGTGTATTATTTTCCCCAGCAGTCCCGGCACAAATTCTAACTGCTTGTGCTGAGCTCACAGCAACCATGTCCTTATAAAGTTTTGCTAGCTGAGCACTCAAATGGTTCATATCAGCTCTGTAAATTCTTAGCTTGTCCCAGTCCCTGAAGGTGACTTCATAGAAGAGAAGTTCCTCAAACTTTTGTGCATGCTGGTTGGTGAGGATATGCTGCACAATCAGGTACGGCTCACAGCCTGTGTTGCCTGCTTTGCAAGAGCAGTGGCCCTGTAAGAAAAAAAAAAAATTTTGCTCCAATGCAGGACAGGCACTCTTCATGTTATGTGAATAAACGTGATGTATTGCTCTTTCTCCCATTTCATTGTGTATCTTTTTTCCTTTCGCACTGCCTTTGTGCAGTATTTTCGTAGTGGCTTTTCGCATCTGGGCTCAAAAAAAAAAAAAAACTTCAAGTAAGTACTGGAAGAACCACTTTTGAGGTGTGGGCACGCAAATCGAGTTCTACGGTTCATCGGAGAATGACCAAATCAATGTAATGCTCCTACGGTGATGAAATCAGTTTTGTGGCATCATTAAATGTTTTCCATGTGCTGTACGACTGCATAGACGATACTTTAGCAAATGAATGCGAGCGCATAAACCAGTCTGCCTGGAAAGGCACATATGTCGGTCGCACTTGCAGGCTGAAGAGCGCAGCCATGTGATCGCGTGTTCGAACTAAGAGTAGACGACCTAATATGTAGTACACGTACACCATGCCACATGCACCAGCAGCAAGCTATTCATTGTGACGGAGCGTTGGGACCCGCTCACGCCTCTGCAGTAAACACAATGAGCTGTTTTAATTTCCTGAAGTGCGGCCACATGAAGGCTATTCGGCGCGCAAGAAAAAAAAAACAAAGCCAGTAAATAGCACATGTACCCATCTTTATGGTTTCGTCGCTCCTAAATTCGAACCACAGCTCGAGCAATTTCTGCCGCACTTGTGATGTTTGCAGGCACAATCCTTGGACGGTGTACGACGAGACTGTGCATTCTTTCAAGCTACAGCAAACGATGTGTCCTGCGTTCAACACTTCTTCACCTTCAACCAGTCACCGAACACGCGTTTCTGAACCCCCGATGTGGGTCATAATACATCCCAGAGTCAGTGGTCTTTGAAATGAAGACATGACAATACCGCGCTGCGGCCGGAAACACTATGCGATCCGATGCAGCGCGTACACTAGCCGGTGGCGTCTACACGATCCCCTTAACGACAGCCATATTGAATTTCTAGTAGTGCCACCTATAGGCGGTGAAAGTTGCGAATATAAGTTGAAGTTTATTTTGAGCACAAGCGAAAAGCATACATCTTCAGCAGTATATTAAGAGGCCCCAAAATAGAACTGTCTGGGGGACTTCCTGTTTCACATTGCATAGAAGATAATGGTATAACCATTTATAAGGCATGGTGGTGCCAAAAAAACGTGCACTCGCCAGGAATAAAATAAAAATAAAGAACCAACGTTTCGGGCCCCATACGGGTCCCTTGATCACAATGAAGATGTAAGCATGGACGCGTGGCTATTTATGGTTGAGGGGGTGCAGTGTTTGGGTGTGTATCTCGGGAAGATTACCCCGCACCCTGTATATCGTGCCTAGTTGATTGGATGTAAAATGATTCTAAAAGCAAACGGGCAGATAAGTGTTTTTCTTTTGCGATGATGGCTGCCGAGTCCCAGTCAATGATGTGTCCGGTTAGTTCATAATGTTCCAGGGCGTTCGCGACTGTGTGGCCCTTGGCGATGTCCTTCATGTGTTGTTTCAAGCGCCTTTTAAAATTTCCGCTCGTCGATGTACGACATGTCACAGTCCTTGCAAGGTATCCTGTATATCACTCCCGGGTAGTCCGTGTGTTGCAAAGGGTCTTTTGCGCGTACCAGCTGTTGGCCAATTCCTCGGTAAGGCACATGGGCAATTTGAACACCGTAGCCCTTAAAAATTCGTGCAAGGACTTCCTTGTTCCCACCGTGTAGGATACCGCCGTGCGCTTCAATGTTTCTTTCGCTGTTTCACAGCGGGGCTTTGCGCTCCTGCGTTCTGAGCAGTTGTTGAAGGTAGCCATTGTTCAACAGGTCCCTTTTCACAACGTGTAGCTCTTGCCTACGTTTCGTGGGGTTGGAGCAGACGCGGAAAGCCCGGGAGAAGAGTGCCGCTGTGACGGATCGCTTTTGCCCAATTGGCGAGTATTCTTGGTGAGTGCACGTTTTTTGGCACCATTATGTTTACTCGTCAGACAAGTTTTCGTCGAACACTTGACTATTTATAAGGCATGGGGTCACAAGCAAAAAAAAAATTTTTTTTATCCAGAGACACTTTATTGAGGCTAAGAAAAGGTGGTCAGGCCAGTTTGCATCACTCTCTGTACAATGGTTCTAGCACAAAAGGTAGGGCGTGTGTCCCGCTGCGCACTACAAGGAATGAAGGGAGGTAGGACAGCATGTGTCCCAATGCTCACGAGGGGGTAGCACAAAAGAAAGGTCCATGGTGATTTTAGGCTCACTTTGATGAATGAAGGGAGAAAAGCACTGCATACATCGTCGCAACCTGTGCATATGGGCTTGGTGCGCGCTTCGGCGTGCCTGGTTGAGCACCAGCGGCATCTTCTTGTGTCAGATGATTTTGGGAAGTGGTTGTTTCCTTGAAAACGATTTTCGTGTAGAACTCTCGTTAGTACTGAACCACTCTGGCTCCCATTTTCTCTGAGGTAGTCTGTCTGGGGTCTTCCAATGCGGAAGGACTGCCGTGCGACTAGTCGCCCAAGAATGAGCTTGAATTGCAGCAAGCCTGTGCTGCCGGCATCATGAGCACCTGCGTGCTGAATAAAGGCATTCATGATGGCAGCATCAACCATGAAATAAAAAATTCTGTGCCATCCTTTTTTTGACCACCTATCTACTACGTAGGCATTTCTTTTTTGATCAAAACGGTCAACTCCACCCATCCACCGATTATAGTCTTTCACAGCCTTGAAGCATGTCGCCTGGATTTTTTTTCCCGCAAGGCAGCTTCCTTTCCACCGTAGCTTCTTGGGGGTCGTGATAATTGGACATCACATGGACGTTCTTGGAGTCCCGCCACTGGTACACAGAAACTGGTCCTTTGGATCTGTGTAGGAATGATCCATGCTTGAATTTATTGTCAACCTTCAACTCTTGAGGCAGATCTTTCTTGTTGGATCTGAACGTTCCACAAGCAAATACACCTCGCTCTCAGAGGCGCAGGAGAAGCTTCGTCAAGGAAAAAAAATTATCGAAGAAAACTTGAGTCTGCATCCACCAAGTCTTCTGTTAGAGAAAGCACTACATGGTCACCGAGTCCCATGTCAGTGGGTCGACGCTCTGTGCTGCCTTGATAGAGGTCAAATTTACAAAGATAACCAGTCTGGCTATCAGCGATACTCCACACTTTATACCTGCGCTTGATTTTTGGTTTGAGAGGCATATATTGCTTCATTGCTGATCTACCCTAGAAGAGAATCATGGACTCGTCGACAGCGACGTGGGAGGAAGGCTTGTACTCTTTTTGAAAGTTGATGTTGAGCATTTCCATTAGGGGCCTCACCCTGTAGCACTTATCAAAATTTGGTGAGGTCTTACCGGGTATCTCTGTTTGTCATTTAGGTGCAGCCAACAAGTGATCTGTTGAAAACGTCTAAAAGGCATTACATTGGATAATTCTTGAACATTGAAAAACTTGTCTGAACTCCAATACAGATAAACTTGAGGGAAGTTATGAGTGCTCATTAGAATGAGCATCCCTATGTAGGCCTTCAGTTCGCTCACTGTCAGCGTGCGCCAGTTTGGCAGCATTTCTTGAAGAGCATAGAGGTTTGTTTCCTCAACAATCATCTTCCACACCTCTTCTTCAAAGTATAGAGAAAACGCGTCGCATGCGCTGCAGTCTGCATTTACTTTTTGCGAGTATGTCGGTGTATTTTCTGCGATGCTCACTGGAATGTCGCAAGGCTGCCTGGCTATCCATCCTGCTGATAGGGAATCGTCTTCTTCCTCTTAAGGGTCACTGTCACGATCGATGGGCTTAGCGCGCACTTCCTTAGGTTCCTTTTTTTATGTGTATGCCTTCTTGGGTCTTCTCTTGCGCGGTGGCTCAATGTTTTCATCGCTTTCTGATTACTCTATCGGAACCAAAGCCGAGGCTGATGATACGGTAAACTCGTCACCCGAATCACTTGACACATCACTTTCCGAACCGTCAGGCTGGCTAAGGAACACCTCTACTGCCTCTTCAGCGGTGAGACTTCGTTCCCCTACAAGGATTAAGGAATACATAATAAATGAATATGTTTCATTAGAATGCAAACGAGACAAGACGCCAAGCTTCTAAAGCATAAGCCTAATGAATTTGCATATGCATGCAGACTTTCGAACACAGAATTGTTTAAAATGCGGTACGAACTGTACATTTTTACTCATACGAGCCTGACATATTTAGAAGCATGGAGAACACAATGGGCATCTTACCTGGCATTTTTGAAGAATGTTGCTCTTCGAAAATCGTGCATGCACAGCTCCATCCTTCGGAAAAAAGCAACAAACTACGTGGATGCTTGCGCCACCCAGTAGAAAGAAAAAGAAAGCATAAAATAGTTGAGCACAGCTCTCCAAGATGGCGCCAGTTGCCTCAAGCGATTAGGGTGCCTCGATGCACGCCCGCGCTCCGTTTAGGGTGAGGACAACCACGTCGTCTGCTAGCGCGGCCGCCATTTTCTTGCATACGCTGGTCGCGGTGCGCGCGTTGGCTGCGTGACGCGCCTTGAATGTGCTGGCCCCGCTGGCAGTGGGGGCTTGTATGGGCCTTTACCTTTGATAATTATACCTTTTCTAGGGTAGATGAAAACTAGGAGTAAAGATTTGGTGACGCATTCGCTATATCGAGACGATTAGTGAAGGTATATCGGATATCTTTTTTTTTTAACGTTAGATGAGCACGGCGGGCAACTTCTCGCCGTCGTGCACTTGCTGTCGTTGCGCTGACATATGGACAGAGCAGTAAGTAAGCGAAGTACGCGAAGGAAGGGAACTGCTGCATATTCAACTACGGATGCACGGCATGTTTACGTCCACTAGTAATATTCTTCGCCGTGGTGACATAGGATTACCTGGCTGCAAACTGTCATGCGTAGACCATGCAATTAAAACATGAAGGCTTAGGCGCAAGGAAAAACAATGATTTAATACCTTGATCCACAAATACGTGATGTTTAAAATGATAACGAAAACACTTCACTGCAGTTGTAATGCTGCTTATGATTACTACACTTAACTTTTTCTCATGCTTATGTGCATGTATACGAAAAGTTCATACTTAATACAGCGTCTTTAAGTTAAACTAACACCAGCACAAGTTTTGCTTCCGTGACCTCCGGCACGTGTGGCTGGGTACTGACGTAAATGGATACGTAGCCGCAGTCTTGTGCAGGTGGCTATCAGCATTTTAGTTATTGCTTCCCTGTGGTCTGCGCATGTGTTCAGGCATGGCCGGTCTACCTTCGCAAGGTATTCCGTAAGCGATTTCAGCGGTGACTTCATAGTGTGTATATTGTTTGTGCACCACGCGATAACACCCGTGAAGTGCTCCTCGTAGTTCTTTAGAGTGCGGATCACTTCACTGCTCGGATAGATCAAGTTCCGTCCATCCCTTACATACTCCTTGAGAACTGTCAAAGAGGCATATTCATTGCTTGCTGCTCCAAGGAGGGCATCCTTGCATTGGGAACAGGATACGTTCTTTACGATGCTTTTCAGGATGAAGCCACCAAGGTAGTATAAAATACAACATTCCGTTGACGTCAGCTCCTCAATGAACAAAATCTCAGAGTCGTCTATTTCTTCGGTCAAATTTTCTGAGCACTGCTTCTTTGCTTGAGGAAGGAGGTCGACGAGGTACTCTCGATCATCAAGCTCATAGTTTGTTGTTTGCGGTGTGTGTAGAAACTGGCTCACGCTCACAAGCCTCAGAGCACATTTTAAGTCATATGCCGTTGGCACTGGCTTCATTAGGCGTACTACAGAAAAAAGATTTTCGAGGCAGTCTTGAAGTAGCCTGCTCGTTAGGAAAAATTCGTAGCGTTCATTGCCCAGGAAAACTTCTTGGAGGCGAAGGACGACTGTCGTGGAAATGAGGAGCCCAGCTTGGGATGGTTTCCATTGAGATGTGGCGCCCATATTCATCCCTTGAATTGTTTCTGCTGCAAGGCGCAAGGTTTTCAGAGCGGCATAATATTTGTCCATATTTCGGTTGCTTAAAGCTAAAGTGGGATGGCGTGACGACATCAAGGCATACCACTTTGACACCAGATCCATGAACCATGCATGCTGTCGTTTCCCCAGATGGGTCAAGCAGCCCTTCTTTTACCAAAAATCGGATGGCCGGTGCAGCTTCTCTGAAGAATTGGAGAGCTACACTAACCTTCATTTTTGTGAAGTGGCCGCTGCTCACATGAACCTCCGATAGGGCAGGGGCTACTTTAAGTTCCCTTTCTGCGTCGTAGTCCACCACTGCCTGGACGTGCTCCAGTTTCACGTTCGGTGACGGAAGGTTGTTGTCGAGCACGGTGGCAGCGCTCAGTGTAAAAACTTTGGAGCTTAAAAGTTGCCCTCGTAGGTTCTTCAACACATGTGCTGCATCGGCAGTGAAAAAAAGCTCTTTACCATCCAAACATGGGTGTGGTATCGAGCACACTGTGGTGGAATTTCTATGGCTCGAAAACCCGAATTCTCGCCACATTGCTCGATTTGCTGATCCCATGTCACATGTCACTGCATGGACTCTTAGGGAAATCTGGCTACAGCGCCGGGTGATGTCGAGAACATAGTCTTTGAGCAGGGCACCTTCCACGTGTCGGCCAGTGAATTCATATCCGATGACTTGCTTCCACCGCTGATTAATTCCGCCCAACATGAACACCAACGCGTGATTGGCGGGCTCCTCTGGCTTTGAAGGAAGTGTTGTACCTCCAAGGAGAATGTCTTCACTTCTATCCAATTCAAACGCTGTAGCTATTTCCATCTCGTCTAGAAACAGCACGCAGTCTTTTTCCACGTTTTCCACAGTCTCTGCCTTGCACTTCATGACATCAAAAACTTCTTGAAGAATTCCTGGAAGGAACCTCAGTCCCTGGATCCTCCGCGCCAACGTCCTGCTGGACGGAAGAGGATAACCCAACTTCCTCAGTGTCTCATAGCCGGTCGTTCCGCAAGCAAACTTAATTTGCAAACCTTGTTTAACTGTCTCCGCAGACCATGTGTGACCCTGGGTGCTATTTTTAGAAAGAGCGGAAATCTGATCTGAATTCAAGAACCGCGTATTTCTTGCGAAATTATCCGCCTTACTTTCAAGCTTTTGCACTTGCTTTTTGAGGTTTTGGATTGCGTTCTTAGCAATTGTGTGATGTTCTTGAAGAGTGGCGTATTTTCTTTCCATGTCTGCCAACTGCTTTTTCAACTCAGCACAATTCCTTTGCGCCTCACTAGCTGTGGGAGTTTCATCTGTCGAGCTTGGAATTCTGACGTTCAAAGCTTCGTCACCTGGGTTGTTGACTTGGAAGTTGTTCGATGACGCCTCTTGCGATACCGTGTGAGTTGACTCGGGGAGCATTTCCCCTGCCTCTGATCCGGCGTGAGGTACTTCAGCGGGGTTGATTACCTCTTCATTGGTGGATATGGGCACAGGCTGCATTCTGTCTCTAGGTGGCTTTCGCTTCCTTAGAGCAACTGGAAGCAGAAAGGTACACAAACCGATTATCAAACTAAGCACTAAGATGAGGGAAAACGCGGTATCAAGGAATATGGAAAATCAAGACAATGCGGAAACAAGGCATGGCCAGCGTCTCGGCAATCTTTATTGAGTTTTCAGTTTTCCACAAAGAAAACCTAAGGGTAGGAGGGCAAATAGGTATACATAAGTACTTGACTAGGTATCCGCTCCCTGTATTAATTACAAATGTCGACTTGGTTAATTACACATTAATTAGCCAACACGACTAATTCCCTTTTTCAAGAGGAAATGTGTTAAGTGGGTGCGTTGAGATTAAGGTTGTTGCACGAACCGATTGACAGTACAACTGATTAGGTAGAAATGCTTCTCGATAAGAGTGGCAGAAGCAGCATTGATACACACACGCATACATACGTACATACATACATACATACAATCATACATACATACATACATAACCTGTTAAAATCAAAATAAGTGACGCATGTCGGGCCAGCGGCTCAAATACTGCTGAAATGTTTCCGAGCGACCACCACTCTTTCGGTAACGAATGTATGCACTTTCAAAGAATGAGGCGGTGAATCAAACGGGAAATACCTACCTCTGAATGGGAAAACCATTGGTACAGCATTTGGTTTCAGCTTCTTCCATCCATCTGCTCGGTTTTGTTCAAAACAGGATTCTTCAAAGTGAGCCTGCACGAAAAAGTGTTGTTAATATAGGTGCCTTATTCACCCGAGAAATAAGATTAAATGACATTAAAAGAAGGAAACCGAACGAACTGACACCGGCACACATATGGGCTCACATCTGCACACATGCACAAAATAAGGCGTCATTCACAAATTTTTTCACCTCCATGCGCTACTTCCGTGACTTATGATATAAAGCTGGAATAAATGTCATGAATAGCATAATTTTCGCACATAAGAAAAAGTATAAAAGACCTTCATTTGAAGCAACACGGAGTAAGCGCGAGCATAACGCGTCGCATGCTCTTTTGCGCTCCGGGATTCGCCCTCCACACTGCTATATGCGCCTGTCAAATATGGGTAGCGAGGGCTTTTGGTGAAGCAAGCGTGATGCGTGGCTGAGAAAGATCGTTTACATTTTTATAAGGCTGTGCCTTATTTCGTGATGACAAGCGAAATAAATAGAGCTGCAAATGTGACTGGGGTTTCATGTCGGCCCCCAGCTCTAAGAGGCTACGTCCGTTTGCAGCGATCAAATATCAGAAGGCCGCAAAAGCATGATGACGGCTCTAACATGAACACATAAAATCGTACATCTGGTTTTTAGAAACAGTTGCACAGACAAGCTGTACGTAAGCCTAAACATAGATTTGGCGTTGCTGAGAAATTGGTTACTTACACTGCAGATACACGAGTAGTTCGTCGGCTGCCACTTGTCCCACTTGATTTTCACAGTCCACAGAAGTCGTCTTTTTTGGTCTCTAGGAAATGAAAACATTCTCCAGCCATTCTTAGCGCTGTTAGCGCACTGGGGAATGCAGCAGCCAGGCATTCTGCAAAGAGACTGCGTGAAGAATGCCGCTTTCCGTGTAGGGAACAAGTCGGCGTGCCGGCGGGAACGGATTGCAAGAAAATGGCGGCGCCGCCTCCAGAAAACCTGTTTTGGCGGCGACGACCCCTTCAAATAGTGGCGCCACCCTCTGCGGAGAGCGGGCGCACATCGAGGCACCCTACAAGCGATTCCAGCTCTCTTGCAGTTTTCACAATTGCCATTTTTGCTACTGCCTTGCAGGTGGGACAAGGGTTGTCCACATCTCGAAAAAGGGGTGTTATAAACAGCAAAGATGCATTCATCAAGTGATTATACACAGCAAATAGAAAATACAAAGATAGATAAAAAAACAAGATAAAACAATAAGATAAGGAACTGTGCTCATAAAGAGAGGTTATTTCATTATGATAAGTTAACGGAGGCATAAATACAGAATATCAAGATCGTTTATCAAGGATTTCTAACAATACAACACGAAAGTATTTGCTTAAAATGAATGTCAACAATAAGAGTGAGGAAATTTATACGTAGTGGAAGTTGCTACAAGAGGGTTGAGATTACAAGAATTGTCTAACATGGGAAATTGTGCAATTAGCTATTGTGCAAAATACGTCGCAACCTTTTTCGTGAATGCAGGTGAACCAGTAATGGCAGCAGTGTTGTTGGGTTCACTTTACAACTGTGCGAGAAAAAGGAGAAAAATGGGGTGCTACGCACCCTAGGGAAAGCAACACTTAGTGAATGATACTGTGAAGTAACATTTGTGCCAGTGGTAAAACCTGTAACGTGTTGTTCAGAGCACTGCAAAAGAGCCACATCAATTTCGCCAAATTGCACCAAGAGCGCACCAAAAACATATGCAGTCTGTAAAGTGCATCTGTTAGAGCATCTAAAGCAGACAAATTTGATTAGACCTTTTTCTCATGGGCACAGCGATATTGTGTAGGCGCCGTCCATGACCCTCTGTGCTGTTGGCTTGGGTGGAAGCTCGGTGTTGCATGCAAAGTATACACTCGGCAGCAGTCGCTGGTGGTAGTTCTTGGGCTCGCGCGATTTGCCTAATGTGATGTAGCATCTTTTATATTCTAAACAGTTTCTGTGAGATATACTGCAGGGACTTAACCTGGCATAATGGGAGTTTCTGCTGCCGGTGAGGCGGACAGAGCACATGGCACGATCAATGCGTGCGCTCATGACGCCTTGAGCCCACATTGAGCCTCGGAGGTAAGTTGTGTATTCCTAAAAATTTGTTTAACGAACGTTGTGTCCTTATGCAGCATTGACCCTGTAATTCTAAGCTGCGGTTTAGCAGCAACGAGTAGTTAAGAAAAGACTCATGATGATCTAACGGCTTGGGTACCGTTATGCTCCAAAATAAGTTGTGCTGCTTACTTTGACAAGTGTTCAAATTGTTATCGGTAGATACGTGGCGCAACTATGTCATTTGTTGGACACAGCTGCCGACAGCAAATAAAACAGTTCAGTTAGTGATAACAGCATACTGTACTCTATGAATCCTGCTTGTCAACTGATGGAGCAGCTAGCTGTGGACTGTGCGAGCGCCTAAAGCAGTGGTAGCTTCCGGGTTATTGATCTGTTGGTTCTATATGGCACATGGACTGAGAATTTGGCATGACCATCTAAGGTCTTATTGCAGTGCTGGCCCATTTCATATTTTAATGCATAAGCATTCTTTGGCGAACTCCTCAGCCCTGCTACGTGAAAAATGTAATGCCTGTCATTTGCAAAAAAAATGTAATTTGCAAAGTTAAGACGTTTAATCATTATGATAATGTCAATGTAGATGATTGGCAGCTTTTAAGCAATATGGAACAATTGGAAAGGGGCAATATCAAAGCATAATGCTTACGTGCATCAAGCTGATTTACCAACTGCAATGATGGCTGTATTGAAACGCCATCTGCTAACATAATAGACTTGAAATGCAGGAGAATTTGTTGCTGGCTGACGTAAATATTCTATAAATACTGGCACTTGGGTACTTCTTGGTTTGATGTGCACACTTATATTTCAGTTCCCATGCCAGGTGATCAGACAAGATTTTTCAGTTCACATAGGCAATCCAGAGACACCACTGCTCTTCAAGTGGAAACCGACACAGCCAAAATAGTTTACAACACATACACGCTGCAGCTGATGATGTAGTGATGCTTTCTTTTTCTCTCACGATTTCCATCAATTGTTGTTAAGAGTTGACTGCCTAAACGTAAAATCTGCCTCCTACAGTCACTAGATCCTAACTTTTAAATGCAGCAAACCTCATCAAAATCGGTACTGTGGTTGGCATGGAAAATGATTTCTCCGTTGTGTATTTAAATGAGTACTCCTGAGCTCAATTATCCTCTTAGCCTCGGCTTTGGATGTGTACTGTAAATTAATTTCTTCAATCCCATTTCTTTTGCTTACTTTCAGGCAAAAAGGCTAAGTCTGTTACAGCCTCCTGGAATCCTTCCTCAGGGCTATGGCTGACGACAATTGTAGGTGAGCTTTTTCCAAGGCTTTATTAATGGCTTCAGTATGGGTGGGAGACCTGCAATATATCCTGCAGACATACCTTGGGCGACATGCCATCTGTCGATGTCACCTGCGTCATGTGGATATTTGTCCCAGCCAGCCACCGAAGTTGCTCAACTGGACTTGCGCAGACACACTTCCTGCATTCTTTGCCACCATCCCAAGTGTGCACACCACTCGTTGCACGTCTGTTTTTCTTTCCTTTCTTGTGGTGGGCTTTCAAGGCTACCTTTAACTTTCTAAAGTTTGGTACCCACGTTGGCAACAAGTTGCTGCCCAAGCATCAAGGGGAACTGCAGATAGACTACAGGCTCGATACAGTTTATTTGAATGGAAGAATTCACCATCACTGCATCCAACATGAAGAAAATATGTGGCTCCACCGGTGCTTTGACTGGTGGTCTGGTGGATAGGCGTTTCTTTTCTGGTTGAATTTATCGACACCGCCTATCCATATGTTGTAGACCCTTGCAGCAGAGGGGCCCCCAACTGCCTTTTTCTTTTGATTTTGAAGTGTTGGTGTAGTTGCACACGGCTTTCTGAGTAATGATAATTAGACCTAGTACGTACATTTTTGTAGTCTCTCCATTGATAGGTGACCACCTTTACCTTCCTCCTCCAAATGTACAATGCTCTCTTAAGCTTGTTGTCTACTTTGACTTCGGGGGTGCCAGCCAGCAGGTAGAGTGCCATTGGTCAGAGTGAGTGGTTGCCCAAGGTTTTGCGCTGTGGCTTCTGTGCGCTCTTTCCCTCATGGAGCTGGAGCTTGAGGAGATAGCACCTCTCGGAGTCTGCGAGTGACTACACTTTGTACCCCCTTTTGCTTTTGAGCTTCATGGTTGGTTGAATAGGCTTTAAAAAGGACCATACTGTCGTGTACGGCGAGATGACTGGATGGCAAGTAGCGAGTTTTGAAACTTCTCGTTCATCATTTGTATCAAGGGTCAAATTTTGTATAAGCAATCATAATCATTTGTGCTGTAATCTGGCTGGAGGTCATTGTCATTCAGGTGAAGGCAGTTTAGGTGAAGGCTATATTAGCTGAAACATTTGTAGGTCATCACCTGTACAATTTCTTTCACACGAAAGAAGCTGTTCAAGCACCAGTACATCTGAAAGTGGTGCATGCGATTGACACTCATCAAAAGCAGGACTCCAATGTAAGCACGAAGCTCCAAGCATGCCAGTGTCATCCATCCCTTGCAGTTCATTTGTGCCGCATATAAGTTGACTTGAAAGGGTCTGAAGGCCAGCTCATTTGCATGCATCCATGGTGGAAAAATGGTGCTAAAAACACAGACAGAAGGAAGAACACAGGATGAACACTGTCCTATGTTCATCCTGTGTTCTTCTGTCCGTGTTTCTAGCACTGTTTTTCTACCATGGATATAAGTTGGTTTGATCCATGATATGCTTCATGACATTGTCATCAAAATATAGCACGAATGTTTCAAGTGCAGTGCTTCTCATAGGATCCAAGTGCACTGTGATTCGTTGGAGGGGTAGCACTGAATTTTAACGTGTAATCTAACTTGTCGGAAGGGTTTCTAGGCTTTCTCTGTTCTTTTTTTCTTTTTCCAGCATAAGGTTTGCATGAAATGCCTTTGCACTTGCTTGTACTGGGCACTGATTGCAGCAGCAAAGCTGACAAAGCCTCGTCCTCCTTGCTGCTTTCATTAGTTCCAAGCACAGAATCTTTGTCTTCAAAACTCATCAGCCCTGTCATTGCAATTGTCCGGTAATCTAAAAACTCACCGCCCAAGCACTTCATACAGATGGTTAACCAGCAAAGCTGAAATGTGTGGCCCCACTGTTCACCACTAGGTTAATCCTGACAGTTCATTAAAGTGTTTGTCAATTATTGGTTATGTCTTGTGTTTCTTAATGAGGTTACACACGTTCCACTGTTCTTTGGAGCAGATTCTATCAATTGTAACCATGTTATCAAACCACAAGCGGCCGCACACTTAACAACTAGAGCCAAAGTGCCATTCGAGAAACTCTTGGCAGAAGCGGGCAGTGGCTCCAGCAACTGCATCCCCGCCAATTTGCTGCTGTCGCTGCTCTACCTCGCGGTCCCGCACCGCCGCATCCTTGGCCTGCCGTTGTCGTTTAAGGTCAGCATCACGATGTTGCTCAGTCTCCGGGTTTGAGGTGGTGGCCCGCCATTGCTGCTTGCACTCCACTTCGTGACTATGCCCTGCTTCTTGGCTAGGTGCAGCCGTGTGTTGTCGCTTACATCCCGCTTTGCTTTGTAGCATGGCTTGAAGGCTTCCGGATCCTCAGCACATAGTTGCTGCTTGCGTTTGGCTGCTCGAGCTTGTTCTTGTGCACAGGCTTTGGCTTGGGCATGGCAGATACAAGCGCACTCACAGTTCTGTTCCCAGCGTCTTTGTACACAGCTTGCTTCTTTGGAGGTACAAACTGCGCGCGGCCTGCCCATGTTGATGATGGAGGGAAACTGCGGCGCGCGCGCTCGGCTGCGACGGAGAACAACGTCGTCACTGGTAGTGCAGGCCATCGTGCACCTCTGTTTCTTGTTGTTGTTTAGCACGCTTCACCTACACAACTGCACTCGCTCCGTCGGATGCGCCATTCCCACCTTACCGTGCACGTTGATGCAAAAGTGTACCTATGTCATCCTTAAACCCAGTCATTCTCACTCCCCTTGCATTTACCTTCTCTTATATAGTGTTTTCTTGCACAAGCACCTGAGGTTCCAACAGAGGAATTTTCTTTATACAGGTGCAGACCGACGGATTTTTTAAAAACAGTTCTTAATCTTCTTCCAGACTCAGGTGTTTCTGTTTTCCTACAAAGGAGAAGACAATCAAGGCATTCAGCACCAGCACAATGTCAGCGCACGCACTCGCTAAGCCTAACCCTACAGATTCCAAAATGCACCTGTTGCACAAGGTTCTTACATGCAATGGTTATTCACAGCGTATGATAGGTTTTCTAGCCAATTGCTTTTCTCAAAATTTTACCGCAATGCAAGAAACAAATATTTCACTTACTAGTGTTGTGAAGTCAGGAGTTTGAGCGGCCACAAAGGTTCCATAACTAGTGCCATGCCAGGTGCCGGGAGAAAGAGAGGTTAAGAGCTACGTTCGAGCGATGAGAAAAAGGGTTTTATGTACAAAGTTACATGATTATCATTTACAAGAACGGCTCCATGATTCTCGGAGCACACTACATGCTAAAGTCTTTGCATGTTCGAGCACCCTCATCAACACTCCAGCTCCCCTTTCACTGGTCACTATACTTCTTCTCAGCCAATTGGAAGTGTCGCACATTCTGCAATTGGATTGGATTGGAGCCAACTTTATTTGTGCCTGCAGTTGGGTGCATGAGCGCCCCGACGAGGGCCTAAATCATCTATGAAGTCGCCGTTACTCAGCGCAGATCTCCGCTCGTCGTTGCCGGCTCGCTGGGTCCCTGCCTTTTGAACGCCCCGAGGACCTGCTGAACGGCCCAGAGCTGTTCGTCTTGGTCATAGCTCTTCGCGGCTGCCTTGAGCCGCGGTGGGATCATTCTTGATAGCTACGATAGCTTGATAGCTTTGCTTCTTCTAGATTTTGAACGCAGTCCCACAAGATGTGCGTGTAATCTGCCGTCTCTCTCCGGCAGACTCTGCACTTATCAGTCGGATATGTCTCTGGGTATATGCGATGCATCAGTCCCGGGCTCAGTAGCGATCCGGTCTGGAGCTGTCTCAGTAGTACCGCCTCCACTTGACTCAGCCTCGGGTGCGGGAGTGGGAGAGTTCTGCGAGCCAGGCAGTAGGCCTTCGTGATTTCGTTGTAGTCCATCATGCAGTCCTTGGTTCCAAACCACGTCGGACGGTCTGTCGCCGGGGCGTGGTTGGCTAGCACTCGCGCCGATGCGTGTGCCGTCTCATTGTGGTTCTCATTGCGTTCCGGCGCGTCGCCCGCGTGCACCGGGAGCCACTTGAGCCTTACTTTTCTGTCTTGTAGTTTGACTGCTCGCAGTACACGCTTGGCCTTCCTGCAGATTTGGCCTTTGGCGAAGTTTCGGACCGCCTGTCTAGTCACTCAGCACCGTGTGGCAGTCTGCGTCAGCGATGGCCAGTGCGATGGCTACCTCCTCCGCTTGTTCCGCTCCGGCGCTTCTCACGCTCGCTGCCGTCCTTGTGGCGCCACACATTCTGCAAAATCCCACCTTTGCAGAATGTGCGGCGCCACGAGGACGGCATCATTCTGCAAAATCCCACCTTTGGTGTTGCACCACCCCCCTGGACTCCACCTCTGGTGTCCAACTTTAGACCTGCCCTCGATGCAACGAAGGTACAATTTCATGTGAAACTGGATCGACGCTGTTCCCACGAAGTGATCAGTGTAGGTTCTTTGCAGCTTGCACACGATCGATGATCCATTAGTTTGGGGTCACAGAACTTGTCTTGTTTGTCAGCTCTCGGTTGTCGAACAAAGACATAAGACATAATCACTGTCAAGTAGCTTCAGCTGATGCTTGTTTCGTCACCAGCTCTTTAGTGTCAAAAAGGAGAAGGAAGCAAGCGTGCCATTTCATAGCTGCACGCTCGCCGGTGTGCATCCTTTTTCTAGAAGGACCGCCAGGCACTATACCAGGCATCTATTTTTCGTTCAATAAGCTTCACAACCGGCAAAGCTGACTAGGTGGGAGCACAGAAAAAGAAAATGCACATGAAGTGTCTGTAGCTCCACCTCTTGGTAAGCACAGAAAGCTGTGCTGAGTATTTTTCATAGGGTCTTGTAGAGGGTGACACAATGATAACTGGAGCCTTATTTTGTGCTTGCACATTCCACCTAGAGGCAAAGTTGACTCAAAGTGGGACCTATGTATCCCACCATCCACAAAAGTGTGTCCCAACATGGTTACGTGATCCAGAACCTTTGAGCTTCATGGTCTAATAGAAAGCTGTAATATAGATTTACATTGGACTATGTAGAGGCTTGTTCGTCCAGGTTTATGAAGAACCTTTCAGCTTTCACTAGCTTTGTGCATGTCCTGTTGTTCGGAGTACTGTAAAAACCGGACTATAGGTCGGACCGGAATATAGGTCGACCCCCCCCAACTAACCAATTACAAAAATGAAAAAATCTTTTTCAATGGCAAAAGTATCGAAAGACACCCTTACCTTGAAACAAATGCGACTCAGCCGGTTGCACAATGGTGACAGTATTTATTTAAATGCTGCTTGCATGTGCACCTGGCCAAGTATTTAACAGCATCACGCGACCATCGACCTGCATGCTTGTCAGCACCTTAGTAACGGCGCTGAGCGGCGAAACAAATGAGTATGCGCAGGTGTACACGTGCGCTTACTTTTGCTATTTCGCCGCTCCGTGCCATGATGATAAGGTGCTGACAAACACGCGGGTCGATGGTCACGCGATGCTGTTAAAAATTGGCCGGTTCTGCAGTACACAGAAAGACACGAAGTGCGCAAGCCCTACTTCGAATCAGAGTCGTCTGAACAAGAGTCCGATGACGAGTGCTTCTTGCTGCCCACGTCCCATAGAGCATCATCCTCTGTGTGGTCCAGTGCGTTGCTTATGCTGCATTTTCTAAAAGGCTTGCGCACCATCTCTTCGGGGAGAGATTTCCACGCCGACGACACCCAGACACAAACAGTCGCAAGCGGTGGACGTCGCAGGCGGCCGGTGGGGGTAGTCAGGTTATCGCCCAGCATCCATTCATTATAGAGGTCGCGCACTCTATCTTTAAACGGCTTATTTAGCACAACGTCTAGTGGCTGCAGCACAGATGTCAGTCCACCAGGCATGACCACGAGGTTCGTCTTGCTGTCGCACAGGGCCCGCTTTACGTTGGCTGTGAGGTGGCCTCGAAATGAGTCAAGAACGAGCATGTTCGCTCGCTCAAAGAGAGCACCAGGTCGCCGCTTCCAGACGAGCCGGACCCACTCCAGCATCAACGATTCGTTCATGAAACCCTTTTCATTAACCTGGACGATGACATCGCGTAGGAATTCCCCTTTCGGCAATGTCTTTCATTTAAATATGATGAAAGGGGGCAGCTTCATCCCATCAGCTGTACACGCGAACATCACAGTGAACCGCGAGTGCTCATTGCCCATTGTTAGAAGCTTGAACTGCTTGGCTCCTTTCTCGGAAACAGTCCAGCTTGAGGGCATATCGAAC
The DNA here is from genome assembly GCF_050947875.1 of Dermacentor variabilis. NCBI lineage: Eukaryota > Metazoa > Arthropoda > Arachnida > Ixodida > Ixodidae > Dermacentor > Dermacentor variabilis. The sequence continues at coordinate 176,477,289 of NC_134570.1, read as the reverse complement.
CACACTGGTGTTTCGTCGGCGTTTCCAATCTGTCCTATCATGTAGTCGCGTTGCTGCCGAAGCGCAATTGCATATCGCTGAAACTCGATGAGCTTGCCTTCGAATTCTTCGGGCAGTTTCTGGCACACAGAAGTACGGCGCAGTAGTGCAAAGCCCTTTCTCTTAATGAAACGCCGCACCCAGGATGGCGAGCCCTTGTATTGCACCCTCGTCAGTCCAGAGGCGCGTGCCATCTCTACTGCTTTAAAACGGATGGATTTGGCAGTCACAGGCAGGGATCTTACACGAAGCTCCCATACGAACTCCGCAACCTTGTTTTCTAGTTCTGGATACGCTGCAGTCCGCCCACGAAATGACGTTTTCTTTTGGTTGCTGCAAGCAACCAAAAGCTGCTTCTGCCTCCGCCAGTACCGAATGCTCTTTTCTGATACTCCAAATTCGCGCTGTGCTGCCAGGTTGACGTCGGCTTCCGCTCATTTTTAAACAAAATGTGAAACAAGGCAAATGCAAAATAACGGTGCCACAATGTCGCCACGCCACGTTGCTGCTGATGGCAATGGCGGCTGTTTACTTCATCCGCCCATTGTTGCAAGACTTCCGTAGTTTTTCCGCCAATGTCCGGTATATAAGACAAGGGTCGACTTTTCGCAATGGTTTCTTGAAAAAAAGTTTGACCTATATTCCGGTTTTTACGGTACATCTTCCTATGGGAGGCAGGTGTGTGTGTTCTTTTTTAAGCTGGGATTGCTTTCACTAAAATGTAACTGTTATGTTACCGTGCTCACACAAATGGGCCTGCTGTATTAGACTATTGATGATTGTCGTTGGCACTTTGGTAGTGAGACAATAGCATTGCTATTGATTGCTTGTATATTGTGAATGCTGTAATGCACTGCTGAAGCGACGGGAGTGCTACCAACTGTGACAATGTACAATGACTCGTATACAGTGAAACCTCATTAAATCATAGTTGGCCAGAGCTTGGAAAAAGTATGTACTAATCGTTAGTACTGCTTAACCGAAATAGCATGAGATTGCTCACTTACCTGTCAGAAATGGAACTGAGAGAAAGTGCGATGAAAGGGCAAAAAACATGCAGTATTTATTCATTTCACGTGACAAAAGTCTGTTATTTTCGTTTGATACCACGGCGGCCTAGCAGTGATGGCAGTAACCTGAAACTGCCTTAAGCTGCAAGCCAGATTTTCCACCAGCCCCCTCTTTTCAGTAAACTCCCGCATAAGGCTAATGTAACATGCAGCTTCTGCCACTGTCGGGCCTGCATCGGCCGTGCTGTTGCTTTCCATGTCATCCTCATCACTGTCGTTAGGTGACACTTTGGCAAATACAGAGGCAACGATGGCGAAAAGACGAAGCTCGAAAAGTTTAACCTCATAGCCGACATCTTTTCACAGTCCCAGCAGCACTGCCTAGCATTTTCTCCTTCGCATTCCAAATGCCACACACTGTAGTCAACGGTAGATCCCTCTTGCGTGCCAGCGCCGACTTCGTGCCACATTCGATAGCACGAACAATGTCGAATTTTTCTTTTATGCTGAGCACCCAGTTTTGTCCAAGCTTCAGCAAGATGAGAGTCCTAGCACTAGCTAGCCACTATGCTTTCTGGCTCGGTGCTGAAATGATGTTGATGTTAATGTGGCTTCACCCTTCCAAGCGCCCTCTGCGTTTGTGCTGGGAGGCCGTTCTGATATCTGAGGCTCGTTCTTTTGCCTGGCCAACCTATCACCGTGATTGCGCTACAAAAAGAGCAAACACTACATGTTAACCGATACGTACACAATAAGTGGGTACGGTTTATACGCATACAAAATGCGTAATGTTCAATGGCCACTGAGGTGGGAACTTGACTTTACTACTTTTAAAATGAAACTACTGTTTAAGCAGGTACGTTTTAACAAGGTTTTGCTGTATACCGTAATTAATAGGAAAATTTGAACAGTGCAGTTGCCAACCACATCCACACTTACGGTCACCTAATTGTTGCATAGCTTCCATGGCTCAATTTTGCCGCACAGCTGATAAAAGTGGTTGCGAGGTTTCCTTTTTTCACATCAATCAGTGTTAAGTCCAATCACTTGTTGTCAACCAAAACTTTTTGCTCTGTCATTTTGTCCATTTCTTGCCTTGCCCTGTCCACATCGTGAACATTGATGTGGTATGGTGCACAAATGTTGTCTTCTTCCACAAATCTTCACTGCATTAATATTACTGCACTTCACTCATCGCACAAGCCCCCTTTCAAAGAGCTCAAAAAAAAAGGCTATTACGTGCGGGACAAGTCTATCGCAAGTTAACAGGGATCCACCACAAATCACTCAATCATCCAAATAACACAAGCACAACAGACTCAATTCATAGGCTTCGGTAATGTCAAGAAGCTATGGTGCGACACTTCTTGTGGTAGCACAAGTGTTGTGGGCTTTCATTTGATTTGAAGTGTGCGAGTTCCCACATCTCTGTCTGATGTAGTGTTTCTCATTGCTATCGTGATGGTGGCCTCAAAATATTTATGTTTATGGCCCTCGTTTTCTGAAGTGTGTAGTCACTGCAGTTAACTTTGTACACACACGTGCAGTGCAAGCAGGGGCAGATGCATTTTTTTACTACAGGGAGGTGGCTCATTAAGGGGAGACGTGGGTTCCAAAACGAACTTTGTTAATTTTAGTGTGAACTGGATTATATGTAACAGTATTGTTCAGTTTTTTTCTGCTGATTGCAAATATATAATTAGATTTTGTATATCTGCATTAGAACAAATGATGGAAAGCTTTTAATACAGAAATTCAGTCAATTTCTTACGGGACTTTTCAAAAACTTAACTTAGTCAAAAGCAAAAACAAAGTACCGTATTTACTCGCGTAATGAACCCACCTTTTTTCCAGATAAGTTGACATAAATTTGGGGGGAGGGTTCATTACGCGGGGAAAAAAAATTTAGATATTTTTTAGGTCGAAATTTCATGTCACAATGAAGATAGGAAAATCGCAATCCCAACCTTACCTTTATAGTAAAAACACGTACGCGATGAATGTGAATTAAAAATTCATTTTTATTTTCATGCTGCTGGCTGCTTATGGTCTGTCTCACTCGGGCTCGCTATCTGAATCCACGCTTCCACTCATATCGCTTGCGACTTCGTCGGCGTCGTCGTCCCACAGCGCGTCGTCTTCACTGCCGTCGAGGCTGTTGGAGATGCCAGTCTTTTTGAAGCTGCGGACGCCCATCTCGCTGGGAATCACACTCCATGCTTCTAGAATCCATCGACAGAGCATGTCGATGGTGGGCCTTCTAATCTTACCTGCGGGAGTCAGGTCGTGGTTTCCCGCGGCCATCCACTCTGTATAGAGCCGGCGCACGTTGTCCTTAAAGGGCTTATTAATGGAAACATCAAGGGGCTGCAGCACTGATGTCAAGCCACCTGGGATGATAGCGAGGTCCGTGCGTAACTCGCTCATTCGGCAGCGGACATTTTTTTCCAGATGGCCGCGGAAGCTGTCCATAACAAGCAGCGATGGCAGGAGAAGAGCCCCGGGCCGCCGTCCCCAGACTGTTTTCAGCCAGTCGGACACCAGCTCGGCCGACATCCACCCTTTCTCCTGGGCGCGAATGTGGATACCGGCAGGAAGAGTTCCCTTTGGCAGAGTCTTTCTTTTGAAGACGACGAACGGCGGCAGCTTCCTGCCGTCCGCTGTTACAGCTAACATCACGGTGCACCGCTGCTTCTCGGCGCCCGTCGTCTTAACCTGCACACTTTTCGCACCTTTCATATCGACAGTGCTGTTTCTTGGCATGTCAAAGTTTATAGGCGTCTGGTCCGCGTTCCCGATTTGCGACAGCAGGAACTTTTTGTCCTCACGGATCCGAATGACAAAGCGGTGGAAATCACGCACTTTGTCCCCACAGTCTGCCGGCAGCCGCTGGCATAACGTAGTACGCCTTCTGAGGCACAACACGTTCCGGCGCATGAAACGAGTCGTCCAACCACTGCTCGCCTTAAATTCACTCGCGGCAATGCCGTGACTTCTTGCAGTGGCCCGCGCGTGATTCTGTATCAGCTCGTGGGATACGGCACATCCTTCGTTGCGGAGCCTCTTCACATAGCTCAGAACTTCTTCCTCGACGCGAGGAAACTTGCCCTGCTTCGGCCCGCGAAAGGCCCGGCGATCTTTCTTCGTCGCTCTGAGTTCCTCTTGTTGATTCCTCCAGTAGCGCACACGCACGGGGTCTACACTAAAATGCCGTCCAGCCGCGCGATTGCCATGCTCCAAAGCATGCTCCACGACTTTGAGCTTAAAACCGGCCGTGTAGCTAGCGTAACGCCCCATCGCACAACGCGCAGAAAATGCACAGCACGCACGAAATAATGCAAAGGTCGTAGCGAAGCACTTAAACAGCAACAAAATAGGACTGCGCATGCATGGCGCTATAAGCAGAGGTTTGCTTTGCATTTAATAGATGGCACTCGGCAACCTGCATCATCATCATCATCATTGTAAAAAAAAAAAGAATCTAGAGAAGTTTGACAAATTGGTTCGAGAAATACAAAGAAAATAGCCGAGCGTGGTGGAAACTGCGGTCACTCCATTTCAAAGAGGACGCCCCAGTAAAGCCCTTTGCGCATCCACCAACGAATCATGCAAGGTCAATGAACGATCAACGAAAGCGTGCAGTCGACGCCCGCGTCACCCGCGTTCGCGTCGCCGGTGTTCAGCATCGTTGGCTTCAAATGATGTTTATTTTATCACTGCGCGATCAGACAATTTTATGATCGTCGACAGTCGACAGCGCCGGCCAATTGAGCCGAGATAACGCGAACATGCTGAACACCGACCCCGCGGGCGGGTGCGCGTTATTTACGCGACGTAAAAAAAAAAAAAAATTCAATTTTCGACGACAAAAGTGGGGGGTGGGTTCATTACGCGAGTAAATACGGTATACGGCCAGAACGCCAGAGAGTAGCTCTAGCCAGTGATGCTATTTTTATTGTTATCAGTGCACTTATAATGCAAAAAAAAAAATAGATGTAAGCATAATTGCAATATTTTTGTTAATTTTCATTTGTATTTAGTGGCCATTAAAATTTAGCCGACAACATTAGAAATGAATAAATAGCATCACTGGCTAGGTTCATTCAACACAAATATATTGATACCAAACATATTGTTGCTACTTAGAAGGAACATGAAGATTGCTTCCCCATAAGGCAGTGTGTGGTGTCCAAAAAATGAAGCTGAGAAAAACGAATTTGAACTTTCAGTTCACTGTGACTTTTAATGGCCTAACAATATGGCAATATGAATTGCATCACTATGTAGCCCTGTCTTTCAGCAACAAGTTCATGACATATATATGGCCATTGTGCAAAAATAACACTGAGATATTGGTTGCAACATCATGCATAGTCATTAAAAGCAATGCCAGAAATCTAGCACCACAAGCTTGACATTCCTTTTTTAGCTCCTTGTTGAACAGAAGGCAGACAAATGGCATCCCTATGCAAATAAAGTTGCACAGAGTTCATGGCCACAACAAAATATGTCCTTTCCACAAAGTTTATGGCTACAACAAAAAATCTAGATCAAATCCCAGTGGTGGTCGCCACATTTCAATGGAGCCGAAATGCGAAAAAGTTCATGTGCTTGTGTTGTAGTGCTTCCCAAGTGGTCAAAATTAATCCAGAATCATATCGTGGTTTTGGAACGTAAAATCCCAGAATTCAAATTAAAAAATTCATGTATATCTCTTGCACCTCACACATTTGTGCATTCAGCACACACAGGTCACACCTAGACCTATAAAAGCCCAGGACTGCAGGCAGAGTCTGCTGCTGGCTTGTGCCCCTTTTCAAGCTCGTTTGTCAAAGCATTTCTGTTTGTGTGATCCTTGTTGGACATGTGAAGCCTCCAACGATCCTTTCGCGCATGCCACACGTGGAGCACTCCAGCAAAAGCTTGGCACAGAGCCCGTACTCCTTGGCGGGGTCCTTCAAAAGCATCAGCGTTTTCTTGCTGCACACGGGACATGGCACAAGTCCAAAAAAGTCTTGTACCATGGATAAAGCCACGATCGCAAATTCCGTTCCGCTGTTGTTGACATCCTCTTTCGTGTCAACACCCAGCAGCTCAAACTTTCACTCCGTTGCAGACTGCAACGCCAGGCGCGTTTTCGCCTTATTGGTGATCGCTGCGTGCTTGCTAGTTTCTTCGGTCGTGAAGAAAACGGTATCTACACGGTCTGTGCCAACACGCGAGGCGTGGCTGGACGAAGTGTTGATGCTAAACGTACCAAGTTGCAGCTCGGAATTCAGAATCTTCAGGCAGACCAGCAACCGGCAACTCCAGGTGCATGACAGGCTTATTCGTCTTTCGTTGCACATTCCATGGCCGCCTTCGTGCCTTACCGAATGCTTGACGCATAGTAGTCTTCACACGACAACCTCCTCCAGCCATTCGGGCGACGAAAAAGACACCTTATCAAACGTCGAGAAGTGAGCGGTTGAACAAACGTTCACAGCGGCGCAATAAAAACACAGAGAGAAAGACACAGCGCACAGGAGCACATGAGAGCGACCAGCCTGTCGGGCACGCGAGAATCGGCACCCAAACGGCGCCAGACCAATAGGAGCAAGACTCGCGGGGGGCGTGCATGCTTTGGCCAATCAGGGGCACGGGCGCATCCTTCAGAAATGACACGATAGTGTCGGTTCCTCCTCACCTATGCCATTTTGAACCGGTGCAAAATACGCACAAAGAAAGCAGCTTCCAAACAAGCCCAAAATGGCACCCGCTGGCCACCCCGTTCACTAATGACGGCGCGTAGTTCGAACATTTTAAGCAATTTTTTGCTAATTCGCAGCCATCCTGGCCCGTATAAGTGTCTTTTTTAAAATTATTTTCCGAATAAATTTAGGTTCTAGATATTGCGGAGGGATTGGTGAATGTATAAACGTAGTGAAAATTAACTTTTCCGAAAATCGACTTCTTTGTAATTTTTTTTGTCATTTCAAGACCTGCGTCTCCCCTTAAGTGTGCTCAAAAGACTTGTGTCCAGTGGCGTAGCCAGAAATTTCGTTCGGGGGGGGGGGGGGGGGGGGGGGGGCTCAAATCTAAATACATGTAGAAGGAGAATTAGTTTTTCTCGGCAACCGCTGCACCAAATTTGACGATATTTGTTGCATTTAAAAGAAAAACTTACATTGTAATGCCTGCTGGCTTCAAAGTTTTCATTTACGCTGTCAATTTTTATAAAGAAGTGGCCAAATTGCAAATTTTCAGAAAAAGAAAGTATCAAGTTTAGAACTGAACAATGAAAAATGATATCATAATTCTGTGAGTTGCATCTAATAGTACATCTATAGTGTACAAAATTGATATGTTACACATGAATCTAAAGAAAATATAATATGAAAATACGGCTTTTGGTGAACCCTTGTACACAATGTAACCAATTCACGTCAGATACAAATTGACATACGAAATTTGTCCGCTTTGACTGTTACAATAGATGCCATCTACAGAACCGCGATAACTGTTCTTGATACAGAGCTATTAGATTGTTGTAAATGTTGTGCTTCTATCTTTTACGAGCTTTGGAATTTTTTGAAATATCTTAAACAACGTTCAGGCCCTAAATCGAAATTCCGCTTGCAACTGACACTAGAATTTTACTTTCTCTCTCAAATGCAATGAATTTCATTAAAAGCGATCCAGGGGTTATCTCAGAAAAGCGTTTCTGCGTTTTACATGTATTTGAATAGGCCGCATTAGAGTTGGGCCCGAGCTAAAGCTTCCTCTTAAAAAATTTCTCGAGGGATCAAATACATGAATAATAATTGAATTGCCATTGCCAAAGATGCTGCAAACAAATTCTTGAACGCTGCGCGCTTTCCAAACAAGTAATATATGTATTTTTTTATAAAAGAATATACTCGTATGTGCCAAAAATTTTGCCCGGAATAACTGATATCAGTGCTTCCATGTTTATTGTCTATTTATTAATTAAAGAAAACATCTTATGAACTTTAGAACTATATCAGTTCGAAACTAGCAAAGCAGTGCATGCCGTTGATATGAAAAATGTAAAAGCCCTAGAATGAACAATTGAGGACAAATATGTAAATGAAGCTTCGAGAACCGTGTTTACATTCTTGTGCATATGCAACGGCCATTGAAAAATCTCAATGACGCTGTCATTTGTTCCTATGTTACGCAGGAGCAGCTGTCATCGGTCGTGTATTGTGAGTAAATGCACCGAAATTGTATTCGCAACAGAGAGCCTGTATAAAAAGCAGGCGTTCTGCAAAATATACGAGGGCAAGTCAAATGAAAGTGAGCCAATGCGAATATATGAGAAATGGGGTACCTTATTTAAAAGTCTCCATGAGCATTTAGACGTTTGTCCCATTGCCTAACCAGTCGCGTGATTCCCATCTCGTAAAACTCCTTGGGTTGCTGCTTCATAAAGTCTACAACTGACTCTTTCACTTTATCGTCCCACACGAATCTGGTTCCCTTGAGCTGTATCTTCGGTTGTCCCAAAATGTGGAAGTCGCAAGGCAACAGATCTGAGCTGCATGGCGGATGTTGCAGCGTTCCCCACTTGAACTTTACCAGTCTTGTATTAACCAGATCAGCAACGTAGGCATGGGCATTGTTGTGTTGCAAGATGACTCCATTACTCAATTTTCCACGTAGTTTGTTCTTGATTGCGACATGCAGCCGTTCCAGCATTTCACCATATTGGAAACAATTGATAGTCTCAAGATTCAGCAAATTCTATCAGTAATGGCCCCTGATGATCAAAAAAAAAAAGTCAACAACAGCTTTCCGGCGGAAATGACAGCCTTTGCTTTCTTTGGGCGTGGTGAATTCGAATGTTTCCACTGTAAACTTTGCCGTCGTGTGTCAGGCTCGTAGTAGTGGCACCATGGTTCCTCCCCAATCACAATTGCAGACAAGAAGTCATCACCCTCATTGTGATACCGGATCAGATTAGTCAAGGCAGCACCGAACTTCTCCGTCTTCTGGCGTTGGTTCAAAATCTTGGGCATTCATTGCGCACACAAAAGCCGATAATCGAGATGTTCATGAACGATGGCGTGAACCGAACCGGGACTGTTGTTCACACGCTCTGCAAGTTCATTGATGCTTATCCTCCGTTTTTGTCACATCAGCTCATGAACCTTTGCGATTTTGTTGGGGGTGATTGCACAATTACTTTGGCCCGGTCTTTGAGCGTCTTTGCACCTTTCACGTCCTTCGAACCGCTTGCTCCAACGCTTCACAGTGGCCAATAATGTGCAATGTTCAACATACATGGCAGCCATACGACAACTAATTTCTTTTTGGGAAACACTTTCAGCTGTGAAAAACCTCTCGACACCCCGCTGCTCAACTTCTGAAGTCTCCATTACGTCACGCAACCATTTTCGCTCCAGTGTATGAGAGCATTAAAGAACATTTGCCCTCACAACTGCGTGTCACTTTTGTAAATGAAAGATGCCTGTGTGCTACGCGCATGCCTCGCACATAATGAACCAAACCATTATTACGCGGGGTGGGTTGGCTCACTTTCATTTGACTCACCCTCGGACATTATAAGTGAGAAGATACAATGGAATACACAAACACCAATATACTGCTTGATAAAGTGATAAAGGGGACGTTGCCAGGACAAACCTCTTTAAATTTAATTCTTTCCTCAAACTATAGAAGAATGGAACCTCATCCCTTTCGGTCATCTGAACTCCCCTGAATCAATTGAGACTCATTAGTATTTCCTAAGCAACATTGCTGTTTTTTGCTATATTGTTTCATTTCCTAAGTTTTATACCTTGCAATTCTGCCTTTTGTATGCTTATTTTTTATGTATTACCTCCCCCTCCTGCTTGGGCCACATTGCCTGCAGTATGATGCAAACAAAATAAATAATAAAGTGTCACTGGAAAGAAACTTCACTGCACGTATACACGATAGCTCATAACAAGATATTTAAATATACATACAAGTCTTCAATAAATATACGTGTCTAAGAAAAAATCACCATATAATGGGTCAAAAAAGGCAAATAAACATGTTGTGCAACCACACATTCATAGATCCTAGCACCCCCTCCCTCCCCTCTCCCATATGTATCGCGCGCGACCGGAGGCGGCGCGCTTCCTGCTTGCTTTTCACCCTTGCGCACACAAGGCTGAGCCACCATCTTTGGCTCACCCATACCCCCCTCCCCTCTTACGCTTTCACTCGCACATGCTGCATGCGGCGCGTGGTCACGATGTTATCGCGCTTCGGGTTTATGCGTAACAGGAGGGTGACGGCGATGGCAGGAATGCCCCTGGAGTGTGCATATAACTGCTATCACAATAATATATTAAGAGTATCCAGCAACTGAGCTGTCCCATAGACCTTTACTTTCCGGAAAAGAAGTAATGACATCGAACTTTCATCATGCGGCGATTCGCTGCGCCGCAACAATGTAGTTCTTTTTTGTGGGGCCGGAGCACTGAAATGAAAAAAAAAACAATACACAAAGGAAAGCATGTTGGCCACAATCAAATGCCTACTTTGGGCACCTAATGTGGCTACCGAAGGAATATCGAAGAAAACGTGAGACGCTTGGCCCACTGAGAACCATGCGCATACTGTTCGGTATCCTACACCGGCGAGACAAGACTTTCCAGACAGATTGCGCTCAAGCGAACGCGGTGTAATCTGTCGAATCCCCACAGTGATGGCAGTGAGTGACCATTGTTTCTTTTTCTCGTGTGCTAGCTAGGAAGCGTCCAAAACACTGCCAGGTGAAAATCTACTCAGCCAGAACAAACCGAACGCGCACTGAAGTGTGCCGCGTGGTGGTCCGGGCAACACGAGAAAAACGTATGCGCTTTGGCTGGCTCTGGCAGCCGGGTGGGTAGGGTAAGGCGAACAAAAAAATTGAAGGGGCTCAGTGTGTACACGCGAATAAAACTCAAGCAGAAACAATAATAAAGAATGTAGTTACCTTGGCTAGTTTTAGTGTCTTGACATGGATGCTTTGGCGTAGGTGAAAAAAAATGTTGGTACTTTTTTATGTGACATGACGGCACAAATGAACCACCACAACGCTTCGTCTCATCGGCCCTCGCTGCGTGCGTTGTCAACTTGTCGATTGTGTGTTGATTTGGCTTGTCTCGTTGTATGTTCCGATGTAAGACTTTAGAAAAGTCAATGCACCTTTGGTGTCAAATGTTTATAAAAACATTAAGCCCACAAAGTTCCGCAACTGAAAATCTAAAGCACAACTTTGGAAATGCCAATGCATCTTTCACATCAAAAGTTTTTGATATTTATACCCACAAAGTTTCGGAATTTACATCCATGCGCTTCGTAGATTTCGTGGCCTCCACGAGGTGGCGCGGCGAGGCCGTTCGCCATCAAAACGCCCTTGAAACTTTGTGCTCGGATGGGGCTGCTTGGCGTTATGTGACTCCCGGTACATGATCGTTGCCGCGAAATCCAGCCCAAGTTCGCAATGTTCGTGGTGAAATGTCTTTTTGAGAGTGAAAAGGACATTCTAGACAAAATCCAGAATGATTGCCGGCGCCGGGGGTTGCATTGGTAGGCAGTGCATGGACAGCACGAAAAAATTTCGGGGGGGGGGGGGGAGCGCTGAAGCCCCATAAGACCCCCCCCCCTGGCTACGCCCCTGCTTGTGTCGTACTGTTTGTCGACTCCATGGCACTGGAGCATATGTTCCAGCATGCGCCTGCAATATTTAGTCTTTACGTATGGAATTATGCCCTGGTCCATTGGTTAGAGGGCCAGTGTTGTGTTTGGCAGCAAAAGAACAGCTTCAATATTGTCAATTTCGGTGGTACTGTTATGTGCACTACAGTCATCCAGCATGACTAATACCTTGCAGTTCTTCGTGGAAAACTGTTAGTCTGACTTTTCGGTCAAGCCTGGAAACATTTCCTGTGTCATCCATGCCTTTCAATACGCTTCGTATTCCATCAGAAAGCCAGCAACATTCTTGAATCACCATAGCCAGCCTTACAGTGACAAGAAGTGGCAAGCAGTCTGTCCCCGTCATGTGGGCACCTTAATGCAATGTCACTCCTTTTCCCACCGGTGCATGGGTCTCCTTTCATAGTCACAGTTTTGTCTTGCAATGTCATGAGGAATGGTGCTATTTCATTGGCATTAAGGGGGGAGGCTACCCTTGAGCTTCAACTTTTTTATTTCTTGAGATATCTCGATGAAATGTTTAGGCTAAGCTTGTAGCACAAACACTTAAAGAACTACAAAGTTTCATGGAGCTCTGCTCACTGGTTCTCAAGTTACTGGAGTATATCAAGGTGGTTTACATGGGTTCCTTGGGACATGCCTGGAGAATTTGCAAAATGTGCTGGCACTGTGAAATTCAGTATAGTCATTCCAGGATAGGTACCCCAGGGCAAGACAAGGCCCTCTTTCTAAATTTCCTTGCTGAAAAATTTTAGCACAGCCCTGATTTAGTGTTACTAATTAGGCCTGCATTAACCAAATTTTGATTGTTTATTACAAATTCCAGAGACAATACCTTAAAAAAACGGGCTTGTCGTGCCCTCAGAAATTTATTAAGGTATGGTATAAAAGAAACCCCATGAAATTCTGATAAGTGGTTACCAAGATATGGCTTTCCCTAGCAGCCACACCAGGCAAAGAATTGATTCTTAGAAAACTGCCTTAAAAGATTGAGAGAACACCAACTTTTTTTTCTTTAGATATCTTGATGAAATTTTCAGGGTAGGCTCACAGCATGAACATCTGAAGAATTACGAAGTTTCATAGAGTTGTGCCCACTGGTTCTCAAGTTACAGTAGTAATCAAGGTGGTTTAGATGGGTTCTTCGGGACATGCCAGGAGAATTTGCAGAATGTGTTGGCACTGTGAAATTAATTATAATTCCTGGATAGGCACCTCAGGCAACAAGGCCCTTCTTCTAAATTTCTTTGGTAAAAATTTTAGCACAGCACTGAATTTATTTACTACTTAGACATGCACTAATTAACCAAATTTTATTTATCAACAATTCCAAACACAATATCTTCAATGAATAGGCTTTTCTTGCCCTCAAAAATTTATTTATGTACAGGATCCGATGAGTGGTTTCTGAGATATGCTGGGATGAGCAGCCATATAAGAAAAAAAATAATTCCAAGAAAATGGCGCTCGAAAGTTGGAGACATTTCCCAGTCTAAAACGACCCTGCTGAATAGTTGGAGCTGTCTCAGTGCTCTTTCTTATTTTGCCGCCTCTGAGTTTTCACTTCATTCTGTTTCTCAGCCTTGCCCATGCGCAGGGCATCTCTCTCAGCCGCTCGCTGGATGGCTAGGTGGCCAGGTGTGAGCCCCACCGACACAGAGACTTCTTTTGTGGCCCTGCAGTGTCCAGCATTTTACCTTAGCACTGCATGAACCGCTGTCTCCACAGCAATTAAAAATGCGTGTTGCTCCTTGGGCATCAGGGACCACAGGACTGAGCGAAAAGACTCGGATGAGTTTTGGGTCTTCGCTCCCAGGCAGTGTCGGAGCAGAGAATCCTGCGAGAGGCGCTCATATATAGGCAGCATAGCCTCAGCAACGTAGCCTGGAAGATTGTATGTATGTTTCGGCTGGGCTGCTCCTTTTGCCGCAGCAGCCTTATGCCGGCACCATGAGTTGGCACCCTCAGGACAAAGTTCATGATGAGGCGCTGCTTCAGTTGAAGTGACGTGGTGGTATGATGCCATCACCGCACGCTGCATGGCAGCCACATCATTAGAATTGTTCCTGAGGGCCAGCCATAGTAGCCTGTTAATTTGTCAGTGAGGGCTTTTGTAAGCCTGCCCTTTCCTCCTAATGGCTTCTCACTTTTCTGCACAAGATTGTGCAATGCAGTCCCCATTCTTTTTTGGACGTGGTTCAGGCACTCTTCTTTTACGACAGGAACAAGGCCATAAACATTCTCTTGTACAAGGGCAGAGAAAGTGGCACTGTCACTGTCAGACACAAGTGTTACATAACAGAGGCTGTGTTTGTTGACAGAACGTGCAAAGAGAATCAGGGCTGCCTCCACCTCCATCCTCCCGGATTTTGCACCAGTGTTTTTTTGGCATACATGACTCTCACGCCAGCTTCAGTAGTCCGAGTCCCCACGTTTCGGTCCTATCTGACAACCAAGGCACTGGTTTGATATGACTACAGCATCGAAGATGAGGCCCGTGTGGTATTCATTGATCGCCCCAACTCCAATGTGGGACGTGTGACTACGCTTGTGCCAGTTCCCATCATACATGACAGTAATGTCCCTGGAAAAGCCTGGGTCCATCTGCTTGTAGGCCTCTTTTATCGCAGTTGCAGATTCGGCGTAGAACTTTTCCATGCATTTAGCCTCCGGGTCCCTGAAGGTCTTCTTCAAGTGCTTTTGAAACAGCCGATGGTGAAGACCTCTGTGCGACACGTTCATTGCTGCCCAGAAGTCATTGAGAGCTGTCTGATCCTTCCCTATTTGTTTCATCGTCATAATTGCTCGAATATTGACTTCAAAAGCCTGTCCTTCGTTCTGACGCGCAGAATTCCATGCACTCGCAACAATCTCACAATGTGGGCACTTCAACTCAAGTTATGTTGCCAGTCCAAGTTTGGTGCCTTCTTGAATTTTCAGCCCACTTGCAAGGCAATGCTGGCACAAGGTGCTGGAGAGCAGGTCGCCCAGCACATCCATTTGCACAAGGCAAAATTTCCTGCCTTCAGTTGTAGCGCTGGCGGGTCCGGGATCGGGTGTCATGGCTTGAAACTGTCTGTGTGTGGCTGGCATGGCGCCAAGTTTATCCTGAAAGGCAGCACATTGTGCTTCCGCCGCCTCCATCTCCTCGGGTGTCAAGAAATGTGTTTCCAAGCGAATGGTGGACGACGCGTTCTTGCCCTTAGGAGGAGATTCGGGACTGGAGCTGAAGGCCGCGGTCAGTGTTGTTGATGGGCTCGGGTCACCAGGCGCACTTGAAACCACGCATCCTTGTGCCGATGAAGCAGAAGGTAGCACGTTGCTGGATGCGGCGACGCATTCGTCTTGTACCATTGTAGCAGGTCCTAGGATGCTGGAAGCATCAGTGCAGTCGTCGGCAGCGCGCTTCGCCATGCGGATGGACCTCACGGAATGCTTCCGTGCAACGAACGCGTGTCGCATCTTGAATTTCGTCGTAGGCATCGTGACCGACCACGCAACGATCAACAGGCTGCATGAAACTGTTCAAGGGGCACGGCGACAGACTGTAAAGACGGCGATAGCAAAAATGGCGAAAGGCGAACACACCGCATAAAGGAGAGAAAGCACAGCAGATGGCGCTCAGGGGGCAGCGGGCGGAGACCATTGCATCAGCGCGCGCAGCAGCCAATAGCAGCCGCCCATTCCCCCGCGTTTTCGAGGAGCGCACATTTGACCCAATCGTAGCCTCTGATTTCAGACGCGGGAAACTCGAAAGCTGCCGCGAGGCCCCCAATCAAAAGCTAGCCATGCCTCGAGCACGCTGCCATCACCGCCGGCAGCAAAGTGCAAGAATTCACGAACAAAACAAGACCAAAATGGCGGTGCTCGGTTCAGCGAGAGAGGAATGGCGGGCGCGCATAGTTGGGGCATTTTCCACGCTTGCTCCGGCTCGCAACTTGTTATATATTTAATTTTCCAATATTTTTACGACGCATTAAACATTGATAATTACAGAAAAGGTAGTTTATAACACATACAACCATAATATCTACTTTTCCAAAAGTCGACTTTTTTGCGATCTTTCAGTTTTCAAAGGTTGTGTCCCCCCTTAAATACATCATTTGGATCGTAGGCAGTGACGTGTTTGAGCAGCTAAGCATTTTTCCAGTCGTTGATGATGCTTTCTTTCACAGCACCTCTTTCACCACACACTGTTTTGAAAGCGAGAACATCTCTCTCTCTCTGAAGTGCATGCACCACCCTTCTGAGGATTTGGTTGAATCCTTGTGCATCATCAATGCAAACCTGTTGGCGTGCGCTATGATGAGGGGTCCACTCAATAGCAGATTTCAATTATACGAGTTGACCACCCACTGAGGCAAGGCCTCATCCCACTCTGAATGAGCTGCTTTCGTGACGCACGGAACTTTCACTTTCAAACACCCGAAAAATCTGGTCTTCATTTTTGACATATGTGCACAAGGTACTTCTTTATGCATTGCACTTATGACTTGTTGGTGGAAGACCCTGTCCTTCAGGGCCTGCAAAATTTCCACTTTGGTTGCCAAGTCCTTCGCCTAGTACTTGGGCTGCTTTGCCAGCATTGCCATTAGTGAAGATTAGTGACATTAGTGACACGGTAGCACAACAGAAAAGCACCAACAATCAAATTCGATAAAGTAGCCATCACTAAGTTCAATGTTCCTCAATAGAATGGCATGCAACGATGCAGTGCGTTTTTCTCACACGGTGTCATGCCCATGCTTTTGTACTCTGAGCAAGTGAGAAACCACTGAAACTGGTTCTGTTGCCCTTAGTTCATTTGTTCGCTATGCTTATGAGCATAGAAATGGGACAATATACTTCCTCTCTAGGATGGGACATCCCAGGCTGCCATTTCATGCTCATAAGCTTTTTAAACAATTCCATTATTTCAGTTTGCTGGATGAACATTGGACATATGCTGTCGATCAGGACATACACATTTATGACCATGGAAGAAAGCCAAAGTATACATATCGAAACGGGTAGAGATATAAGGTTAAATGGGACCATGTTTACTCTGCAGAAGATATGGTCGGTACAACCAGTATGGTTGAATGTTAGGTTAACCCCACTACCTTGTCTCTTTCGTCATGTTGGTGATTGTCATCTTTGTCCCTCTCGTAGCACTGTGACATAAACCCCAGTAGCGAAAGTGTCGACCCGGCGCCTTCATAATCACACATAACACACATTTTTTTTTTAGCTTGAGATGAAATCTGATGCTGCTTATGCAAGTGCACGTAAAGCACAAATGCTTTCATGAAAATGCCATTGAACCGTTTGCAGTGAGAAGTGTTGCATTTGAAAAAAAAATTCTAGCGACTGCAGGAAGCAAAATTTTAATTTCAGGCCAGATTGACTTTAATTCATAAATTTCACCAGCAATGCAATGCTTTCAACTGAAAGTGCAAACAGATTGTTAAAGCTGGTGATAATTTATGCATGTCCCTGCTTTAGCTTGGTAGCAGAGAGCGAATACTCCCAAGTCTACACATGTCTTCTCCGATAAAGAGATACCTGATTGCACGTGGGGCTTGTTCTTGTCCTTGCAACAGCAGAGCGCTTTTACGTCTTCAGATGGTGTGATTCATCATCGCAGTGGTTATATGTGAACACTCTTTTGAGAATGTTGTTTTCACTGTGTCTCTCAGACATCAGTTATGCTGAACATGCAAGATACTGGAGATGCAAGCAGCCGCTGTACTTTGTCTTCAATCTGTTGTACACATGGAGTTCTTTAACATGTTTTACAAGTACATGACTGTTCTTGTGTATGCTACTTGTCATTGCAAATAAACTTCGAATGTATAAACACAGTAGCTTACAATTATGTGTTATCCTGAAATTTCAGTGTATCTATGTGAAGCTATGAATGCACATGTATATTTATTCAGTGAGCCTAACGCTATATTCCAGAATAACAATTCTCTGTCGCAATAAACAGATCTCTTGGAATAAATTGCAAGCACCAATGCAGGAATAAGTGCCAGAGGCATTTAGAACATGTGAATTTGCAAAAATGTCCGGTCTTCTGTGCCTGTATGTTTAAACAATAATCCTGAAAGACCAAATCACAAAACCTTAAGCAGGGAAATGCACCACTCTACAGGCAAGTAGCTTTGCATAAATGACCAGAGTTACAGGCAATTAACTTTTTTTAATATAAACATGAAACTGGCTCCCACAAAAATACAATTAGATAAATACAATGTAGATCTAACCACGAGTAAAAGGAGTTTTAAACATGCCTGAACATTAGAGATGGGCCAATATCAATTTCTTTGTACATCACTGAACTAGGAGGTATGGAGCATCAAATAGCCAAATGCAGACCCATCAGTTTATAGCAGGAGTACTTATTCCAGTAAAATTAGGTACCATGCTTGTACTGTCTGGTGCAAAACAGACAGTTGGCTATATTACTTACAACTTGCCTCGGGACCTGTTTTAGAGTCTGGTTGCAAGCAAGTTCCTCAAGCATGAATGACTACTGTATGATTAGCTCTCCAAAAATGACAAATATGGTTGCAAACGGCAATCAGAAGTTGGCGGGATAAAAAAAAATGCGCTTTTCTGCCCTAAGTACTGTACGTGTAAAAGGGCCCGTTGCAAGGAAAATGTCAGTGCTCATAGCTTAAATATAGAACTAGACTGCCACGGAACTGGCTAGACTTTGGCTAGACTGCCAAAAACAATTAATGACAGAATAGGAAAAAAATCAGATTATCATCTAGGCTACTGTGGCAAAACCTAAAAGAAAGCTTGAGTTACCGTTTCTGGTATATAATTCGTGGTTGCTTTTTCTAAATGTTTAGTTGGTGCATCTTATATAAGGGTGCGACTTATATAATTTAAAAAACACTGCCGTCAAAATCGAATTGCATGCTGTGGGTTGTGTGTTCGCTATAGAGGTATAGGGTTATCGTGATCGCGCTGCCGAGTGCCGTGCGAGGACGGAGCAGCAACGCAAGCGGCGACAGGGTGACCGCAAGTCGACTGACTCTAAAGTCGTCGCATCTGCAGATCATTCTTAAAATACAACGCGCACAACTGCGCGAACTATGTACTTGCTACCAGAGTACAATCCATGCCCCTTCCTGCTTTCCTCACTTGTGCATGGTTCAGCTCACTGTCACAAGCATTCACTCATACATACAGCATATGGCGCATGGGGACGATTTTAACGAAATATCACGGCGACCACGACAGCAGAAATGTGTCTGGAGTGTTCATATCTTTGCTATCGCAATTCTATAGGAATGGCACTGATACGCTTGCACTTGATCCACGTTCACAAAGTGAAATGTCACTGTTTTTTTTAAACGCTTACAGAATGAACAAGTGCGTCTTATACACCGGTGCAACTTGTACGCATTGTTTTTAAAAACAAAACGCTGTTCTGAAGGGGGTAAGACTTATACAAAGGTGCGAGTTGTAGACCGGAAAATATGGTATTTACTTTGTTTCTGCATTGCTGCAAAAATTTTGTCATTTCATTTCTGGTAATTTGAAATACCTTGCTTACCAAATGGAGAACAGCAGCAAAACTAACAGTAGGTACGGTAATATTGAAAAACTTGAATAGGAATAGTTAGCATGAAATATTCATACTCAATAGCCCGCCTCTACTGAAGAGATTATTGATCGGTCTGTCAAGTTGTACAAGAGTGACTCGCGGTGGCTTGCACGTGAAATTGCACTAGTCTCCAGGCACGAAGCATTGTATAGATGACCAGATTAACCAGAAGTGAGCACACTAAGGCATTATAGTCGCTAAAGTGAGACAAATGCACACCAATCAATACTAGAAGCACGAAATAGGGCAAGCAACTCTCTAGAGGTAGCATACTCTTGACACAACAGTCTGCCAAGGGTAGAAGCACGAAATAAGACGAGGAACTATCTGGAGGTAGCATACTCCGACACAACAGTTTGCCAAGGGTGATTATTATGAATAAACAAAAGAACAGGATTTCTGTTTCAAGAGCTGCCGCTACTAAAAAAAGCAATAGTAATCATTGCACAGTACTGTAAGGCATTATAAACACTCACACATATGGCAGTAGTCATGACAGTGCTTACCTTGAAGGGGTGCAAAACGTGTGATCATACTGCGAATCAGTCCGCCAAGCAAGTAGTGGTACAAGAGTGACTCGCGAGGTGCCTTGCACATGAAAGTTTACTACAGTCGAACCCGATTATATCGAACCCGTTTACATCGAATTATTCTATATATCAAAGGCTATGTACAGTCGACTCCCGTTAATACGAAGTTCATGGGGACCGCAAAAAGCTTCGAATTAAACGAACTTCCAATTAAGCACAAAACACAAAAACAGCACTTTATTTGTAATGAAATGGAGTGTTTTCTCTAAGAAAAATAGTCGGTCATCTTGCTCTGCTTCCTCTTGCCGAATCGCGCTGCTGAAAGCAAGTTCTGCAGGCTGTAGATGTGGCGGAACGCTTCTTCTGCATTACCTTCAGCGGCAAAGAAGCGCTCCGCAAGAGCAAGGCCCGCAGCTGCATCAGAAGCCTTAGGTTGCGGCTCGTCTTCAATGTCATCGTCGCTTTCGTGGGTCGCTTCCTGGGGCCGACTAATCTCCACAATTTCGTTATCCATCAGCGCACTGCACGTTTCGACCGCCTTGTCTACGGCGACGTAATATTCAAAATTGACGCTTCCTCCAATGAGAATGCAGAGGCATCCTCCAAAGAAGCTGCCAGAAAACTGCAAGCCCTGAAGCAGTTTGCAATTGCTTCTTGCTTCACACGATCCCATGCTCGCGCTAACATGTGGATCGCACTGAGCAGGCTCACCTCTTATTTTGCGGAGTTATCTATTCACAAAATCATGCGCTCGAGGAGGTGCCGTCTGTACAGGACCTTAATGTTCTTAATGACGATGCCTTGGTCCATGGGCTGCAAAACAGCTGTTGTGTTTGCAGGCAAAAATGCAAGGCGTATTGCACTCAAGGCTGGCACATTCACGTGAGCACTGCAGTGATCGACATGGAACAACACCTTGCGGTTCGAAAAAGCAAATTTGCGGTTGAGTTTGGTTATCCAGCTCTTGAAGATTTTGGTCGTCATCCACGCTTTTTTGTTCGACTCATAGTCCACAGGCAGCGTCTTTGCGCCTTTAAAACATCTCGGCTTGGCGGCTTTCCCGGTCACAAGTAAGCGACATCGTTCCGTTCCAGTCATGTTTGCTGCGATCAGCACCAACACTCTCTCCTTGCTGCGTTTGCCCCCAGCGCAGTCGTCGTCCTTGAATGTCGGGGTCTTCTCTGGTAGAAGCCGATAGAAGAGTGCAGTCTCATCTGCATTGAAGATGTCTTCTGGTTTGTATTAGCAGAGATATTCACGCAGCTTTCCGTCCTTCCACGTGGCGCATGTTTCCTGGTTACCGGACGCTTTTTCACCATACATGCTCTTAAAAACCAGGTCATGGCAATCTTTAAAGTGCGTCAGCCATCCATCTGACGAAACGAAGTCGTCGATCCCCAGCATTGCTGCAAGCGTTCGGGCTTTCATCTCCTTTCAACAATGTCTCCGCTGAGAAGTTTGTTGCTCCTGGCCTCTCTAATCCGAACCAGCAGAGCCTTCTCCAACTCTGGGTAAGCACCGGTGCGCATTCGCTTCCGAAACGTCTTGAACTTGTCGTTCTCAAATGCATCCATTATTATGCGCTTGTTCTTGATGCAGTTTGAGGGTGTGTTCGGCTTGATCCCGTACTTCCGCGCTATGTCTTGTTTGGTGGCACTTCCCTTCTCAACTTCCTTCAAAACCTCAACTTTCGTTGCCAGGTCGATCGTGTGATAAGAGCCACGGTTTGCCATGGCTATCAGCTGTGCGACTACGTACAGTCAATTCCGAAGCATAGGATCACCTGTGGAACAACCTAGCCAACAAGCTACCCGCACAGATGCTCAACCAACACACGCCTCGACATACGCTGCGCACGCTGCAAGCCTAATCTCGCACAATCTCGCCGCTGCCAGTATGCAGCGCTGGCTGCGTGCACCTATGGCACCCGCATGGCCTCCGCGATCAGCTCTGGCCATGCGTGGCAGCCGCTTCACCTCCCACCGGAGCTGATCGTGGAGGCCACAGCAGCCGCAGCAATGATCATCTTGAAAGAGTGTAGGTTTGGGCATGTTGGTGTTCCATATCTTTTAGGTTTTTAGTGCACGCAAAGAGACGAGAGACAGGTACAATGCGTACACAGCTCGTCGTACCTCTGTCTCTCGTCCCTTTGCGTGCGCTAAAAACCTAAAAGTAATAAATAATCGCGCCGCTCCAAGAAGGACGGCGTTGCGGATGGCTGCGGTGGCGATGACACCAACGCGTAGCACGGAGCTGTTGCAGCACTTGAAGAATTGCACATTCTACCAAAGAATGACGGTTACCTCGAGGATCCCGGCTGAAAATTAACTTCCAATTAAACAATATTACTGGATGAGGACTTTGAATTATCGAGCTATTCCTTCCATAGGATTACATGCAAAACTGACGGGACCAGCACTTCACTTCTATTTAACTGAAAATTCCATTTAAGCGGCTTCCATTTATCGGGAGTCAACTGTATTGTGCTTAGATGATTACCCTAGTCATTTCATTTGCACTCTTACACAGAACAAAGTGAAACTCTTTAGCAAACTGTTATTCTGGGTGAGAGGGCAAATGAAATGGCTAGAGTAATCATCAAAGCATAATACATAGCCATGTATGCAGATCCATGCGTCAGCAAACCTTCCATGGTATTATCAACAAACCAATTAGAATTTTTGCCCATGTTATAATAGCTTAGCGCAAGCCTGCGGTTGTCGTGCATGTTTTGTGTTTCTTGCATTTGCTGACATTTTCGGAGCACGTTTCCTGTGATGCATGCAGTGGAGGATATATGTACTGCTCATCTCGAAAATAAATCTATTGTCAAAAGTAAGTGTTGCGTGTGTATATTTTTCTGTGCCTCTTTGCCCCTGTCTTTTTGGCACTGTGCCATTGGCATTTAATATGATGCATGAACAAGCCAAACGTGCAACCTTATTCCACCATGTACCCTGCTCCCCCCCTTCCCCCCCCCCCCCCCCCCAAAGAAAAGAAGTAAGCTAAACTTTCGCACATACGCTGTGGTTGCTTAGTGGCTATGATGTTTGGCTGCTAAGCACGGGGTCGCTGGATGGAATCCTAATCATGGCAGCCACATTTCAATGGGGGTGAAATGCGAAAAGACCGGTGTATTTAGATTTTGGTGCACATTAAAGAATCCGAGGTGTTGCAAATTTGTGGGGTACTCCACTACAGCGTGCCTCACAATCAGATCGTGGTATTGGCACGTAAAACCCCATGATTTTAATCTGTCACACATCCTGGCACTACGGCTTGGTTCACTTCAGCCTCCATAATGTCGCTGCAAGGCCATTTCCAGGCTTGCAATCCTAGAAACCTTGTTGCAGTTTCTTGTATAAAATATACTGCCCATTTAAGTACAGTGTGCCCAGTCGTTTCATATACTTTGTTATCAGCTCTGGTACAAATGGCCACTTAGCAAAATGCAGCACTGCTGGCAGCATTTAATTTTCCCAGAAGGTGCTGGTAATATATGTCCTACTTCAACGTGTTGTTTTCACTGGCTTTACTCAACAATAAAATAACAAAAACATAAAGGTTTCGCCACCTATGCGGGTGGCATCGTCAGTACACAAATGGCTGCCTAATGTATGTCTTTTGTCCCTGAATGAAGTCTGGCTCACCAGTTTGCTGATTTCCTATCCAAAGGACGAAATCGCACCATGCGTGGCCAGTGATGGCCATTTGCCCTTGCACTTGAAAGTAATAGGGGTGATTTTTCTTGAGTGCTATTTCATTATCTTCAAGAACTCGGGAAAACTTTTTGTCCTTGCTTCCCTCTTCAATTGTAAGGCCCTTCTTCGAGAAGGAACATTTAACCTCCAAAAGGCCTTCCTCTCTGTCTAAAACAATAGTTCTGTTGGGTGAAGCTGCCAGAAAAGGATACTGTGGATGAATGTGCAGCCCAGTTTCATGGCTTTGCACATTTTGGCCTCTCAGCTGCTGGAGCTACACATAGGAATCAACAGCATCCTTTTCATGCTTCCGTCCATATGCTATGGCCTCTGACATTGCTGTAGCATTAGGATAAAGTATTATCCTCAATTATGCAGTTTCTTGTATAAAACATACCGCCCATTTAAATACAGTGTGCTCAGTCGTTTCATATGCTTTGTTATCCTTTCTGGTACAAATGCCCACTCACCAAAATGCAGCAGTGCTGGCAGCATTTCATTTTCCCAGAAGTTACTGTTAATGTATATCCTCTGTACGTAAATGAAGTCTGGCTCACCTGTTTGCTGATTTTCTATCCAAGTGACAAAATCGCACCATGCGTGGCCACTGATGGCCATTTGCCCTTTAGCGGTGATTTTTCTTGAGTGCTACTTCATTGTCTTCAAGGACTCAGGAAAGCTTTTTGTCCTTGCTTCCCTCTTCAGTTGTAAGGCCCTTCTTTGAGAAGGAACACTTAACCTCCAAAAGGCCTTCCTCTCCGTCTAAAACAATAATTCTGTTGGGTGAAGCTGCCAGAAAAGGATACTGTGGATGAATGTGCAGCCCAGTTTCATGGCTTTGCACATTTGGGCCTCTCAGCTGCTGGAGCTGCACATAGGAATCAACAGCATCCTTTTCATGCTTCCATCCATATGCTATGGCCCCTCACATTGCTGTAGCATTACGACAAAGTACTGTCCTCAGTAAGCCTTGAGGCTTGACATAACGGCAAAACCGTTTAAGCATTAAATCAGTTAGACAGCCAGTGCATGCAGCATGCCATTGTTTGTTATCTGCCTGGCATAGTCTGAAGGCTTATATCTTCACGCTCAGCATCGTCTAAGGCTGACATCAATTTTAGATGAGCGCTTATTATCCGCTCTACATGCACGTCCGATAGGTTATCTCCTAGTGCAAGCTTAGACTTTGCGGTGTCATCTCTCTTAGGAGGCTTGCATTCTTCCGAGTGGAGGTAGCCCAATAACTGCAGCCAGGCCCGTAGCCAAAAATTTTTTACGGGGAGGGGGGAGGGCACTTGCTGAAGGCCTTGACTATTTGAGGAAAGCACCTATTTTTCAGTAAATATTTTCGGTAAAAATCATAGTATGTAAATTATGTGGCTTCTTAAGTACTATTTTATTAATAGTTCTTATTTTTAGTTTTGTGATGAACCTTCCTTGTAGTATAGTATTTTTATATGGATGATTAATATAAATGGATTTTATTAATAAAAATGAAACAGCCTTACTCAGAGCTAAAAATAAAAAGATGGAAGAGTGGAAATATTCATTTTATTGAGGCACACTCTAGAAGAGCTTCATCCGGCGTCTGGCATGGAAGGGTTGGCAGTGATCTCGTCAGGTCCCACAAGTCCGCGGCGCGGTGCGTCCGTTTGCTTCAAAGTATTTCTCCACACTGGCTCCTTAAGTTCGGAAGCCTAAAACACAAGTCTCTGTGCCTTCCTTGTAAACAATTAAGTTGTTAGCATGAACGGACTCTCTGTAGAGCGACATTAGGGCCAACCCGTTCAATCGCTCCTCAACAGAGCTGTTGCGAAGGTAGGTTTTGAGGCGCCTCAGTGTCGAAAGGCTTCTCTCAGAGTCCGCTGAGGTGACAGGAAGCATGGCAAGTGCCTTGAGCAGAATTCTGATATTTGGAAACAGGCTGGTGTTGCACTGCTTGAGGGCCTCGGTTGCATACTTTCGCAGCTCTTCTTGAGGCGTTACTTGCCACATCTGCTTCCATATCTCCCACTCTCCTTTGATCACTTTGAGATTTTTGGTTTCCATGTCCACTAGGTAGAATTCTGCTGTGAGCAGCATAATTTGGCAGCATGAGCTGAAGACTGTACAACATGGCCCTGTGACCAGTGAAGCTCTCTGTCAATGCAGACTGCAGATGTTCCAAATACGGGGAAAAGCAAGCATGTTTGTAATATTCTTCAGGAGAAGAAGAAGCATGGTTTTTTCTGTACTTTTGAGAACTGACTTTTGTGGCAATCTCCTAACACCAAATCCTTTTGCCGTTGCTTCACATAATTAAAAGATCTCCTTGAACTGATCATAAGCATCTTCTCCGAGGTCACTAAGTTGTTTCAGCGCCAAGTCTATTGGCGAATTCCATTGAGAGAACAGGAGTAGAGCGCGGCGCACTGCAGAGTCAGGTGGCAGTGCAGTGAGAGCAGGAACACTTGATCCGCCTCTGGAATGCAGTGTACATCCGGAGAGCAAATTGGAAACGGATGTACCATGTGACACCGTGTTGTGATCGTCGGGCATTCACCGGTGCGTGCAATGCGTGCAATGTTTGCACTAACAAACAGTCATTTTGATGATAAAGTTTTATCGTTTGAACATGCTGCTCAATCGTGCAACTTGCCTTGGTGATTTGGCATCAATGACTGAACAATAAACAGCAGATTAGACAGATGGCACCAAAACAACATGGCCACCACAGGTTGCCAACATCGACCCACCCTAATTAAAAAACTTGTTAGAAACACAACAGTTTAAGTAACTGTGTTACAGCTTTAACATGACTTCCTGTTTGCCTTGTTGTTTTGTCCGATGAAATAGATTTTGTTAAGGCTGGAGAGCATGAGTGATCTGAAACACTTGGGTCTAAACGCACACTCAATGAAGTCAGTTCAAACTACAAAAGACCATGTTTATTTGGAATAATACAATACATTGAACATAATGCCTTCTGAAGGCACAATCCATCTGCATGGAATGTCGGTGCAGATGCTCATTATAGCTGCTTTCTCTGCAACTGCAAGTAATGTGGCTGCAACATGCTGGCAGGTTTCACTCAAGCTGCAAGCCAAACAGGTGAATGCATATGATAATGATAAGAGATATGTCTGATGGAAAGCATAAATACTAACATCACCAGCACACATACCAGTATGGATATTTGATGTTGCCTTCAATATTTGTAGTGCTTGAAATCTGAAGCCCTCTACAGATAGGTGCAATTGTGGCATGCAACATGTCTGCCAAGGGGACTCCGACACCTGCTGATGACAACACACAAGTTGCGCTACTTGCTGCTCTTGGAGCAAGTTCTGAACGTGCTATTTGCTGCCTGTAAACTGCCCTTTTCCAGAGCCGCAATGTTATTTCGATCTGCAAGCTTCAGGATTCCCTTAAATGCAACTGCATTTGCCAGAAAAGTGGTACTCATTATGGGCACACACATAGAGCATGCGACAACGCAGTGGTGTTGCTTGCTTTGTTTGATGCTCTTCACCCCACCAGACGAAACCAACCAGCTCGCTCAAGCGTCCACATTGCATATTTGCTTTCCATGCAGAACTATCAACATTTTAAAATATGTAGGACACTTGGTAAGTGCATGCGTATAACACA
Source organism: Dermacentor variabilis (assembly GCF_050947875.1). Lineage (NCBI taxonomy): Eukaryota > Metazoa > Arthropoda > Arachnida > Ixodida > Ixodidae > Dermacentor > Dermacentor variabilis. Next base: position 176,450,078 of record NC_134570.1, on the reverse strand, counting down.
AACGTGCATATCGCAAAAGCTGCACTATTATCAAAATCAACTATTTGCATGGCAAGTGCACCTCACATTCTCATGCTGGCTACTGCTGTTTCGACAGCTTGTTCGACGCTGCACAAAAACTCGCAGATCACCAATTTGTCGTAGCGACAAAGAAAATTACAGCACTGGATGAACAAATTAATTGTAATACAGAGCTTTGGGAGGCGCAAACCGCAGCCAAGCCTTGGGGAAGGCCAACTCTATTGGTGGCTCTTTCTGCTCCTTGCTACTAGCTTTGGGTTCTTTTACACGCCCGAAGGTTTTACACGCACCTCTGAAAGCTTGGGCACAGTTTGCGTCCCCTAATCTTAAAGTTATATCCGCCATGTCTTACACAAGTAACCAATATAGAAGCAAACATGTGCTCACCTGGCAACACATTGCCAGCGGGCTCCAACGATGTTGCCCATTGTTTTCCCAAACTATGCAGAAACTACATACACCCCACTCTTCATTGATGGAGAACACGTCGCCTGCACCAGACCCATATTAGGATCGGCAGTGTTCAAATTCACTTTGATGTTTTTCATATAGCCTTCTTCTTTGAGTGCTCAGCCTCGATTGGCCTGACGAATGGTCGAAGTTTTCAAGTGTATGTACTGCCACCCACAGTCAGGTTGAACATTCCACTTGGAGAAGTCAGAGGTCCGTGCATTGCCTGCAAATGGGCACGGAACAACACCATCTTCAATTATTTTTTGCAAAGCCACTGGATGAAAACTCTCAATGAAGATTGCTATCGCAAAACTGCAAGCCTACAAACGAAACACTTTCCAACCATTTACTCTCACACGCAGCGTGCTGAAGCTTCGTTTGTTGCATGACAGGTGGCACTCACTATTTTGTAAATCATCAATTTCTTCTGCATTTTTGAGCGGAAACGATGATCCCTTGTAAAAAAATCCTCTCAGGTATTTTCGATGCAACTCCTCACAGAATTTGGTCGCATAGTGACTCATTGTGCCAGGCGACAAACATGCAGGCTAGAGTCAACCGATGTAAGGAAGTGACAAAGTCTTGGATTATATCCTGGAAATGTGTAATGGCAGTGTATGCCTGTGACGTAAAGATGTATAAATGCTTGCCCTTGAAACCCAAGTTCAACAGCAGAACAGCCTTCTTCCTCTCCTCTGGTGAAGCCTCACCTCCAGTCACCTACACAAAAGTGTGAAACAACCATTTCCAAGTTAGCCAAGGTACTGCTGGTATACCCAAAACTGGAAGAAATGGCGGTGGAGGAGGAGCGAATGCCATGCTCCGAACAAAGGAGAAGTAGAATTTGCCATTGGTGAAGGAGAAATAGTAGTGGCAGGCGATCCATTGTTCATGCTTGCAGTAGAGTAGAAGCAGGAGTGAGAGTAAGTAGCAGTACAAAGTTTTACCTCGTCGCCAAATCTGGTGTTGCCTTGACGTAGGCGTAGGATGCAAGGCCTACGGAGCGAGGTCAAACGGACAGGGCACAGAGTACCGCAGAAAGGAGACTTCCTGCTTCAGGCACCAAACGAAGGCGGGCTTTATTGAACCACAGAGGAGGGGGGAACACAGCGCGGCGCACTGCACCAACAAGCATGACCAGATTGTCAATACAACGTTGAGTGCAGGGTGGCACTAGTGATCAAACAGGCCAAAACTGAAGATACATCACACATAGGGTTGTTCGTTTTCAGGTTTTATATTTTTTTTCAAAATTGTTGAGTAAAAATTGGGTGCTATTTTTCAAACTGATAATCGGGGAGAAATCTAGTTTTTTTGTGAAACCATTCTGAAATACAGTCAATGACCGATTTTTCGGACCCTCTAGGGAACGTAAAAACGTCCAAAAATTCAGGCAGTCCAAAAAAATGAATGCATGCAAATAAACACACCTTTTTCTTTTTTTCTCCGATCTAGAAGTAAAGGGCGAAGTACCAGGCTTCCAAAACCCTGCCAAAGCATCAGTGAAGTGGCTATAAAAAGAGGCGTTCAAAAACTGTATGAAGCCAACTGCCGGTTTATTATGTACATGTGCATCGTCGGGCAGCCGGTGTTATCGCTGCAGTGGCTTGATGAATTTGTTGATTGTTGTTTGGACGGCGTTCCAGTTGCATGCGATCATATTCGCCTCGATCTGAGCAAGGGTCATATCAGCACTGTACACTGATGAAAGAGTCAACAGTGCTCGCATCAACTCGCCACTTGTAGGCGGCGCAGGCATTGGCTCCTCATTTTCAACATCAGAGTCTTCTGAATCCCCCACAACTTGACGGACTATTTCCTCGTCAGTCAGTTCTGCGCAGAAGTCGAGCTCGTTGTCAGTGACAAAAAAATGTTCAAAAGTTATTTCCGTGGGTATGGAAACCCCAGCAGAGCGGAGGTCGTTGATCACGTCGTCTGAGGGCGGGCACACGTCAGTCGTGTTGTTGCTTTCAGGAAAGTCTGGTTCCTCTGTGGCGAGTACGAAGCCCGCGTGGTGAAAACAGTTGCGAATCGTGTCTTGCCTCACTGCCTTCCATACGTCCGCAAGCATTCCAACGGCAGACTGAAGATCAATGTTGTAGCCTTTGCCGTTTTCCGCACACAGCACCATGCGGTTTAGTACCCACGAACGGTACAAAAGTTTCAGATTGCGGACGACGCCTTGGTCCATTGGTTGGAGGACTGCAGTCGTGTTGGGTGGCATGATTTCCAGCTGGACAGCCTTCAAATTCTTGATGTGACCATGAGCGGCGCAGTTGTCGACGAAGAGCACGACAGGTCTGTTCTGAAGCTCCAATTTCTTGTCCAACCTGCGGACGTAACTTTCGAACAACTGCTGAGTCCCCGATGCCTTTCTGTTGGCTTCGTACAACACTGGCAGCGTTGCCCCTTTATAGCACCTCAGGTTCTTTGACTTCCCGATTACTAACAAGGGAAGCTTCTCGCTGCCGAACATGTTGCTGCCAACGAGAACGGTCAGCTGTTCTTTACTGTGCTTGCCACCATGGCATGGGTCACCAACAAAAGCGAGCGTTCTTTGCGGCATCATCTTAAACAACAAACCAGTTTCGTCGCAGTTGAAAACGTTGTCAGCAAAGAACTGCTGCAACAAAGACTGAAGTTTTCCATTGCGCTACTGCTCAATAACTGCACTGTCGACAGTGCCGCTCTCACTGCACATCTTCTTGAACTTTAGGTCATTCCGTTGTTTAAAGTTCCTCAACCATCCATCACTAAATTTAAAATCCTCAATGTCCATTTGAACCGCGAGAGTTTCCGCTTTTTCTTTCAAGATGCAGCCCGAGACCGGCAACCGCTTTGATATCATCGAATTAAGCCACATGGCGAGAGCTTCCTCAAGCTTTGGATGAACACCTTGGCTTCCATTCTTTTTTTGGGCACCAGATGGTTTTTCGGCCACTTCCAAGATCTTGCCCTTGTTCTTGAGAAAATCCGAAACTGTTTGCTTAGAAATGCCGAACTCCTTGCTCACGTCAGCCTGCGCTCGGCCGCTCATGACTTGCTTAATAATGGCGGCTTTCTTCTCCATCATTAATCGATGGTACTGCTTTCCATGCTTCGATGCCATCGGCGAGGACGACGAAGACGGAATGGGGGCCATCGAAGGCAAGCGAAATCCTCAAGTTGCGAACAGTGGAGTTCGCTGACGAGCGTCGAAGCACCTAGGCCTAGCGTCGCAGAGCACACTTGACACAACAGCACAACCACACACCACGCTAGTCAAAACGTGGCCTGCGTAAACAAATGAAATAGCGCCGCTCCGGAAACTTCGCCGGAGGCGGAAGTGCGGCGATGAACATAGCCAGCGTGGCCAGACCAAATCGGTGTGTGACGGCTAGATTCGGCTAGTTGTGGTTCAAAGCATTTATATGCTTCGGCTGCAAGTCGATTTCCTTCGCAAGGGCGCTGTTCGAGGAGCCAAAGGACCTTCTGTCGCGTCAAAAAGTCCGGAAAATTGGACGGCGGGCAGTTCGAGCGCCCGAAACTTCAGATGTCCTTATACATTGATTCTATGGGGCTCGTGGCGGTGCCCTGAAGACGTCCAAAATATCAGGCATGTCTGAAAATTCAGTCGTTGACTCTATAGGTTTTTTCGGGTTACATGTAGATGTACGAAGTAATACACTGAGTTGACTTTATCAGAACGTATCACGAGCTTCTTAGCTATAACACATTAAAATTGGTGTTTGTTTCAAGCTAGTAACCGAGGGGACATCAGGATTTTCTAGCAAATTCTCTCGAAAATTTGGCATTTGTTTGGAAATGAATCAGTAATGATGACAGTAAAGAGCATCGATAACTTCTAAGAAATGAAATATTCATGAAAACATGGCCATCGATTTTTTTACATACCCTTGTATACTACATTATCATCTGCATGCGCAACATGTCGGTCTCCATTCGATACTTGTCCAGTCGTTGAACGTATCTCAGCTGGGAGAAAGTTATCTTGACATCACAGCTTCCATTAGCTGTCAGCAAATGTCAACAAAGTCAGTGCAGCATTTGCCAGCTTGGGGTAGTGCGCAGTAGAATCATGCCAATATGCAATGAGTTTAACAGCTGTGTTTGGGGGGGCTTGCTTCTGGCAAGTACTGGTTGAACTCATCGTGAAGTGTATCTACATCGTCGGTTACGGACGTGAACAGAGATCAGCTAGTCATCAAATGACTACCCGAAGCGATGCTTCTGAAATGGATTTAGGACGGCTCACAACTTCCACAAAGTTAGCTGGTTTTCGTCTTTGTCCAAGATGTTCCGTTCAACAGTGCAGTGCCATTTTGTGGCGAGTTTCCTGCAAAACTCTTCACATGTTTTTACTAATGTGGTGCTGCACTTGGGTAACATAGACAAAACAGGTCTGGCCTGATCGCTTTTACTGATCATCGTTGAAAGCTCGTTGACAGTATGCTGCAACTTGACGTTAACGAGGTGATCAAAGCTGGGCATCAGAAGTGTTTTGCTTCCAAGCGTTTTCTGGATGTCTAAAATGGGGCCGAGCGTGTATCTCTTCAGGATCGCCTTCGCATAAACAACTTATTTTTCAGAAAGTATCACTCGAATAGCTCCCACTTTGCTGCTGTCATGCAGGCTTTCAGCCAGTTCCGCTAACAAGCTGCACACTTCTATTACAACCACAAGGGCTTTGTAGAAGCTTTGCCATCTATTCGGGACAACAGAAGGTGGTTTCTTAACATCAGGTCCAAAGAGGACATTAGAAGCACAAATTTCGATGTACTTATTGTAGAGCTTATTAGCTTGTTAAAATAGCACTCCAAACCTGATTACTACGGGTTGAACTGTTGACATGGATGGTAAAGAAATGGCATGGTCAACACTCACGCGAGTCAGGTGTGCTAAATTGTTCACATGCAAGATTTCGATCCCTTCAGCTTGACAGATTTCTCATACCATTTCTCGCATGTACTCCGCTGAGTCTGTGGCCACAGCTACGTCGGTCCACGTCTTGCCTACAGTCAGTAGAGCCTTGCTGACTATGCTGGCCACCGTGTCGCTGTTCGAAGCATTTATTCTGTCGACGTCGACCAAAACAACCTGCTTTCTTCCCATCTCCACGCTCAGTTTTCCCGTGCCACATACTGGAGCATTATGTTCGCTACGGTAACTTTGCGCTCACCAGTTGCTCCTGGTAATGTGAAGTGACGATGACGATCATGCATCTCATTGGTTAGAGTTCATACTCTAAACCAATCAGATGCATGATTCACTTCATTGCCAGTTCCTTTTCTCCAGGTGGCAGGTGAGTTCTTTGTTAGCAGTGCTTCAAGTTTGTTGAGAAAACCTATAGGAAAACCTATGGGACAACCTCCTATTGCTTGCTGGTCACATTCTCTCGTTTGGGTCTCTCTGTCTCCCCCCACTAAAATGTGACCCTTTTTTGAAGTCCTTTGAATCGGAACAATGCCACCATTCTCAGAATCATGCTCTTTCTCTCAAAACAGAACTTTGAGTGCAGTGGCTTTCTTTTGTGGGCAGTCGAAAGTGGATGTCACAAGCTGCATTAAGCGCAGGGAAGCAGAACGCTACATGGCTCTGAACAAGGCCAGCCGACAAGCACATCTAATACTCTAGTTAACCGGGCATGCTAATGACATTTAAGACGCATGTCAGTCGACGAACGGCTGACACCAAAGAGATTGGCCACGGTTCTGTCTTCAGTGGATGTAGCCAGCCGATACAACGGAATCGCCACGCATTTCTCCAAAGGGATGGCTCTGCACATGTTCATGTCTTGCCGTGCCATGAATTGGCACACACTCACAATATATCGAAACGTGCACAGACTGCATTGGAATTTTTCCTTGAATACACTTTCGGGAAAGTGCGGGAGCATGCCTTCATACCACGATTGTGCCCGTGGGTGCAACCACACATGCTGCTCTTGGGAACAAAGTCGAACAGCCGTGGCCATGAGTAGACAACACTGCCTTTCTGCTTTCTCTCATTCCTGTTCGAGTTCCTCAATGTCTTGCATTACACGAAGTAATTCCATCTGCTTATTGTGCAGCGCTGTTCGTTGAGTGGCAAGCATAATGAAGAAGTGTCGAGGTCTTCATGCCCATCACAATATACAACGTTGCTCAGCACCATCGAACAGTTCGTGTCACGAGATCAAAGCTGGCAGAAGCGACAGAAGAAAAAAACGTGAAGCAATAACGTACACAGTCTAGCAAAAACACCAGAAACACAGGGATCACAGCTAATCACAGTGCACGTGCTCGGGTAAAAATACCAATTGAGCAATGGATTGCCTTGGCTTTCATACCGAGCGTGAAATAGACTTTAGTCCACAGTTGACTGACCTGCTCTAACTGCTACCAAATCCTGCGAAAGCAATTGCATCGGTATGCTCAGAGAGCATAGAAGGTAACACGATGGATATGCTTTCAAGAAAATGCAGCTTTTATGTCAATATACTTAGAAAGAACACCTAAACAAATATATTTTTATTCGCAGTAATGAGTATCACGTGACCTATTTCACAGCAATGCAGCGGCACTAACTGAGGACAGGTTTTCCCGGGTAACATATGTCCATCTGTAGTTACCGGTAACCATAGTTCAGTGCGGTAGATTAATATAATATTCTGCGAGTTTTGCAGTGGTGTTGTGTGGCGCCTAGAAACGCAGTTTGTGCGGTTCCCCTCGGCACAAAGGCTAGCAGAGCATCTGCGTTATTTCAACGCTGTTACAGGGTTTCCTCAAGGAATAGGTGCCCTGGACGGCTGTCATATTGAAGTTTGCCCTCCGAAAGAGCCCGCCGCTGACTACTTCAACTATAAGGGGTGGTACAGCACCATTCTTTTCGCTGTTGTTAATCACCACTACAGATTTATGTGCGCGAATGTAGGATCCCCGGGTCGAGTACATGATGCGGCAGTGTTTGAGTGGTCACGTCTGCTAAGTATACTGAGCAGCAATTTGTTCAGGTTGCGTGCCAAATCAATTGAAGGAGTATCGATTGGACCTGTTCTCTTGATGACCGAGCATTCTCTCTACAGCCTCATTTGATGAAACCTTTTGCAAGACCAGGTCCTACTGCTTCAGTATCCCATATTTTCAATTATAATCTGTCAAGTGCTAGATGCGTTGTGGAAAACGCGTTCGGGCGACTGAAAGCACGGTTCTAAATCATGCAGAAGGGCTTGGAATGTAAAATCGATAACGTAAACTGCATCATCTGTGCTTGCTGTGTTCTGAACATCTATGAGCAGCTAACAGATCACTGATGCAAGCTGGATTGAAGTTGTTTGTAGTAAAGATGCAAGGCAGGCTCAGCCAGTATGTACAAGCAGTCATAATGAGCCACTATGAGTGGAAGTGAAAGGTGCACTTGCAAAGCATATTGCCACACGCCGGACTACCTAAGTGTTTTGACTCTCCACACTTTTAGGAGACACCAGGAGGCAGTGACAAGCACTGAGTCAACATTCTATATGCTGTGCAAATGAAGTTTATGGGGATTGGACAAGTTGTATGTCTACTACAAGCAATGTCTCGCTTTGAGCGCAGTGCTCGATGAGGAAAGTTTTCTTACACTAACCATGGACATTACTCCTTGCTTTTCCAGTGTGTTATGAACATGAATGAACATTACTCAGCATGCAGTGTAAATGTGCTGTCTGCTATGGTTTTTCTGTACTCGCAGTGAGTTTCGTGGCAGTTGCATGTGCACTTATGGCTTCACTCTTGGTATCTTTTTTTTTTGTATTGTGAATGATTGGCAGACTACAGAAGGCTCGAGCGGATGACTACTTAACGACAGATGGAAGCGCACTGTGTGGATATAAGTTGTATAAACAGGGCTAAAGTGCCTCATAAAGCCTGGCTGGCATTTCGATAGGTGGACTATCTTTTTGAAAGGCTGATTTGCACATAGTGTGCTTTTTATATTAAAAGCAAAATTGTCTTGTGGCTTTCTCACTGAAACAAATGCATTCAATAGTGAAACTTTGCCTTACCTAGTCAGAAGAAAAAAAATGATAGGTCTGCTTATGTGCACTTATATTGAAAGTGAAATTGTCTTGTGGCTTTCTCATGAAACAAATGCATTCTTCAGTGAAACTTTGCCTTGCCTATTCAGAAGGAAATAGTGATAGGTCTGGTTTAGACATTTAGTGCAAACAGTACAGGTGGATGTATGGGACATGCAAAGTGAGTACTTTATGAACGAGTTTGAGGAAAGCAAAAAAAAATGATGGGTTCCTTCCATTCAATCTTTATTTTGCCTGTGATAGAGTCTATCTATGTAGTCTTGGTTTTCCATACAAATGCGACATAGTCGTGTCGCTTGGCCTTTAGAGGTTCCTTGTTTGCAATGTGGGATGGTGGCTCATATATTCTAGGTGCTATAGTTTGTCGAAAGGTTTCCTATGCAGCGTTGTCTTTAGGGTCCCATTGTCAATGTCTGTTGTGTCCAGAAAGCTTATGCGCTATGTTGAAGATTCTGATGTGAAAAGAATTCAGAAACGTGAAATTTTTGTCTAGACTGCCTTGACCATGTCCCCATATTATGAATATGTCATCTATGTATCGCAGGTATGTGTGGGGCTTGTCAGTGCAGCGTGATAGGAAATCTGTTTTTAGAATGCAGTGTTCCTGAGGTGACTCGCAGTTGTGTCCAGGGTGGCACGGCCTAGTCAGGCAAATGTTTGCCCTTAGCCGTGTCCCCTGAGACAATCTGTGTATTGTCTTAAATAAATCACTAAAGAAAGAGAAAGAAAGAATCCCCATGAATATGTTCGCGTAGATTGGTGCAAAAGACCTACCCATACTTGTCCCATGTATTTGTAGATAGTAACTCTCCTCAAATTCGAAGTAGTTATGTCTTAGAACTAATTCAAGGAAAGACAAGTAGACTTCAATAGAGTGTTGTGCATTCTGTTTAGACAGTGGTTGTTTTATCGAACATAAACTATCGGGGATTAGAATGTTGGTGCATAGAGCCGTGCCGTCTAGTGTTCTGAGGATTCTGTTTTGGGTAGTGTGCCTTTACTATTAATGTCCTCCATAATTCTCAGTCAGTGGGGTGCATATTGTACAAATGACGGAAGTGCTTTTGGAAAGTCACCAAGGAAGTCGTTAAGGAATGTGGAGATGCTCTCTGTCGGGGTGTTGTTTGATACTATCAGGCGCCCTAGGGTATTAGCAGTGTATAATTCACTGCATGGAATTTCATGAATTTTCGGAAGCAGGTAGAAGCGCCCAGCACTTTTGTTGCTTGGTTTAAGAAATGTGTATTCTGACGGTGTTATCAATTCATCAGCCAAAAGTGATTTCAGCCTGTTGGTAATTGTCAGTGTGTATAGGATAATCTCAGATCGTTATCTAGCTTACGCTAATGTTCTGGGTTGTTTACTTGTCTGTAAGCCTCGTGCTTGTATTGTTCTACTGGCCAAATAACTCTATTTCCACCTTTATCTGCTTCCTTAACCCAGTAATTCCCAGTCCCAGAAAACGCAAAGAAAACAGGAAGACAAGCTGTATACTTGCATGTAAAATGAAAATAAAGGCACAGACACAATAAAAATAGTTATGAACAGCTTTTATTAGAAATTACAGCTTGTTGCACATATGCAACACTGGGCAGTAATGGAACGCAATGTACAAGGAGAGCTAAACTTTAGCTGAGGTTACAAGATTTTTTTTGGATTGCAAGAACAAAACAATGGTCCAAGCTGGATTGCCGGTAGGCATTCTAAGCCTGGTGGAAGTGGATAAAACAATTACGGTCTTTATTCAGGCACAAGTACACCTGGCACTTGCAGCAAGAAATAAAGGTGTAGCCTCCTTTGCATGCCTTGCACCTGGTTCTGCGCTCGTTCCAAAGTGGCCAATGCTGTGTTCCGTCCTTTCGGACGTCTCGTGGTACTGCACTGAGGACCTTCTTGACGAGCGGGAGATTTTGCTGAGATGGTCATCCAGGTGCATGCTTTCTGAAAAGTACCAGTGCCGTCGCAAGCTCAGAGAGAAAACTACGCAAAGGCATTGTACTACTGCCTTGCTCTTGTGCATGACGTTTATGCAGAAACCATGCATTGACTGCGGCCACTTTGACGGTGTGCCAGAATATGTACATGTACCATCGCTTTGCCCACATTGGAAAGCGATAACTGTAGCACATCTTGTCTAGGAGGTCAACACCACCCATTGACATGTTGTACATTGGCACAATAGCAGGGCACTCAACTAGAATGTGTGTCTTCTGCTTTTTGTCCCATCTTTTTACGGTTGTTATTTCTTCAACACCAACACAATTGGAAATGAGTGTCACTGGCCTGTTGTCAAACCACTTCACGGCAACCATGTCTTGCTCACCACACGACGCAACACAGAAGTCCAATGTGCCACGACCTTTCTTTTTCATTTCTTTCTCATTCATCAGCTTGCATGATTGCAGTCTGTTCTCTCGTACAGTGCCAATGTAAGAGATTTTTCTGCGTGTTAGCTCATTCACCAAATGAGGACTTGAAAAAAAGTTATCACCAATAATGAGGTTGTTTTCGCGGTCAGGGAGACTTGAACACAGCTGGATGACAACTCCTGCACCAAGACCGAGCTCACATCCACCTTGTTCACCATAGAAACCCTTGCTAAATGCTGGGTACACATCCAAGTCATAGCAGAGCCCCGACTCTCCTGCCCGCGCCCAAAGCTTCAGACCCCACTTGCATTTTGGTTTGTTTGGCAGGTACTGCCGTATAGTCGACCTTCCGCGGAAAGGAATCAAAATCTCATCAATACAAGACTTTGTTTCCTGTGGAATTTTCAGCATGTTTTCGCGCAGTTCTGAAAGCCAGGGGCGCACTTTCCAGCATTTGTCTTCCATTGTCTTTTCTGTCGCAGCATGATTGTCGACAAAGTGCAAATGACTTGTTATCTTCTCGAAGCGGTTCCGCGACATAATTTGTGCAACATGCTCATACCTGCTTCCTTGTTCCCAGTATGCACGTACATTGTGCATATCCACGAGGCCCATACGGAAAAACATTCCAAGCACAGAAGTGAGTTCTTCAAGTGTCATGCCCAGAGCCGTTCCATTTTTTTGCAAGTAGTATTTGTTCGTTTCTTCCACGACACGCGTCAGCATCGTTCTTGACACGAACAAGTCAAAAAGCTGCTTTGCTGTGAGAGGCTCGGAGGGAGGCAAAGGAAAGTCATTTTTGAAAGAACTTCCTGGCTTCTGAAAGGATGTTTTTTTCCACGTATAGCGCTTCTTTGCGTATGTCGCTTTCAACCCTGTTGTGGAGGGCATGACCTCATCCTCGGACTCCGTACAACTACTTTCTTCATCAGTGCTTCGGTCAACATTTGCCGCTGCTGCTTCTTCATCACTCTTATCGGATATGTCACTCTGGCGAAGCAAGTTGTCATTTCCAAGGAAACGCTTTCGTCGTATTCTCGGCAATCCATAGAACAAAGACGACGATATGCCATCCTGCAGATTCCATTAAAATAAATTAAAAACAATTTTAGTACACTCGAAAAGCACAGAGTTTGTCTATAGTGTAACACTATTACACGATCACGGTGCTAATAAGGAGGATGGAGTCATGTTGCACATATGCAACAGGGGTTCAGTGGGACACTACCGCCCGCTGTTGCACATGTGCAACGTGGCATATAAAGAAAATATTTCACTCGATCTAATGCTTGAAAATCGAAACGTTGCATACGAAACAAACCAGAAACGTTTTTTTTTTAAACCTAAGCCATATCAACTCCTTGTCGGAAAGATTCTATTAGTTATTTAAAAAATGACATACCTGCTCAGCGGAGCTCACGTGCGGCATGGAAGACGCCATTTTGTAGACTGCTTTCTGGGCGCAACGCTGCCCCCAGTGGTGGGATTGTGAACTTCTGAGATAGAAAAACTACTCATTGAAAGAGTAACATCCACTTTTTTCCGGACCGTGGCCGTCTGCGCAATTTGTAGGTTGGTCAACTGCGTGTTGCATATGTGCAACAGTGGGCAGTACTGGGCAGCTCCGGCAAAAAAGAAAAAAACGTACACAATGCATCACACGAAGCCCACGGGACAAGAAAGAAAAGCAAGCACATTTCCATGAACTCAATGGTCTTCAGCTTTGGCTCAAGCCGGATACAAGCCGATACAGTGTTGCCAGCATGGCCTTGAGAAATGGCGAGCCGCAGCCACTAGATTTCGTTGTGCGGGCCAACATTCATTTTGCAAAGTTTTAGGCATGAAACATGAAAAATTGTAAAAATATAGTTGTCATTATGGTATTAGTAAAAATGTGCTGAAAATGGGGCACCATACGATAAACTCATAAAACTTGGCAGGTCTGCACTGTGCTATAATGGTTATAAACAGGGATAAGGTGCCTCAAAAAGGCTGGCCAACGTTTCGATAGGAGGACATATCTTCGTCAAAGGCGGCCTCGTCATCCTCGGCAGGTTAGTTTTGTTTTGTTGGCCTGTAATAAACAAAATTAACGAATTCCTTGATTCAATTCACGGAGCTAATGTAGCCACAATCATCACATTCAATACGTTTCCGACCCGCCGTGGTTGCTCAGTGGCTATGGTGTTGGGCTGCTGAGCACGAGGTCGCAGGATCGAATCCCAACCACGGTGGCCGCATTTCGATGGAGGCGAAATGCGAAAACACCTGTGTACTTAGATTTAGGTGCACGTTAAAGAACTCCAGGTGGTCAAAATTTCCGGAGTCCTCCACTACGGCGTGCCTCATAATCAGAAAGTGGTTTTGGCACGTAAAACACCATAATTTTAATACGTTTCCGAACTTGATGGTGGGAGGTTTATCACTCTAGGTATGGTGGCCAATGGGCACAGATTGGGAATGCCAACTTTCAAAGTCAGCATCGCCTGTATTGACATCAAAATGTATGCAATAGGGGAAATGAAAAGATACACTTCTGTCGTAACCATGGAAACGTAGGTGCAAAGTTGTAGCACCTCTGATTTTTCGCTTCTCTTGCCGTTACCAGCGGTACACAGTTCAGTTTCTATTCTAGGTCAACCCCCTAACATTGGATTGTCAAATTAAAAAAAGAATGGGTCGACCTACAATTGTGTAAATACGGCACTTATTTATCACGCAGTTTTTAAAGCTGTTCTAATATAGGTGATGCCGGATCATTTTATTATTGACGTGTAAAAGTGCATCCCACAAAGAAATGGTCTTTCATGCAGAAGACATGTCCCCTTGTAGAACGAATATTGCAAAGTGCGAAAGTGGCAGAATAGGGCATGGGGTATACTTAGTTGATCACCAAATGAGCATCTAATTGAATTCAAGCGCATAAAATCACAAGGGAGGAGGCACACACAGTGACAGGCAAAAAGAGAAAGCTGGGTGAGGATTCTATCGGATATCACTTACACTCAAGCGAAAAAGGTATGGGATGGTGTAAAAAGGTTAAAGGGACAGCAAATTATACCATTACCCTGGTGAGTGATAAAGGATATAGCCTGGAAGTGCAGGCCAATATGCTCTCGAGGAGCATTTCGAACGTGTACAGTGGCATTCATAAAACAAACAAATAGCAGAAAGTAAGGCACTTGATCGTAAATGTACACAGAACAAGCCATATAAGTGTCCTTTTAGTATTGCTGAGTTGAGAGCCTCTTTAGTGGGTGTCAATGCTCTGCACCGGGAGCTGACCAAATGATGTATGACATGATCAAGAAGGCCCACAGACTTCATTTAGGTTCGTGTTGGTGAGGAGCATCAATGCAGGATTTGGACAGGACGAACGTGATGCAGCAATATCATTCAGCAAGGTAAACTCTCGCCAGTGAAAGCATCCACAATCAAGATTCCCATGTTGAGCCACTGATGGTGCTGCATTTTGTTGCTCTTGCAGTGCAGCTATGGATATGTGCAATCACTTGGCGACCTACTTTATGACTGAATGAAGGATGGGTGCCATGGCAGGAGAGGATAGTGACCAGCGCGAGAATAGAGGTAATGATGCAGTTTTTTAATCATTTGCTCAAAACATATGTTGCAGGCGCATAAATTCGCAATAATGTTGCACAAATTGGAGTGTGTTCTTTTGCTGGAACGTAGCTAGGTATACATGTATTCACTCTGGCAGTTCCATCTCGGCCTCAAAAATACGGAAATTAATTTTAAACAGTATTTCAGAAAGTTTTCTTGGCGGAAGCTTTCGCAGTTTCGTGGCCATCCAATTGGCCACCTCCTGGCATTCGTCTGGTGGGCTTTGGGCACTGGGAACTGCAAGCTCCCTTGCGCTCTCAATTCTACTTAGCGTGCTGCTGCAGCTCCCCAACGCTTGTACAGCTTGTTCGAATGAATCATTCTTTCTTCTTTCACTGTAATGACAATGCCGCAGTTTTAATGGGCAGTTATGCACACGTAAAATGTTTTGCAGGAAGAATGAACAGCAGAGCTACCGAGACTGTGGTGCCACGCAAAGTCGCGCTTGGGAGGGCTGCGCTGGCAGCTGTTCGATTTTGGTGGCGCGTGAAAAGAAAAATATAATCTATTAAGAGAGGTACAACATAACATACCTTGAGACAAGCTCGCCCGCAAGATGCTGCAGCCTCACTCGGGGTTGGACTGAGCAAACTGAAATACATAGAGAACGTGTTTTGATAAGACAATAGGATATGAAACATCCAGTATGTAGTACACAGCATTTTACTGCCAGCAAGACAGTTTATGCAATACATTATTATCCATCTTTGTAAGTAATGAACTATTTCATTTAGCAAGTCTGTTTTATGCATGTGTGTTCTATGATTGATCATTTATAATAAATTCAGAAGTACCCAACCACAGCTCTCTTGGTCATCTGAGTGGCACATAGGTGTTCCCCAGAGCATATAAAGTGACATCAACAAATAATAAACAGAAGTACGTAAACGTGATACATGGTAGTGCAAACAAAATGGGACAAAGCATACATATCATCCAGCACATCTTCAGCAGGTGATGGGCTGGGGCAACTGCATATAGATTTATCTATGCTGAATGAATATTTGTCAGAGTACCACATGCAGGTCGAAGTACATAAACAGAAAGAAACAAAATACAGCCGATCCCGGATATATCGAACTCGAAGGGGGATCGCGAAATAGTTCGATATATCAATTCGAAATATAAAATACCCTATTTACTCGCATAATGATCACATCTTTTGTCAAAAAAGATTGACTCAAATTCAGGGGTGCAATCATTACGCGGGTTAAATTTCCCGCAAAAAGAAAAAAAAATGTTCATCTGGCATTTGCTACGGGCTGACAACAGGTCAACAAATAGGCAGCTGCCGCTGTATAAAGTGCGGGACGCAAAAAAAGAAAACGGCTGGCCGGCGGAGCAAGCCGAACACAATTTTTTTTTCTTCTCGTGAGTACATTACATGCATTCAAACAGTTTCTTCCGTATCAGTAATGAATAATATCAGCAAATTTGCGGCGAGAACATAGCCATGTCCACTTTGAGGGGACAGAAGCAGATGGGCGCGCTTAGCTGCCAGTCACATCACATAGGAACACATGGCGGGCATGCTGCGGAAACTGCGGCATTTGTATTCACTACTATCCTAATACGGCACGTTTCCGCTAAGGCTGGGCGAATATCTTAGCTGTATTACAAACGTCGGTGTATGAATAGGGTACACTTGTAACGTATCAGTGTAAACGTAGCTGCTATCGTTGCCGCTCGCTATTTGTTGCGTGCCCACAAGTGCAGACGAGAATTGAAAGGCGCCTTTTTTGTTGTTTGTGTTGACCACAACCATTATAAAGCCTACACATAATGGAGGCAAGTTTGGTTGTAGCTTTTTTTTTGTCATGGAAGTGCGGAAAGTGATGAAAGGAATGAAACAGGGCATCTGCTTAAGAATGTTTGGTGCATGCAGACCACTTGGTTTGTCTTGATTCGTTCGCATAGCGTTCGGCAGATGGTGATCGCGATCATTATTAGCTAGACTTGGCACACGACATATCACTGTGGCAAGTTCGGGGTGCGATCATTACATGGGAAATAAAAAAAATCGAATTTCGACAACAAAATTTAGGGGTGTGATCATTATGCGAGTAAATACGGTATGCATGTCAAAAGCTTCTCTAACAACTCCACACATCTGAAGGCAGTTTCCCAATGTCGTGACTAACAGGAACTTGCCGATCTATGCCTCCAAGGCATGTAAAAAACAAAAACACAGTGCGACCCATCCATATTTGCAGCAAGCAAAATCGATACGCGCACTTTGCTGTTCTTTCCACCATGGCATGCAGTGCCCTTCAGATGCAGTCTTGTTTGGCAGAATTTGCCAAAACAGTGCCGTCTCATCTGTGTTGAATATTTGCGACGGCGAAAAGCTGTTGGAAATATTTGGCCACTCTTCGGACAGCCACTTCACTATGTGACTTGTGCTAGTCACCTCGCTTTTGCCCGAAAGAGGCTTTTTGACGATGCTGTAGCA
Organism: Dermacentor variabilis; assembly: GCF_050947875.1. Taxonomy (NCBI): domain Eukaryota; kingdom Metazoa; phylum Arthropoda; class Arachnida; order Ixodida; family Ixodidae; genus Dermacentor; species Dermacentor variabilis. The sequence goes on along the minus strand of NC_134570.1, from coordinate 176,433,103 downwards.
ACTTAAATCGCTGCTGCCAACCAGTGCCACCAGTGAGGCTTTCTTCTCCGAAGGCCACAGCAAACCATTTGGCCTTCCCCATGAGCATTGGGCCGTCAACAGGTAGGTTCTTAGCACGTGTCTCCAAAAACCAGGCGTACAATGCCTTCTCGACCTTGTCGTCAAAGATTGGGATGCGTACACGATATGCTTCAGGGCGACTGGACTGCCTTCAACTTAACATCGGCTTTGTTCTTGAGGACCGTACTCAGGGTGTTAGGACGAATTCTGAACGATGTCGCATGTCGATGTCGAATGATGTCCGCCTTTGTTGAAAAATCCAAATTCTTGAGTTTTTTCGCGGCCATGGCTCTGGAACACGTCCCAAAAGTGGAAAGAAAAACGCACTGCACCACACGAGTCTCAAGTATTGCGTTGGCCTCGTGAATAAAAGGAACAAAGCGAATCGAAAGACGCACCGCTCCACGTCTCTGCACTACCACAAGCCCAAGCTGCACTGACCTCGCTCGTCTCGCTGGGCCAGCGGTGTCAGCCAACCAAAAAGACAGGAAACGGGCGCCTGCGGTCAGCGTGGTTTCTCTTTCCCGCTTCCCTTTCACGCCCAATCGCACTCCAATTGCTCCCCGTCACGTGCCTTCTACCCACACGCCCCTTTCTCAGAGTGCGGGGCAGCGCGCGTGAGATCGCGGGATCATCGCGAGAGCTTCGTGAGAAGAAGCGCACTTGCGGAGGTGGGATGCGATGGGAGAAGCGCACTTGCAGATTTGGATACGTTGGGAGAAGCGCACTTGCCGGGGCGCAGCTCAGCACGGAGTTCGATACATCGATATGCCGGTGCACGGGAGTTCTATATACGCAAACAATAGCGCTATACTTTTGCATGGGTTTCCCAAGGGGATTTTGCAACTGTTCGATATAGGCAATAATTCGATATATCCGGGATTGACTGTAGCAATCACCTGCAGCCCTGCTGGTTTAGAGTGCCTCTTCAGCCTGCCGCAGGCGTCTGTGAGGGCAAGAATCGTTGCATAAACACCTAATTTAAGCCTTCAAATATATGTTAAATATAGGATTACCACCTACCCATTCTGTAGCAGTGGGATATTCGTGGTTAATCTGGAAAGCAACCACACACCAAGTATTCTAATCCACGATACATGCACATGGGTTAACATTTCCCATTTATGCGGCTATATGCGAATAATAAACGCTGTTCCGCATCGTACCGTAAAACCGCTGAGCAACAAAATAAGGGGAAAAAAGGAGAGTAATTTAATAGTTTTCTAATAAGTGCTTTGGTAATGTGGGCTATGCGAGAGCAGAGAAATAGGAGTCTGCATGCACAGGATATTGCAGCCATCAGACAAGGGCAGGAAAATATTGAAAATTGGAGTGGTAGGTCTGTGGCAACAAATGCAGTCAATAAATGCTGCAACATGGAGAAAGGCAGAGGGCACGGCCGGCAGAAAGCAAAAGCGCAAGCTGTTATTTAACCGCGTTTAGTATTTCTACGTGAAAATGACGTATGAATGTGTTCTAGGATCAAAACTCATTATTTAATGAAGAAATACCTCTGGCCATCCGCTGCACTATTGTGCCTCATGCACGGTGTGCGGACACATGCCTCTTCAAAGTATTGAACAATACAGCACCATTCTTGAGCATGATAAGAGAGCGGCCGTATTCAGAAATAAATGTCGCGACTGGACTTGGTCAACATAAGATTAAGAATTGCCTTTAATGAACATGCCCTAGAGGGTCATATCGTTTCCTTCGGCACGCATGTCAGCCGTTCACGTGAGCCATGGCAAAGCTAAGTCGCATTTCTGAATACGGTAATAAATGTGCCCATGCACCAGCGAGCATACATTTACCCAGGGAGCAAATATTCCAATATACTATGCACCAGAGCACTTCCCCCGTGCGAGCGGGAACAGAGGTGAACGACACTTCAGAAGTGTATCTTACTTTCCACGTAGTACGGTGTATTCCGCAGGCTGCTGTCGACAATATCATAGTGTGACCACTCAGTTTTCACTTTCGCGTCCTTGCCGGGAGCACCACTCATGCAGGCCTTCTTTCTTTCCAGGACTATTTTCAGCCAGCGGTCACGGAAGCTCTTAAATTTCCCCGCTGCCTGCTTGCCTGCATGGTATGTACAGTACGGTCCACTGTTAAAGGGAACCTCTCGCAGTGTGGCTGCTGCACTCCGCGAAGCGCCCCTTATGAGAAGCGGCAATAATCGGCGACACCAGGCGCATGCACAGTAACCGCAGAAGGTGGAGCCAGCCCCGCGTCGTCTGCTATGGTGCTCTTCTGGCAGAAACTCAGGCAGAAACTCTGGAATGTGACTGGAGAACTAAAACATAAAAACCAAATTTTCCTTGCAGCTACATAATGGGCGTGCGTTTCTGCAATATATTGTCACAAGCTGTCATGAACCACGCCTGTCGCGCAGACAGATGAAAGAAAGAAGAGGACGACGTTAGCCAAGCTGCCGCGAGACCGCTCTTCAACAACCGCGTCTATCAACCAGCTTCATCCGGTTTTGCATTAAACACCTCGTGTGTAACATTTGGTGGAGCTGTGTGGGGTAACTCCCACGACCTACAACGGAGCCACCAGCACAAGAGCTACGCCGAAGCCGTCGCCTCGCCGGACTTTCGCCGTCGCGCTCAATCATGGCCACAGAGCAAAATACCCTCACTAGCAGTGCCTCGGCGAGCCCAGTCCCTATCCAGCACTACCGAGAGCCATGCACATTCTCGGCGAAGGCAGAGGAAGATGTGGATGAGTGGCTAACCCATTACGAAAGGGTAAGCCAATACAATAACTGGAACGCTGCCAGTCAGCTTAGGAACGTTGTTTTCTTCTTGGCCGGCACGGCGTTGGTATGGTAGGACAACCACGCGGACATGCTAACTACATGGACACGCTACGTTGAGGAGATCAAAAAGTGTTTCGGTGTCTCGGACGCAAAGAGGAAACGTGCGGAACTCACATTGGCCCAGAGAGCTCAGGTACCAGGCGAGACTTGCACTACCTATATCGAAGAAATTTTGAAGCTGTGCCGAACCGTCAACCCTCAAATGACAGAGGAAGATAAAGTGGGGCACGTGGTAAAAGGAATAGCGGAAGACGTGTACAACTTCCTCATTGGTAAAGAGAACTTGCACACTGTATCAGAACTGATACGGCACTGCCGTACGTTCGAGGCGCTGAAGACTCGCCGAATTACGCCAAAGTTTGGACGGCTGGCCAATGTAACGACTGTAGCAAGTGTTGACACGAGTCCTCCGCTCCCAGACCTTTCGTCCGCCATCCGCCAGATAGTCCGCGAGGAGCTCCAACGACATGACGAACAGGCACGTTATGCGGCGCCACGTTGCAGCTCCTCCGTTTTCCAAGACACTCTTTGGGAACCCCCTTCGGCTACTTGGAACCACTCGGTGAATGTCGCGGATCTTAACAGCTCCAGAGACGAATCGCATTACATTACGACCGAACCACCACGCAATGATTCGCCCCCTCAACGTTTTGACCCACGCCCACGCAACTTTCGTCCCCAAAGACTCGCCGCTACCTACGACTTTCAAGGGGAAGAGCCTCGTTACCCTCAACCGATGTCTTCGGCAGAATACTTCAATCCGCATTCTGAAGTTCGCCCTTCGCCAGTGTGTTACTGCTGCGGCATGCCAGGCCACATAGCTAGGTACTGTAGCCGACGCCGAGCATCACACTACGGATCGTCAGCGCCGAATATGCGGTCTAGCAGTCGTACACTGCGCACTCAGTGGTCAGGAGACTCCACCTCAGGAAGCCACTTTCGAGAGGACCAATGCACCGCCCAGGAGACCTACTTTGGCGAAGAAAGAACCCGGAACCGCTACCGCTCCCCTGCCTCCGACCGTACTCTGACGCCACCACCAGCCTTCCGAGCCTCCCAATCACCATCCCCTCGGCCGCGATTCACGTCACCATCGCCTCGGCGCCGTTTCGTGTCGCCCCCGCCGGGAAACTAGCCAGCGCGGCCGATGGAGGTGAGGTCGCTGAAAAATGTGTGCTGCCGACTCAACTGCCTCCAACTATTCTCATGCTAAAGAATAAGGTTCATGTACTGATTGATGGGGTCTCTACAATGGCTTTAGTCGACACGGGAGCAACTGTCTCGGTCATGAGTGTGGGGTTTAAAGGCCTTCTGGGACGCAAGGTTATGTTTAGTTCGGACCGATGCACAAGTTTCCGAGGAGTCAGTGGTGAATCATTATACCCGGTTGGTGTGTGTAACGTGGATGTGTCTTTGGGTGGGAAAGTTTTTAATGCAGAGTTTACTGTTCTTCCTCGCATGACGTGATTCTGGGGATTGACTTTTTGCAATTGTGTGGTGCGAATGTTGACTGCCGGACGGGAGAACTCAGTGTCGACACCAGTGTTTCACCTGTGCTCTTTGAAAGTGAAGCTTGCCCGGAGAGTGTGTTGTGCGTGTCTGAGGATACAGTCGTGCCCGCCTTATCCGCGATGCATGTTGCCGTCGCCTGTTCATCTCCGACTCCTATCTCGTTCGATGCTGCAGTGGAACCGGTACATCGGAACTGCCTCAAGAAAAACATGTTAGTTCCGCACTGTGTGGTCTCAGTGACCAATGGATGCGCGGCGCTGTGGGCGCTAAACTGTTCCACTGAAGCGGCAGTGCTACCTCAAGGCCTAAAGATTGCCACGTTTCAGGAAGACTCGCCCGCATCGGTGGCAGTACTTACAGAGCTCCCCGATGGAGGAGCAACCAGTGTCTCGAGCCCCGGGAGCTCGAAGATACTTTCCATGATTGATAAGTCATTCAGCGATCACGAGCGTAGAGTTTTGATGGCCCTGCTGACGAAACATCCCTCGGTATTCGACTTTGCGCAGCACGATGGCCCGCCATCAATTCCTGCGTCCAGAACTCGTCACCGCATCAACACAGGAGCCGCCCAGCCAATCCGACAAAAACCCTACCGTGTATCCCTGTCAGAACGCAAGATAATCAGCGATCAGGTCCAAGAAATGCTATGCAAAGGCGTCATTCGAGAATCATCTAGTCCTTGGGCAGCCCCCGTGATATTGGTGAAGAAGGCAGACAGTACGTGGCGGTTCTGTGTTGATTACCGTCGCCTAAACGCCGTTACTAAGAAAGATGTATATCTGCTCCCACGAATTGATGACGCCATCGACTGTCTCTTTGCGGCATCTTACTTTTCCTCAATTGATTTACGGTCAGCTTACTGGCAAATTCCTATACACAAGGACGACAGAGAAAAGACAGCATTTGTAACACCCGACGGACTATTCGAATTTAACGTGATGCCTTTCGGGTTGTGTAACGCGCCCGCAACATTCGAAAGGTTCATGGACACGATATTATGCGGCTTAAAATGGGAAGTTTGCATGTGCTACTTAGACGACGTTGTGATCTTCGGGCGAACGTTTAGTGAGCACAACAAACGTTTAGATTTGGTCTTGAACTGCTTGGAGCAAGCGGGTCTTGTGCTCAATTAAAAAAAATGCCGTTTTGGGGAACGACAAACTCTTGTGCTAGGCCATCTGGTCGCTAAAGAAGGCATACGACCAGATCCACAAAAGACTGCGGCCGTAAAAGCATTTAGAGTACCCAACTCTGTCAAGCAGTTAAGAAGTTTCTTGGGCTTGTGCTCCTATTTTCGCCGATTCCTTCCCCAGTTTGCTGACATGGCTCATCCCCTTACACGCCTTCTCCAAAAAGGCGTTCCCTTTGAGTGGACTGCAGATTGCGACTCATCGTTTCGCCAGCTCAAGTTCCTGTTGACATCCCAACCAATTCTTCACCACTTTGATCCTTCATCACCAACTGAGATTCACACCGATGCCAGCGGCGTAGGCATCGGTGCTATGCTAGTTCAGCGTGTTGGCGACAATGAGCACGTGATCTCTTACGCTAGGCGGTCCTTGAGCCACTCCGAGCGCAACTACACAGTCACCGAACAAGAGTGTCTGCCGGTCATCTTCGCCGTGCAACGGTTTCGTTCGTATCTCTATGGGCACCCCTTCACTGTGATAACAGATCATCATTCGCTATGCTGGCTTGTGAATCTGCGGGATCCCTCAGGACGACTAGCGCGCTGGGCCCTCTGTCTACAGGAATACGATTTCGTTATTTGCTACAAAAGTGGCCGGCGACATGCTGACGCTGATTGTCTCTCTCGGATGCCACTTCAAACAACTGAATGTGATGCGGACAATTTTGATGAATACATCGCTTTTGTGTCCCCGGAATTTCCGGATATGGGTACCGTCATATCCGAGCAGCACAAGGACGAGAGCTTACAACCACTCTTCGCGGCAGCACAGGAGTCACCTGCAGGCAGTCGCTTTCGCCTACGTGATGGTGGCGCGCTGTATAAGAAGAGCTACTCGACCACCGGTGCACGCTACCTTTTAGTTGTCCCCAAGAACCTTCGCCACCAAGTATTACACGCCATGCACGATGACCCAACTTCCGGTCATCTTGGTTCCACACGTACACTCTACCGGGCTCAAGAACGTTTTTACTGGCCTAAGATGCGGAAAGATACCGAACGGTACGTCGCCAGCTGCTCTCAATGCCAGCGCTACAAGCGTCCGCCACAAGCGCCACATGGCCTGCTCCAATCAGTTCCCCCTTCTAGCGTCTCCTTTGAGCAAGTTGGTATAGATCTTCTGGGCCCTTTCCCGCGATCCTCCAAGGGTAATCGTTGGGTTATCGTTTGCGTAGATCACCTTACCCGCTATTGTGAGACCGCCGCATTGCCATCGGCCACAGCTACAGAAGTGTCTAACTTCTTGCTGGCTAACGTTATACTCCGACATGGACCCCCTCGCATAGTAATCAGCGATTGTGGGCGACAGTTTACTGCGGACGTGGTTGAAGAAACCCTTCGTCTGTGTTCATGTATCTTCCGCCATTCTACGCCCTACCATCCAAAAACTAATGGTTTGGTCGAGCGCACAAACAGAACGCTTGCCAACATGCTGTCCATGTACGTCGATTCAGCACACAAGAATTGGGACAGTATCTTGCCTTTCATTACCTATGCCTTCAATACCGCGAGACACGAGACCACTGGTTACTCACCATTTTTCCTTCTGTGTGCTCGTCCGCCGCGCTACACCCTCGACACCATATTTCCCTACTACGCTCATGACAACGAATCAATTGATGAGATCCTATGTCGAGCAGAAGAAGCGCGACGTCTCGCTAGGCTACGCACCCTAGCATCGCAGGACCGGTCCAAGATACGCTATGACGGGCGTCACCGCCACGTTTACTTCGATCCTGGTGACCTTGTGTGGCTCTGGACGCCGCTGCGCAAGCGTGGCTTGTGCCAGAAGTTTCTCGCCCACTACGTCGGCCCTTACGTTATTCTGGAGCGCCTCAGCGAAGTAAACTACCGCATTGCACGTCTCACGAGCAGTGGACGACGCTCGGCCAAGGCTGAAGTGACACACGTCGCGCGTCTGAGGCGTTACAACCCATGAGATGACTGACTCGCCCGGCGGGCTTCATCTGCCAGCGGGGAAATGTCACAAGCTGTCATGAACCACGCCTGCCGTGCAGACAGATGAAAGAAAGAAGAGGACGACGTTAGCCAAGCTGCCGCGAGACCGCTCTTCAATAACCGCGCCTATCAACCAGCTTCATCCGGTTTTGCATTAAACACCTCGTGTGTAACAATATGTTTTTAATTTCCGATTCTTGTGAGCCACTTTTCCGCGATGCAATAGTTCTGCAGGAGAGACATCTCTAGTTCTTGTGCACTATCTGTTCTGAACCCACGCAAGCCACCTCCTCTACCTGCGGCGGGGCTATTACTGCATTTGATCTGTCGCCCAATATCAACGGCCGACATGGTTATGGTATTCATACTCCAGAACGACAAACGGTGCAGCTGCAGGCAACGGGACAGGTTAACGATGCAGAAATACACGAAAACCTTGGTAATTCGACCGCCGTTTATTCGGGTAATTCCGACTGCCTTCGAGGTCCCGCCAAACACCTATGCAAGTCTACGTGATCGAAAACTCGTTTATTGGGACGCGCCGCGGCTGGATTCTGTTTATTAGACGGACTCCCGATGTACGTGCCGAGGTATTAACCTGGTGGGCTCAAATATTCATTCTCTGCCCTGAACTGCATGATGCATCGTTTCCTGCATCCCTACCACTTCGCGCAGTTGCAGGTGTGTTGGCTAATTTTCAGAGGTTGATAGGCCGAGAAAGAATTCGGCCGCACAATTTCGTTTTCGGAGCATTGCTGTCATGCAGCACGTGGCGGCGGCGACTACCGCCCGCGCATATCAGACACCAAGCAAAGCATGTAGCTGCAAGCCGTTAAGAACAATTATTGCCTGGTCACTCATCCTTCTTCATCAAGTTTTTCGAAGGCATCTTGTCCCTTCACAGCCAATGCGCGCTTCCCTTCCTTCGGTCAGCGCTGCATTTCAGTTCCGACGAGTCGAAACTCCAGGCTTTCTATGAACTCTTCGCCGTTTGAGCGGTAGAGCTGCCTCCATTGCGAAACCACACGCAAAAAAGCTCATGCTGGAGCACCTACCATATACTGAAAGTAGCCGCAGAAACCTTTACCAAGATGGATCAGTTCTGCTTCCGACACTGTGGATAGTGTGCACAAATTGAAGAATTCAAAGAAATTGCAAAATATTGTCATTGTCGCTCAGTTTTTGTCTTCAGAGGAAATGGCCATTGCGCAGTTTTTCACGAAATAAATTAATCTTTCACGCAAACAGTTTTCGGCAATTTTTCGGAACCTTTCGATAATCTTACATTCGGATAATTCGGACGTTCTTTCCCACTCCCTTACATTTCGAATTAACGAGATTTTACTTTAATCACTACTGTGTGCAAGAAATATTTTTCTATTTTTTCGCCTTAAACAGGGGTAGTAATTTCGAAAACGAGAGGCCTTCGAAAGTGAAGTGCATGTATCGAGAATATTGCAATGCGTTTTAAGTATACACAAGACTACTTCGCAAATCATGGTTGTGAGGGACTTTCCTCTAATTTATTCACAACAAATAAGGCGACTTAACGAGCTCTTCATCCACTTAGTAGCATGTAATGTCGCCTTCAGATTCGATGACTGCGCTCATACGTGCGGGCAATGATCGGTACAGCGCCTCGGTTAATGTTGTGTCTCGCTTCAGCCGCTCCCATTCGGACTCCACTGCAGTCCGCAAGCCGTCTGCATACAGTCCGTGTAGACGCTGGCATGCCAGAGCAACCTTCATCATCCCCCTAATGTTTTCAATCACGTTAAGGTCGGGTGACTGAGGTGGCCAGGGGAGGACAGCCACACTGTGTTGCTGTAGTAGCGCTTCCACTTTCTTGGCAGTATGCAAAGGCGAGCGGTCATGCTGAAACACTTAGTCTTCATCGGGAAACGGGCCACGTGCGAGGTAGGGCAAAGCTACGTCTTTCAAGATGTCGCAGTACCTCTCATCCCTGAATTTTTCTTGAATCCGTACGAGGGGACCGAGGCCTTCCTTCGTAACTATGCCCCACAGGCTAATGACGGTCCGGCCAGTGGCCGCAACTCTTTGCACGAACTGGGGTTGGAACCTATAAAAGAAAAAAAATACGTTGTCAACATCGCTCTGATAGATGCTGCGCAAAAAGATTATACGTTGGTTGGCCTTGGCGCTGAGGCGGGGGAAAGCCTTCTCTTGCACAATAAAAGTTTTTTCGCTCACTTATTTCAGTTTAGGCTTTCGTACCAAGAAGGGGTTGGTCGTGCCCGTTACGCAGATCCCTTACTATGCGTAGTAAAACTAAGTTATGACGGTTAAAATTTCGTTCACATTCTTTATATGCGAGAGAGAACATGTCATCATATCAGGCAGTGGTCTTGTCCGCAAACACACCAAACCTAGTTCTTCTAGCAGCAGAAAAGGAACTCCAAATCAAAAAACAAAAAAGATGTTTGGCAAATGGCACAAAATGAGACAGATTCTTCATGAAGTTCATTAGAGTTGGAAAACTCCCTGGGTGTTTATGGGTCGCCAAACACGAGCCTTTTGGTCTCATTTGGTTGTGAAACTGCACTCATCTGTAAAAAAAGAACTTTTTTCCAATCGTGAGCAGTCTAGGACTCGTGCTGTTGGGCTAATGCCAAGCGCTTCGTTTTGTTGCACACACGCAGCAATGGTTTTTGAACTGCACGTTTGCTTCTCAGGCCTGCGTCACGAAGGCGCCGCTTGATCGTTGTTTTGGAAGCGTGAAGACCAACCGCGTCCCGTATTTCTTGGACGGATGAACGTGGAACGCGAATCAACGTTCGACGATATTAAGGTCTTCTTCGTGACTTGTTGCTCGAGACCGCGGCTGGCGAGGTGCATCCTTGATTCGGTTTTCCTTGTAGGCTTGTATGATCCGGTTCACAGTTTTGAGGGGCCTTTGTGACAACTGTTAAATCACACGTTGCGACGCAGGCATAGCCGCACAATATTCCATCTCTCGCTCTCTGGTACTCTAGCCATCTCGAACTGACTGCTGCCAGAGAAGTGAAGTCCACCGCCGCCCGCTCCCTGGGAAACACGAAATGCCGCATCAGCCCTTTTGCTACCGGGCTGCTTTCGAAATCAATGGCTTTCTGGTTATCTCCGGCTCAGTTTGTATGTTCTGCCTTTATTTTAGCCTTTAACGCGAAAGTAGTCCGAAGAACGGCATTCTTGGCGTCTGGCGGCGGGGCTGCGCCGCGCTGTTGCACGCCACATGCGGCCGGCTGCTCCTTCCACGCTTAATGCCCATGTGCCTTGTGCCGCCGATCATGGACTCGGACCTTGCATTACGAGACATTCCCAATTTCGAAAATTTGTACCCTCATTGCTAATAGCAGAATGAACCGAAAACATTTTTGCATCAAATTGGGGGTATTTCTGCATCATTAACCTGTCTCATTGACTACAGCTGCACCGTTTGTCGTTCTGGAGTATGAATACTGCAACCATGTTTGCCATTGATGTTGGGCAACGCACCAAATGCACTAATAGTCCAGCCGCAGCTAGAGGAGGTGGCTTGCATGGGTTCAGAACAGAAAGTGGACGAGAACTAGAGATCTCTCTCCTGCAGCACTATTGCATCGCGTAAAAAGTGTCCCACTAGACACTGAAATTAAAAAATATATTTCAGAAACGCACACCCATTATGTAGCTGCGAGGAAAGTCAGGTTTTTAAGTTTAGTTCTACCGTCACGTTCCAGAGTTTCTGCCTCAGCAAGCCAAGCGCCAGAAGAGCGCCGTAGCAGACGTCGCGGGGCTGGCTCCACCTTCTGAGGTTACTGCGCATGCGCCTGGTGTCGCCGCTTCTCAAAAGGGGCGCTTCGCGGAGCGCCGCGGCCACGCTGTGCGAGGTTCCCTTTAACAGTGGACCGTACTGTACAAACACAATGTCATGCTTGCACATGTTCCCGCAACATTCAGAAAATTACACCAATTACTCACTTGTCATGCCAAACTGCTGTCCCATAATGTGCGAGCGGTTGGCACGCAGCTCCTCATCCTTAGAATTGACATTCAATTTGTCGTAGAGGCACGCATATCCACGAACGGTTTCCAAAAACGCCTCCATTGCGAGGCGACTTCTTCGTCAATGTCTCGGTGGCAATGTGGGAAGGCTTAACAAAAACAGACCCCTTGACTGGAAATGGCCTCCAAGATTTGACGGCATGCGTGTCACTGTTCAATCTCAGAGCCCATAGATTATGATTCTTTGCTTATGCAAAAGGTGGCGCCACAACAGCTTGGCTCTCTTCTTATTGGTGCTCGTTTTGCGGCTGCCAGGCAAAAATGGGTCTCGCACCCATTTGTGCATTTGCTGCACGTTGCTGCCGCTTTTCTTGAATCTTGCCACGTGCGACAGCACCGCGCACGGCATGTCACGCACGTTACAAATGCTACAAATGCCACCTGGTGTCATGCTAGACAACCAAAGCCTGAAAAGGCTGCTACGTTAGGCACGGGGCGGCGCCAGCCGCCGGAATCATCATCATCATCGCTAACTTTGTTCGGTCGCGGTGATCCCAGGCGTTTGCATAGCTGCTGGCTGCTTACAGTATTAATACTCACTAATCTAGTGCATTTATTCGGCCGAATTTTCCGTAAAAGCGCAAAAAGTAATGACTGATCAGCTTTGCGAGTTTGTTACATCAACGTTAACCGCCGCAATGTGTTGGTTACGTCGAGGTTGAAAATACATGGGCTTCAATGGGGGCAGCGTTTTGGAATTCAAGAACAGTTAAATCCAGGAATTCATTACATAGAGGTTCGTTACAACCAGGTTTAAGTGTATACAGTTGAATCCCGCTATAACGAAATTCACGGTGCACGAAAAAAAATTCGTTCTCGCGGAACTTCGTTATCGCAAAAATTTGACGTGAAACGCAGAAAGAATTGCCCAAGCAGCAGCAAAGGCGTTTAATGCCAAAAATCTGTAAGCTTGGTTTGCTTACGCTTCACGGCGAGCAACGCCGTCACGCGATTTTCGCACTCGGTCAGCAAACCCATTGCAACATCGTCGTCTCGGACAGCAACGAAATTCCTGATGACATCAAAAGCGTCCATCACCTGTACGGCGGTTGCCGCAGCCGGCGCTTCCTGTACGTCGTCGTCTTCTTTATCGGAAGAGTCCTTATCATTCCGGGCAGCTTTTATGATCTGCTCATCACTCACATCTTCGTGAACAACAACACAAGCGTCAGCGCCGATGTATTCGTCGAGCTCGAGATTAGGCGGCACGGTTCCTATTTCTCCCAGCGTTTTCCAGGCGGCCGCGATCCCCGGAGCCGGTGACGCCTCTTCGTCGTCGTCTGTAACGCCTGGTGTTAGGCCAGCAGAGTGTACGGGTCGACCTTCGGCAAATCCGGCGTGCCTGAAACAGTTCACAATTACTGAGCGCCCCAGTGTGCTCCAGGCAGCAGACATAATCTGCAGTGCCACGTACAAGTCCACCTTCGTGTCTCGGCCGGTTTCAGTGTTAAAAAGCAGCCGCTGAATTAACCTCCCGCGGTAAGCGCGCTTCAGGCTAAGAATCACGCCCTGATCGAGAGGCTGTAAGACAGACGTGCAATTGGGAGGGAAAAACCTCAGCTCCGTGTTAGTGAGCTTGACTTCGTCGGAGTGATGCGCTGAACAATTGTCCAAAAGCAAGCAAACTTTACGGCCCTGCCGCTTCATGTCGCGGTCGAATGCCATCATCCACTCGGTGAAAATAGCGCGGGTCATCCATGACTTGTTGTTCGCCTTGTACTGCACAGGTAGGCTACGAGTTCCCTTAAAACAGCGCGGCTTGGCACTTTTGCCTATGACTAACGGCGGACGCTTGTCCGAGCCATCCATGTTTGTGCAAAGCAGCACTGTGATGCGTTTTTTGCTGTGTTTGCCGCCGTGACAGCGCTGCCCCTTGAAGTCGAGCGTCCTAGCCGGCAACATCTCGTAGAATAGCCCGGTCTCGTCGGCGTTGTAAATGTCTGCAGGCGCGAAGTTGCTTAAAATTCCGGCCATGTTACTCGCCTTCCAAGCAGCTGCTCCGTCCACGTCTGCTGACATTGACTCGCCGCACAACACTTTTCCAACGATGTTATGGCGGGCCTTGAAACGGTTTAGCCAGCCAATGCTGGCTTTAAAATCATCAATGCCAAGTAGGCATGCATAGTTCAAGGCTTTCTGCTGGACGATGCTTCCGGACAGGGGGACGTTGCTGGCTCGTGCTTCCACAAACCACGCATGCACTGCTTTGTCCAACTCTTCATGGAGGGGCCGCGTCACCTTTTTGTGCTTCGAGGATGTGCCTGAAGCAAGTGCCATTCTCACGCTGTCCTTATTGCCTAGAATCGTTGACAGCGAACTTGCAGGAATTCCGAAGTCTTCAGCAATTGCCGCTTTCTTCCTTCCGCTTTCTGCTTGGGCGATTATTTGAGCTTTTTGCTCAAGGGAAAGAGTTTTGCGTTTTTTCACTTGCGTTGCCATCGTGTCCTGCGGATGAAAACTCGTCGTTGTCGAAGAGAAAGGCAGCGAGTGAACAACGCGACCACGACACAAAGCCAAAATGGCGGAACTGCAATCACGTGATTTCATGCTTAATGTGGCTTTGGATTTGACTTGGACTTCTCGCCAATAAAACTAGTTTCGGTTTCGATTTTGAACGCGAAAATTTCGTTGAAGCGGAAACGCTCTGCAAAAATGGTTCGTTGTGCAGAGAAATTTAGGCCATTAATTCTTATAGGATACTCGCGGGGAATAAAAAATTATTCGTTGTCGCGGAAATTTCGTTGTGGCGGTATTCGTTGTGGCGGGATTCAACTGTATAAAACTGCACTATTTTTGCAGTCAGTTCTTTGCTGTGAACATCACAGCCAACTTGACCCAGTTTGATGCCTGCTGAGTACTGCTGTTGTGACTGTCAGCATGTGGTAACAGCAGCTACAGTCGGAGGCTGGGTTTCTGCCATTGATGGCTCCGCCCAGTCACCTTCAACCCGCACGAAGGCCCACGCACCACGCCCACGCACCGTCTGGCTCGGCCGGGGCTCGGGCACCAGCACCCTCGATGTTCCCCAGGATGAGGTCGAAGAGTGGGTCCTGCATGCATGCCGCGAAGACCTCTCCTCGGTAGTAGGGCGTGTCTATTCTGATTCGAGCCTCGGGCAAAGTTCTTACTGAATGGTCTATGAAGTACACGGCTCAGTACCGGCCTGTCATATCCGACGGCTGGACAAGGTCCCGGCTGACTATAACGATGTTGCAGCCGCTGTCTCTCAGGACCTTCACGGTCTTCCCGGCAACCCGGCCTTCGACTACAGGGTGATCACATGCGGCCAGTGAAGTGCCCAGATTTACAACGGGAAAGCGCTGGCCGTCCTTTAATTCGAGGTAGCCATCCTCCTCAAGGCAGGCTAAGACATTCCTAGCGGCCGGCAGTTCCCTGTTCGAGTGCTCCGGTTTCTTATTGGTACTCGTGCATTGTAACGCAACATGTCCCAGTCGGGAGCATAGGTAACAACGGAGCCCTGTTCCGCTGTTGGACTGTCGCCTACCTCAGCCCGCATCGGGATTGTCCCCGGCTTGGCCTCCTTGTTTTGATTCACGCTTACCGAAGTAGATTGTATCTCGGACGCTCCCATATTCGTCGGCTCTCTGGAGCATATCCAGGATGTCCCGGCTTTTTTTTTCCCTAAGGAACATCGCCAGCGCGGGCTTGCATTTCTCGAGAAACTGTTCGGCTAGGAGGAGGTCCTTGATTCCCTCGTAGGACTTCGGGGCCTGCGAGAGGTGGACCCATCTCTCCCAGTAATTTTCCAGCCGGGCGAAGAACTGCGATGGCATTTCGTCGTCCTGGGGTGCTTCCGTCCCCAATTTCTTCCAGAAGCCCTCTTCTGTCAGGCGGAAGCGACGTAGGAGGGCCCATTTAACTTTGTCGTAAGCCAACGCCTCCGACGCTGGCATGCGGCCGAACACGCTAAGCGCTTCTCCCGTCAGGCACGTACTGAGGGCGGTGGCCCATTGTTTCCTCGCCCATCCGTGGGCTTCGGCCACTCACTCAAAGCGCGTCAGGTATGCGTCCAGGTTGTCTGCCTTCTCGTTAAAGGGGGCCAGTAGTCTTTGGGGGCTGACCCCCGCAAACTGCGCTGTCACTAGGCTCCCATTGGGCAGGCATTGGGCATTGGGTGCTGTCACTAGGCTCCCATTGGGCAGGCTTCGCACAAAGAGTGATTGCGCAAGCAATCACTCTTTGTGCGAAGTAGCTCCATCTCCTTTTCTATTTCGAGGAGACGCCGGTTGCTCCGCGCCTTGTTGCGCGCATCGTCTTCACGTTTTCGCTGCTCCTGTTCTTTAAGGTGCTCGTGATGCACCGCTCATTCCTTGCGCAGAAATTCCTGAAGCGCTGTCCCTTCCAGGCCCAGCTGCTTCCCGACCGCAACAAATCGTTCCACTTCCTTGGCCATATTTCGGCCCCTTTACGCTTTTTGACAGAACGCGTTTGTTCTGCCCTCTATGCCTCGTGGTCACGGCAGATTGTGGTCAGCAAGTCCTGTCGCTGACGCCAGTTGTCAAGGATTGGTGGTGAGCTATTCGCACGCTCAGAACCAGAGGGGATGGGGCGACAACAAACCCACCCCGCGTGCGTTTACTGATGGTTCGACTGCTGACCGGCGATACGGTCCACGCCTGATCGACCGTGAACCAGAGGCATGAGACGGAAGGCGACGTACAACACACACACTCAATTTAATAAAATAAAATCATGTCCTAGACATAATGAAAAAACATACAAACTACAAGCAGTGGGTCCTAGCTCCCGTAAGGCGTGGGGGTCACACAACACAAGCCCACCACGTGAGAACTCCTAACACTCGCGAAATAAAAAAAAAATATGCGACACAAATACAAAATACACGCGACAATAAACGCGGCAGACGCTACCCTAACACGACATACAAGAATCAACACGCGATGAATAATTAAATGAAAGAATAAATGCTATTAAAAAAATACAGTCCGGCGGAAAGTTCTGAGAGCTGCTGAACACGTAGCGTAGGCTTACTGCGGAGTGTCAAGTAGGACGTCCGAGCTGGGGATGCGCCGGGATCCTGGGTCTGTCGTCACCGCACGTCGCTGCCGAAGATCGGAATGAACTTGGGGCCGTGTCTACGGAGGCTCCGGCTACGGGAACTCGGGCTGCCGTCCACACCTTGCCTGACGTCCAATTCACGTGCCGCTTGCCCCGCCGGTTCAACAACTCTGCCCGCTTGTCGCAGTTCACTCCACGCTCATTCTCTCTCTCTTCTTTCTCTCCTGCCGCATGCCGGCTGTCACGTAAGGAACCGGTCTGGATGCCGGCGGGATCTAGGGACAGTGCTCCCCGCGGCGGGGTCTCTTGGCGGCGGTGTGGTGACGCCGAAGAGTACATACACTTTTTGACAATCTTGAAGTGCCGAAGGTCAAAGGCTACGTTCAGAGGGTAGTCAGCGATTATTCCAACGAACGTAGTATTAAGTTCGGCCGCAAGGCAAAGTGAACACACCTAATGTTCTACAGTTTCGCAGCACCTTCCGCCTCCCTCGATCAGCCTGTAACCAGCTGGTCAAACAGTTCGAAGCAAACAGCCGCTGGAGGTGTAGGTGGCGACGGGGTGGTTCCATCGGAAGCCATGGCTGAGAAGACGACGGTGCGGCCGCTTTGGAGCTCCTTGGCGAGGATGGGGAACATTCCACCTCCACTACAATGTTATGCGAAGGATGAATCGGTAAGACTAGCAACTATTTACAGGTTATATTTACAACAGTGGTTGCAGCGCTGACCGGTTAGATTCATAGTGCGAGCTCAGTTCGTTTTTCCTCCTCTTTTCTCGAGTGATGGCACCCATGCGCCTCGTTCAAACAATCAAATACTACACGCGTGTAGCAATATATAGGCGCCTGCTGTGATCTCAATATAGGCCAAATAAGTCAGCTGTGAAGTTTGCACACACATGGAGTAGCTCCTCTTTGTTACCACATGTAGAACTGTATTAGATGCAGGGCACTTTTTTCTGCTAGCTGCTCTCTGTATTTTCATGTAAATTAAGCGTGACAATCTTTCCATGTAATGGTCAAGCATAACAACTCATGCAAATATTTTCTAGGTATCCTGTCAACAAGGCCTGAAGGAAGGAGGTTGATGTACTTTTCAGCATGGCAGAGTCCACGCAGTTTACAGTGATTGATAGGGCAACGTGGCAAGGAGTTAGCTGGAAAGAGTGCCACCTGCCTTGAGGCCGCCACGTGGTAAAGGCAGGAGCGCATGGATCAGTGCCCCTTATCAAGTCTGAATCATGCGGAAAAGGACAAAGGGATGCAGGGAGAGGTAGAAGAGAGTGAAATGGTGATTGTCGCCAGCGACTCAAACCTGAGTAGGTGCTCAGTAGCAATTGTGGACCAGAAATAATTGCACAAAGAATAAAGGGTTAGGGGAATGCATAAGTGCTGATATTAAGGGTTTCGGGAATGATGCTGAAATTATACTATTACGTGACATGAATGCCCACATACAGTATTTAGATGGCTATACCGACAACAACAGGAAGTCAGTGCTAGACCTTTATGAGCAACATAACCTCATTATCATGAATACAGGGCCTAAGTGTTAAGGGCAGATCACGTGGGAAACCGGCAATCCACCATTGATTACTGTCTGATGACAGAAGGAATTCATGATTAGGTTATATTCGACGTGTCCTTGAACTCGCTTCTCCAGCCACGAAACTGACTGCTCACAAAGTGCTCGTGCGCCCAATATTAGAATGTGTATGTGAAGTGTGGGATCTGTATTTGAAAGATTCACTGTCAAAACTGGAGCAAGTTCAAAGACGTGCATTGCAGTTAATTTATTCCCGATACTGCCGCCAAGACGCCGCAACACCACTTTACGCGAGGGCAAACCTGCCCCTACTTAATGTCAGGAGGAAGGAAAAACGACTTAGCCTTTTCTATTTAATCATTAATGAGCTGCTACTTGTTAAGTCTCGCTACATGAATGAATCTAAGACCCGCATAGTGCGAAATAAACATAGTAGACACGTTAAGGAAAATCGATTTCACAAGCATTGCTATAAATAGTCATTCTTCCTTTCGACAGCACGTGTCTGGATTTGTCTCCCTGCAAACATAGTAAACGCAGGGACCCGTGAGCAGTTTTCCGAACTTGTGTCCGAATATTTTCAGCAATAGGACATATATTGCTGTATCACTGTATCCTATTGTTCTTTTGACTGCTTGCTGTATGTTGATATATTGTTACCACTCCTGTCTTGGTCCTGATGTGGACTGACAGTATCTGTAAATAAAATAAAATAAATGAGTTGAGAGAAATGGTCATTGATGAAGAACGGTATAGCAGCATAGGGAGTGACCACAAACGGATCATCTTGAAGATGGGATATGTAGTTAGGAAAGAGAGAAAGGAGTGCAAAATGGCCAGTCCAAACTTGAATGCTGAACAAGTAAGTGTAGTCACTAGAGTCGAGGAAGAGCTTAGCAAATGGCCAAGTAAAGAGTGGGAATATAGTGAGCTTCTACATGTAATAATGACAGAAATACTGAAAGAGGAACATGTTCGTTGGAAAAGAAGAAAGAAACTGAAAAGCTGGTGGAACAGGGAGATACGAAAAGTGATCGCCGAATGACAGAAAACATCCCAAGAGCACAGGCAGGCAAAGAAGGCACAGGTACCACAGGATGAAGTAGCCAGTAAATGGGAGATATTCTGAGAGAAAAAGTCTATCGTTCAAATACTGGTGTAAAAGTAGGGAAACGGCAAAAAACGGAGATGTACAAAAGCAAAGTTCGCAATAGGTGATCAGAAAATTTGGTTGTAGCAGTTCATAGGTTTTTTTTTTTTCTTTTTTAACCTAGGTAGGACATTAGGCAGTATAATAGCAAGAGCTTGGTGGCGCAACCCACCACCCCGTTCCAAAGGGGACACTCATAACATCTGTCCATCCATCCTGTCCCAGAGCAGATGACGCGAGGATGCTGCTTGCGCGCGCACTCGTGGAGACACATTTGGCATTCGTATTTGACATGGAACTATAAAATAAAATTGCACATTGAATTGATGTTTGTACACAATGTTCATCGGAAGTAAGGAACGCAAAACGTGTAGAGCCAGCCCTTCACCAAAAAGCGCCTAACTGTGAGATCAGAGCTCACAGTTTGAGTGTCTTTCGTGACAGCTGTTTTATTTCAAACACTTTAGCCATGTCGTGTTTGTCTGTCGCCTTCATTGCAAAATTTGTGAATATTGGGCGAAAAAACTGTCAGCAACAGTTGCAGCAGGTTCTCTTGGTGACCTGGCATCAAGCACATCGAGGTTTTGCGCTTGCAGAGTATTGCAGTGCCATTATTCATAGCCTCCGTCAAAGGGTGATTCATGTGCCTTGTGAGAAGAACGCAGATAAATTTCTCTAATGTGTAGAGAATCGCTAAAAGTTGTCCAGTTGGGTAGACGAGTCCACTGTGGTCTGGGTGCTTTATCAGCGAGTCTGAGGGCGCCGAGGCATTTGGCTTCGTTAACAGGCTGACGCATTTCTCACAGTTGATCTTTTCTTGTACAGCTCTTGCCAAGTAGCCCCCGACCATAGCCAATGCTGCGACACATGGAGTCTGAAGCAGAGGCTGTCCTCGCTTGAGCCGTTCCATGAGCTCTCTACCTGCATCTGCAGGGAATTCCTTGCTGGTTCCTTCCCTTGTGTTTTTCTGTTGTGGCAACGTTGACAAGCAATTGCTGCCTTCTGCTGCCATTACGTTGCTCGTACTTGACGCCAACGCGATGCCAATCTTCAGAGTCTTCTCAATGCCTGAGAGAACAGCTCGGGCATCCATTTGATCATTTGAGCTTGGTGACTTCCTCAGCCAGCCAAAAACGACTCAGTTGGGTCAGACGACATTTTCCTCATTAAAACAAAGTAAAAGTACATCTCTTCAAGAAGATATCAAATGCACTCAACATCACCAGGCCTATCTAAGTCTCGTTGGTTAAGAAGTTCTTCCCTAGGCACTGGCTTTTGAGATCGGCCAGGTAGTCAAGGAAGCTCATTTCGAGCCATATTAGCCATTCATCGCTTGTACATTTGAACTGCTTGCAGTTGGCATTGTTCTGGTATATGTGCTGGGTACAATTGCTCATGTCCATGAATTCAACCATCGGTCCGACACTCGCAAAACTTGCGTCGCATGTGTGACCTGCTTGCTCTTGCAGGAGCTTCAGTGCAGCTGTCACGGCAGGAGACAAAACTTGAATTGCTCTTTTCATGTTCATTTTTTCAATATTTGTGGGGAACATATGTTTTCTCGTTAGAAATCGAACTGGCTTTACAAGGCTACCTTGCTGCATTTTGTGGAGACTCTTCAAGTGGTTCGCCGTTATTTCACCACCTTTTCCAATGTTACAGGACAAAAACTGCGATCACACATTTTTGACTTAGTGGCACTGATCGAGTGCTAAGAAAAGTTTTCGATTTGGTGTTCCTGGGTGCTCAATGCAATGCGTGAGGCTTCCGTTACATAGAAGTTGGAACGCTAAGACATTGAGTTTGTGGTTGTCGGTGACAATGCACATGACAAAAAATCCTGTCTTCAACTTCCTTCAGGACATGTTCCATGAGCATGTGCAGCTCGCGGCCAGTGACATTTCTCGTCAAAAAGTAGGCCATGGGTATTTTGAACGAAACTGAAAGGCCGTTGTGGACGAAGCACAGAGGTTGGCTAGCACACACTCATTTGTTGTTTCCTTAGGAATGTTCCCACCATAGTCTACTTCGCCGATGAAGGCATCCCTTTGTTTATGGTAAATAGCCTCTGTTTCACGCGCATTTCGTCTAGAATTAACGAGCACGCTCTAGCTTGCAATGAGGGATCAGAAGCGAGCTCGGTTGACAGCCTTTCCTTCACGAGTTCCGTCACGCCGACTTCTCCACGTGATAAGCCCATAAAACGCTCCAGAGTGCTTCGAATAAGCAACTGGAAAATGCCTGTAGTCCTTATATGCTCGTATGCGCAAGTCGAGAGGTTACGTAAAACCACAGCATATGGCGCACTGTCAGGTCAGACCACATGGGTTTCGTTTTCCCGAAATTCTTGACTTGTTTTACTAATGATGACGCAGCCAAGTCTTTCTCCTTCACTTTGTCGACAACTTAGAGGAAGGCATGAACAAAGCACTCTTCGTTGAGCTTTTGTATTTCCTGTTTGCAATTGTCGACGGTATTTTTGAGCCGCTCAATATGCGCATTTAAGTCTCGTTTTTTGCGTGTCCACTTTCGTTTGTCCACTGTCGAAACCGAGAATTGTGAGGACACCTGCACTGCTCTGTGCATCTGCACAGTCGCGGTAATGCAGCGCTCACTAGTGCCGTTTATTACAGGTGGCAACGGTTCGGTACAGGTGCAGTCAGTCCACAGGCGACAAATCTTCAAAGGCGACGTCGACAACCGTCAATTCGTCGAGCGGTTGCGGACACAACTCCATTTGGTTGTCATCAATGACTGCTCGTTGCTTCGGCGGTGGTGGGTTCACTAGCGCAGCAGCCTCACGCTTTTTCACTGATGCGTCACTTCTCTCTCTTTTTTTAGGAGGCTGCAAGTATGCCGGATATTCTTCAAAAATGCTGGGGATAGCGTCTTTTTAAGTCTCCGAATTTTACAACCTTCCGTGAAGTCAGATGAACTGAAGTGTCGGCTGCATGCAGTCCAATAGCACAACGTTGTATTCAGTACCCAGTTTTTACGAGAAATGTCTTTTAGCCATGTTACGCACAGTTCTGGATCGCTTGGTATTTCATGGAATGATATGCCCAGCGTCCGTTTTTTACTGCATGACTTGCAGCATGGCACACAGCAGTACGGCATCTTGTCGGGCGCAGGAGAACAGAACCGACTACACACTGCAGATAGACAACTGATTGGGTATAGAAAAGAAAGTAACGCAAAGAAACGATAAGAACTATGCATCGTAAATCACTGATTTTATAGTAGTAAAGCGATGTACGTTGCAATAGGCGCCAAAAACTAACACATGGTCCCGGAAAATCTAGTAAACAAACGGCCGCTTCATTTGTGTACAGCGCTCACAAGTTCGGTCATGCATCCCTGATATTTCGAGAGAAAGAAAAATATAGATTTGCTGCTGTCGCAAAATGCACACGCTTACCTGCAACCAACACGACAGAAATCGCACAACTCTTGCTTGACAGATCGGTTTGGGTGCTTTGATGGCCCTCGACGCGTAGCTATGTCTGTTATGCGAGAGCAAGTATATTAGCATGGAATGGATGGATGTTATGAGCATCCGCTTTGGAACGGTGGGTTGCACCACCAAGCTCTTGCTATTATACTGCGTAATGTGCTACCTAGGCTAAACAAAAAAAGGGAAAAAACTGAACTTCTGCAACCAAACTTTCTGACCCCCCTATTGTGAAATTTGCTTTTGTATGTCTCTGTTTTTTGTCGTCTCCTTACTTTTCTTCCACCAATCCCTATTGCGGACGTGTTTACTTTTCCACTCCTCTCGCTGAACCCAAGGGCTTCAAGGAGGCCAGTGGGGCCTAAATCGACCACTGGGCAGACGTCTTCACATTCTAATAAAACATGCTCCATAGCTTCCCTAGCTTTACCGCAGCAAGCACATGCTTGTTCTTCCTTCTTATATCTTGCTTTATAGCCGAGTGTTCTAAGGCATCCCGATCTCGCTTCGAAAAGTAATGACATACCTGCTAACCCTACCGATTCGCCCGGGAGACTCGATTTTTGACTGAACTTTCCTATTGTATGATCGCTGTCTTATGTCTCCCGAAAAGTGGTCGCTGTTTGCACAATAATGGTTTTTACAAAACTGGCACCGCGGAATCTACAGCCACATTGTAATCGTCAGCATCACCAACAACGGCCGCACTAGCACCATCGACTAAGCAGCAGACTACGTTGCCGATAGTAAGCCGACCAAAGCCAGAGTCACTGTAGCTCTTGGATTTCATGCATGCCTTCCTCCATGGTGCATCTTGTTGCTGCTGCTTGTGTGTTTGATTAGTGTTGGCTAGGCCGTGTGTGTGCGGTGCACCGTGTAAAGTTAGAATCCTCGTGTGTTTGATGCCATGGCACCATCAAAGCCCTAGAAAAGGTATTTGCAGAAGTTTTTGAGATCTTATACTTCTGAATTTCTGTGCTTTTTGACATCAAGAAAAGGAGAACATTTTGCATATTGTACAACGTGTGGATGCGACGTCAGCATGTCTCCCGGTGGCAGGGGTGAGTTGAAACTGCACGTTTCCATGGCGAAGCATCAAAGCTATGTTCGCACTGCTGAGCAGCAAGACAACATAGTGAACTTTCTCCGGAACAACTGTGACGACAGTGCCATACTTGTCGAGTGCCTGGTTACGGGATTCCTCATCGAACACAACCTACCCCTTAGTGTCAGCGGCCACGTTGGGCCTCTTCTAAGGAAAATGTTTCTGAAATGTGATGAGGCGAAGCGTTATGGATGTCGACACAACTCTGAAGTATGCAGAGGTGGCCAACCTGAAATTTATTTCACAGGCATCGCTCTCGAGTCTTCATTTTATTCAGTTTCCCTCAGCTGCTGCCCCGAGATTCCAACGAATCTGCTGAAGACGCTTTAGATGCTTCTCGAAGCTGAACTTATCCTTTATCCCCACTGCTGTTTATGATGCACATGGTGAGGACGGAGAGAGCACTAGAAGTAATATCGGCTTTAATCTCTCATACAAACAGGCGGGTACTGTAGTAGAGCAGCAGCTTCCAGGTTTATTTTATGCGGACGACATTGTGTTGCTAGCTAACAAGCAAAGTGATTTGCAACGTCTGGCTGATACCTGTGGGGAGGAAGGCAACAATTTAGGTTTGAAATTTAGTGTTACAAAATCAGGTGTTATGGTATTCAATGAAAACAGTGAACAGACAGTGGCGAAACAGGGCCAGAAAATACCTTGGTATAAGGATAAATGAAGGCAACAGATATATGGAAACACAAGAAAAAGCAATAACAGTGAAGGGGAAGAGGAATGGGCAGCCATAATGAAGCACAGAACGCTATGGGGATACAATAGGTACGAGGTCCTCCGAGGTATGCGGAAAGGTGTAATGGTTCCAGGACTCACTTTTGGAAATGCGGCTGTTTTCTTTGAATCATGGGTACAATCAGGACTCGACAGGAACCAAAGGTCAGTGGGCCACCTCGCATTGGGCGCACACGGGAAGACGGCAAATGAAGCTGTGCAGGGTGATATGGGCTGGACTAGTTTTGAAGTGAGGGAAGCTCGCAGTAAAATTGATCATGAAGAACGACTGAGGAATATGGAAGAAAGTAAATGGGTTGGGAGAGTGTTGAGGTATCTATACAGGAAAAGCATTGACTCACAGCGGAGGAAAAGAACTAGGAAGCTTACCAACAAGTATGCGGCCTGTAGGGTGGGCAACAGAGCAACACAGAACGTCAAGTGGAAGGTCTGAGAGGCTGAAATAATCTCATGGGTGGCAGCGATTGAAAAGAAACCTACCATGAGTAACTACTTAAGAAAAAAAAAAAACGAAATCAGGGAAGAAACAATTTACAACTTAAAGGGGCGCTCATCACATACCTGCCAACCTGGGTAGATAAAAAATCGGGAGACCTTTTATTTGCGCCAATGGGGGGGAGGGGGGCAGTTGCATTCACTGTTTCAACTACTGGTGGGACCGGGGCGGGCGGGTTCGTTCAAACTTTCAGACAGTGTTCATTGAGTCTTTTTGCAGGGACCTTGCAGTAGCAGACTTTGCTCACTTCCAAAATTTGTATGAGTAGCTTTGCTGAAAACATGGTCCAGATTGACATCCCTTCACTAGCAGCAGGTGTTGGAGGGTTGTGTTGCACATTGATGAGTGGAATTCAGTCTTAGTTTTTCGCGCCGTGCTAAAAATCCTCTCACACTTTGCGTTGCTATGCGGTATGATTAGTAAATCCAGCATCACTTTAGCAACTCGGTGAAACATGTTTTCCATCAGTGTTTTTCATTTTTCCAACCACAGACTGCTGCACGTTCAACCTTTGTTCATTCAGAATGTCCGTTGGAAGACTACGCCTGTAGTGTGGTAAGTTCAGCTTCGAGAAGCATCTAAAGCGTCTTCAGCAGATTCGTTGGAATCTCGGGGCAGCAGCTGAGGGAAACTGAATAAAATGAAGACTCGAGAGCGATGCCTGTGAAATAAATTTCAGGTTGGCCACCTCTGCATACTTCAGAGTTGTGTCGACATCCATAACGCTTCGCCTCATCACATTTCAGAAACATTTTCCTTAGAAGAGGCCCAACGTGGCCGCTGACACTAAGGGGTAGGTTGTGTTCGATGAGGAATCCCGTAACCAGGCACTCGACAAGTATGGCACTGTCGTCACAGTTGTTCCGGAGAAAGTTCACTATGTTGTCTTGCTGCTCAGCAGTGCGAACATAGCTTTGATGCTTCGCCATGGAAACGTGCAGTTTCAACTCACCCCTGCCACCGGGAGACATGCTGACGTCGCATCCACACGTTGTACAATATGCAAAATGTTCTCCTTTTCTTGATGTCAAAAAGCACAGAAATTCAGAAGTATAAGATCTCAAAAACTTCTGCAAATACCTTTTCTAGGGCTTTGATGGTGCCATGGCATCAAACACACGAGGATTCTAACTTTACACGGTGCACCGCACACACACGGCCTAGCCAACACTAATCAAACACACAAGCAGCAGCAACAAGATGCACCATGTCATAGTCCTTCGTTGATATGAACATTCTCTTCGCTCCTCATCCCTTCCCGTTCTACGTAAACAGTATTTTCTAGGTATCATCATCATCAGCCTGGTTACGCCCACTGCAGGGCAAAGGCCTCTCCCATATTTCTCCAACAACCCCGGTCATGTACTAATTGTGGCCATGCCATCCCTGCAAACTTCTTAATCTCATCCGCCCACCTAACTTTCTGCTGCCCCCTGCTACGCTTCCCTTCCCTTGGGATCCAGTCCATAACCCTTAATGACCATCGCTTATCTTCCCTCCTCATTACATGTCCTGCCCATGCCCATTTCTTTTTCTTGATTTCAACTAAGATGTCATTAACTCGCGTTTGTTCCCTCACCCAATCTGCTCTTTTCTTATCCCTTAACGTTACACCTATCATTCTTCTTTCCATAGCTCGTTGTGTCGTCCTCAATTTGAGTAGAACCCTTTTCGTAAGCCTCCAGGTTTCTGCCCCGTAGGTGAGTACTGGTAAGACACAGCTATTATATACTTTTCTCTTGAGGGATAACGGCAACCTGCTGTTCATGATTTGGGAATGCCTGCCAAACGCACTCCAGCCCATTCTTATTCTTCTAATTATTTCCGTCTCATGATCCGGATCCGCCGTCACTACCTGCCCTAAGTAGATGTATTCCCTTACGACTTCCAGTGCCTCGCTGCCTATTGTAAATTGCTGTTCTCTCCCGAGACTGTTAAGCATTACTTTAGTTTTCTGCATATTAATTTTTAGACCCACTCTTCTGCTTTGCCTCTCCAGGTCAGTGAGCATGCATTGCAATTGGTCCCCTGAGTTACTAAGCAAGGCAATATCATCAGCGAATCGCAAGTTACTAAGGTATTCTCCATTAACTTTTATCCCCAATTCTTCCCAATCCAGGTCTCTGAATACCTCCTGTAAACACGCTGTGAATAGCATTGGAGATATCGTATCTCCCTGCCTGACGCCTTTCTTTATTGGGATTTTGTTGCTTGCTTTATGGAGGACTACGGTGGCTGTGGAGCTGCTATAGATATCTTCCAGTATTTTTACATAAGGCTCATCTACACCCTGATTCCGTAATGCCTCCATGACTGCTGAGGTTTCGACTGAATCAAACGCTTTCTCGTAATCAATGAAAGCTATATATAAAGGTTGCTTATATTCTGCACATTTCTCTATCACTTGATTGATAGTGTGAATATGGTCTGTTGTTGAGTAGCCTTTACGGAATCCTGCCTGGTCCTTTGGTTGACAGAAGTCTAAGGTGTTCCTGATTCTATTTGCAATTACCTTAGTAAATACTTTGTAGGCAACAGACAGTAAGCTGATCGGTCTATAATTTTTCAAGTCTTTGGCGTCCCCTTTCTTATGGATTAGGATTATGTTAGCGTTCTTCCAAGATTCCGGTACGCTCGAGGTCATGAGGCATTGCGTATACAGGGTGGCCAGTTTCTCTAGAACAATCTGTCCACCATCCTTCAACAAATCTGCTGTTACCTGATCCTCCCCAGCTGCCTTCCCCCTTTGCATATCTCCTGAGGCTTTCTTTACTTCTTCCGGCGTTACCTTCGGGATTTCGAATTCCTCTAGACTATTTTCTTTTCCATTATCGTCTTGGGTGCCACTGGTACTGTATAAATCTCTATAGAACTCCTCAGCCACTTGAACTATCTCATCCATATTAGTAATGATATTGCCGGCTTTGTCTCTTAACGCATACATCTGATTCTTGCCAATTCCTAGTTTCTTCTTCACTGTTTTTAGGCTTCCTCCGTTCCTGAGAGCATGTTCAATTCTATCCATATTATACTTCCTTATGTCAGCTGTCTTACGCTTGTTGATTAACTTCGAAAGTTCTGCCAGTTCTATTCTAGCTGTAGGCTTAGATGCTTTCATACATTGGCGTTTCTTGATCAGATCTTTCGTCTCCTGGGATAGTTTGCTGGTATCCTGCCTAACGGAGTTACCACCGACTTCCATTGCACACTCCTTAATGATGCCCACAAGATTGTCGTTCATTGCTTCAACACTAAGGTGCTCTTCCTGAGTTAAAGCTGAATACCTGTTCTGTAGCTTGATCTGGAATTCCTCTACTTTCCCTCTTACCGCTAACTCATTGATCGGCTTCTTATGTACCAGTTTCTTCCGTTCCCTCCTCAGGTCTAGGCTAATTCGAGTTCTTACCATCCTGTGGTCACTGCAGCGCACCTTGCCGAGCACGTCCACATCTTGTATGATGCCAGGGTTAGCGCAGAGTATGAAGTCTATTTCATTTCTAGTCTCGCCGTTCGGGCTCCTCCACGTCCACTTTCGGCTATCCCGCTTGCGGAAGAAGGTATTCATTATCCTCATATTATTCTGTTCCGCAAACTCTACTAATAACTCTCCCCTGCTATTCCTAGTGCCTATGCCATATTCCCCCACTGCCTTGTCTCCAGCCTGCTTCTTGCCTACCTTGGCATTAAAGTCGCCCATTAGTATAGTGTATTTAGTTTTCACTCTACCCACAGCCGATTCCACGTCTTCATAGAAGCTTTCGACTTCCTGGTCATCATGACTGGATGTAGGGGCGTAGACCTGTACAATCTTCATTTTGTACCTCTTATTAAGTTTCACAACAAGACCTGCCACCCTCTCGTTAATGCTATAGAATTCCTGTATGTTACCAGCTATATTCTTATTAACCAGGAATCCGACTCCTAGTTCTCTTCTATCCGCTAAGCCCCGGTAGCAGATAGAAGAGAACTAGGAGTCGGATTCCTGGTATTCCTGGGATTTTCTAGGTAAATCTCTCGCAAAAGCTGTAGACAATTGTTACCTAAGCCTTCCCATTCCAGAATATCCCACAAAATGTTATGGTCTTCGTTGTCATAGGCTCCTGTAATGTCCAAAAAGGCCACATATAGCGGTCTCCTTTCTACTTTAGATATTTCAATGCACTGAGTAAGAACAATAAGTTATAATCTAAATGCCTACCTATTTTGAAGCCATTCTGTAGTTCTCCCAAAGTGCCATTATTCTCTGCCCATCCAGAGTCCAGGCACCCCCGCATCGACCTGGTCCCCAAGGAAACCAGACGAGCCCTGCAGCCTCACCCACGTGGACTGCAATCTCACATCTGCAAATCGCCTCCTGCCTTGCGGTGGATGCTCATTTTGCAAGCACGTTCCCAACGTGCTCCGTCGGCTGACTTGACGCGCTCCGCGCCGTCATGCCCGCCCACGCAAGTGAGTGCGACGCCATGCGCGCACACCCCATCTGTCCTGGAGACTCCCCTCCGCGCTTTCTGTTTTGATGCGCCGAATATGACAGACAGCGGCCACCTCGCTGCATCGTCCACTTCAGCGGACGCCACCGAGGAGGCCCCCACTTCGGCTGCCTCTACCGACAACTGTGCCAGCTCCCCGTCGACTGCTGACACCACCGAGAGTGCCGGAACTTTCTTCCTGACCACCGTCAGTATGATTGATGGCGACACCACACTCTCCCGCATAGACGGGACCAACTCGCCCGCCACAAGTCCTGTCCGGCCGGATTACCCATCGCTTTCGTCGCCAGCGGCCTGCTCGTCGCGCCCACTCAACAACACTGAGCCTACCGCACCTGCGGCGGAGGCTGCTCTCGTCGATGATGAGAATCCCGCCGACGGCCCCTCGTCCAACGGCAACTGGCCGAGTACGCCCACCACTGCCCCAGTTGCTGAGGGAACAGGGGAGCACATCCTGAGCAACTCTCCGCTGCCGCTCACGGCCGCCGAGGACGCCCAAGCCTGCCAGCCCGCAGCGGTACAGCCCAAAAACCCGCAACAAGGAGACGCCGTTTCCGACAGCTAGTGCACTTCGATCCGCAAACCCCACCCCTTGACGGCGGTATCGCTCATGATCCCACCGTCGCAATTTTATACCGGCCCATCGGGCGCAAAGCCACTTTCCTGGCCCTCTCGCCGGACACATCACCGCCCAGCTGTCCTCTATACCAGACGTGAGACGCGTTCGCGTCAATTCCTGTCAGAATGTGGTAGCCGCAGATGTGACGCGCGGTGCTGACTTGGCGCCCCTCCTCGAAGTGCGACATCGGCAACGTGGCGGTGCGCTCGAAGGCGCTCCAGCCTAGTGTCTTTATCACAGTCTATGCCGATTAACTCACTTCCCTTTCCATTCTCATCCATCCCCTCGTCTGCCTTGAGGGACCCTCGGCTCGCTGTCTGCTTTACCAGATTTCTTGCCATGTATTGCACGGCTTTTTCTAATGCAAATACTATAACAATGCAGAGCACGTGCCTTCTGGCAAAAACCGATACGCACAGGATCTAAATCCTTAAAATGTCGCAAAGTTGGTTGGTTGGTTAGTTGGGGTTTAATGGCTCAAAGGCAACTAAGGCCATGCTGCGCCAGTCACAAGACAAAAGGAAACGAAAGGTTAAAGCAGGCAAACCTGCATTGCATTATAGTTCGCGTAAATAACCAGTTGTCTCTAAAAAGTGGATTAGGTTAGTAAATGGCACTAGTGGGTCATCTGCCAGTAATAGGGCAGGGTGTAAAGGCATATTTAAATTATATAGGTTGTGTAAAAGCTTCCGTCGCTGTGTAGTTTCAAACTGTGGACATGTTATAAGGATATGTATTACTGTAAGAGGTTGATTGCATTTTTCGCAAGTCGGCGGGTTTTCTTTACGGAGGAGAAAGTTGTGTGTTAAATGTGTGTGTCCGATTCGAAGTCGACACAGGATAACCTCATAGAACCGTTGCTGGTGAGTGCATGACTTCCACTCACCAATTACGGGTTTAGTAAGATGTAGCTTGTTGCTTAAGCAATGGTCCCATTTCTGTTGCCATTTGGACGTCAAGCCTTTCCTAATAGCCATGATACTATCCCGATATGGAAGCGCCGTGTCTGTTATGTATTTGTGCACTGCCATTGATGCACACCTATCCGCTGCTTCATTTCCCGGTATACCGACATGGCTTGGTACCCAGCAAAACCTAATTGACCGTCCGTATTTGTTTAATGTTACCATTTTAAAATGTCCCCTATCGGGGGTTCACATTCGGATTTTGCGTGTAGAGCCCAGTGTGCTTAATGAATCAGTGTATATTACTGTGTTTTCGTGTTTGTCAGCGATGCTCTTTTTAACTACAGTCCATATTGCGTATACTTCGGCTGTGTAGACAGAGGCATGTTGTGGTAATCGAATACTTGTTTCCCAATTTTTCGTTATGGCCCCAACACCCACGTGATCTTTTGTTTTCGAGCCATCAGTGTAATATTGCATGTTATTTTGATATTTGTCCTGAAGTGCATGGAATTCTTGTATAATGTGTTCGTGTGGGATGTCTCTTTTCTTTAGATGTGTTAACGTCCAATCACATAAGTGTGTGAAATCATACCACGGGGCCAACCGTTGTGGTTTCTTGGCAACCTGAAGGACTTCGTGGGGAATGTCATAGTCCCGACAGTATTGCTCATACCGCAGGACAAGTGGCCTAATCGTGTTCGGTTTATTTGTGTAGTGTAAGCGTGTGTTGCATTGTGTGAGGATGTTGTAGCATATGTGTTGCGGTGATGACTGAATTCTGAGTACGTAGGAAAAAGTGAGTAATGCTCTGTGCTGATGTAATGAGGGTTCATTACATTCGACGTATAAACTTTCAAGGTTATGTACTGGATCAAGTCTTTGGATGTAGGATTGTCTGGCTGAGCCGTAAACAATGGAGCCGTAGTCTAAAAGGCTACACACAAGAGACCGGTAAACACGTAAAAGGCATGTTCGGTCGGAACCCCAGTGCTTATGAACCAAAATTTTA
The DNA here is from genome assembly GCF_050947875.1 of Dermacentor variabilis. Taxonomy (NCBI): domain Eukaryota; kingdom Metazoa; phylum Arthropoda; class Arachnida; order Ixodida; family Ixodidae; genus Dermacentor; species Dermacentor variabilis. The sequence continues at coordinate 176,400,950 of NC_134570.1, read as the reverse complement.
AGGATATTTAGAGCTTTATTTGCTTTAACCTTTAGTGCTTTTATGTGAGTTAGAAGTTAAGTTTGGTGTCAAAGGTTACTCCTAAAAACTTATGGTCTTGTTTCACCGGCAGTATGGTGTTGTTCAATTTTAGGACTGGATCGCTTGTAGCCCTCGTTTCTGAGAGAACAAAACAGTAACTGTTTTCTGTGTGGAGAAACGGAAGCCATTTTTGTTAGCCCATTGTGTAAGTTTATTTATTGTCATTTGAAGCTGTCTCTCACAGGTTGGCAAATTTGAGGCACGGCAAGCCACTTGGAGATCGTCTACATAAATAGAGTGCATAAGAGACGGCGGTATAATCTTATTAACTGAGTTCATTTTCACTATAAACAGTGTCGTGCTCAGAACACAGCCTTGCGGAACGCCATTTTCCTGAGTAAATGTATGAGAATGTACTGTACCCAGACGTACCTGAAATGTTCTGTTAGACATAAAATCAGCTAGGCAATTTAGCATTTTACCACGGATACCGAGGTCAGCCAGGTTTCTTAAGATTCCATATCTCCATGTGGTATCATAGGCTTTTTCTAAATCGAAGAAAACTGCAAGACAGTGTTGTTTGTGTAAAAATGCATACCGAATTTCATGTTCTAGGCAGACAAGATGGTCAGTAGTTGAACAACCCTTTCTATGTCCACACTGGTGGGGGTCTATGAGGTTTCTTGATTCTAAAATAAATGAGAGTCTTATATTTATAATTCTTTCATATGATTTTGCCAAACAGCTCGTGAGGGCAATGGGTCTGTAGCTGCTTGCGGATGTTGGGGATTTACCGGCTTTTAGAAATGGAACAACTATTGCTTTTTTCCACTCTTCGGGCATTATACCTGATTCCCAGATTATGTTGAAAAATTTAAGGAGAGCTTCTACAGATGCCTGCGATAGATGAGCCAGCATGGCGTAGTGAATACGGTCATGTCCTGGCGCTGTGTTTTTCCCTGCAGAAAGGACTCTGTTTATTTCTTGTTGTGTGAGGGGGGAATTGTATGGTTCATTTAACGCGCCAGTAGTGGGCAGCTTCTGTTTTTCAGCAGACTGTTTGTACTGTAGGAATTCCTTTGTATAATTCCCTGAACTGGATACATCACGGAAATGTTTGCCAAGTATATCTGCCTGTTCTTGTATTGTTGTTTGTGTGTCTGGACTTGTAAGTAACGGTTTTGTATAAGATGAGTAATCTCCCCGAAACTTTCTAACCTGTTCCCACATGCGTTTAGATGTGACTGAACTGTTTATGGAAGATACGTATTTCTTCCACGATGATTTTTTTGCCTGCCTTCTGATAAATCGTGCCTTGGCTTTGGCCTGTTTAAAGCATAAAAGGTTGGTATAGGTGGGGTGTCTTCGTAACATACCCCAGGCCCTATTTTGAAGCTTCTTTGTTTCTGTGCACTCGGGAGTCCACCAAGGGAAATGTTTCTTTCCCACAAGGCTGGATGTTTGAGGTATTAATTTTTCTGCCGCTGAAATTAAAACCGCAGTGAACTTCTCATTAATTTCATTTACGCTGAGTTCATTTAAAAGGACTTCTTCGGGTTTTGCATATTTCATAAAAAGCGGCCAGTCGGCAAGATGTGTTTTCCAGCGGCGTGGCTTAGAGTTTATGGTAGGTAATGGCGATGTTAGCTTGATAAATGCTGGCAAATGATCAATTCCATATGAAGTGTCGAAGACTTCCCACTTAAAATCGGTAAAAACAGACGATGAGCAGAAGGCTAAATCTAGACAGCTAAATTTGCATGAGCTTGGTGAGAAATATGTTGTTGAACCCGAGTTTAAAAGACATATGCTGTTAGACAAAATAAAATCTTCGATTACTTGCCCTCTTTGGTCTGTTCTATCGCTGCCCCAGAGGCTACAGTGGGCATTAAAATCTCCTACTAGAATAAAAGGCTCCGGCAACTGCTGTATTAGATTTTCCAGTTGTCTAGTAGTAAAATGAGTATGGGGTGGGATGTAAAATGAACAGATGGTGATGGTTTTATGCAATAGAAGGGTGACGGCAACAGCCTCGAAAGAAGTATTCAGCTGAACATTTCATGTAGGGGTGCCACCCTGAACGACTATGGCGACTCCTCCTGACAAATGGCTAGAGTGTTCGCGGTTCCTTCGAACAACGGTGAAACCTTTGAGAATGTTACTATTTTTTGGACCAAGATTCGTTTCCTGAAGACACACTGCAACTGGCGAAAAAGTGTTGATAATGTCTTTGATGTCACCTATATTGTGTATAAGACCTCTGCAATTCCAGTGTACAATGAAAGCGATGGTTGTAAAATGAGAAATGTACTGATGTTTGCGAACTTCTTAAAAGTTAAAGGTGACATGCGGTATGGGACAGTACACGTTTAATGGGCGGTCGCCGTTCAGGTTGCCTGTCCCTTTTTCTGTATAGTTATAAGGACCTTGTCTTTCTTGGAGCGCTCAGAAGAGCGCTGTTCCTTTGGCGTCAATGACGCCGGGGTTTTGGTGTCGACCACCATCGCCTTCTCCGAGGCGCTGGATGATCGAGAGCCAGGCGCCGAGACACGCGCCTCGGGCCTTGGCGTTCTGTTTAGTCTGGGGACCTGCGGAACAAGTGTCTGCAGGGCCGTCTTGGATGATGGTGGAGTAGCACTAGCTGCTGCCACCGAGGGGGCGGATGGAGTTGCTACAGGACCAGACTGTGACCTCTGTAGACTCCTGAGACCGATGTGGTGCTGCCCCCTACCGCGCCACATTGGCATAACTTATTTGAGGTAAGAGTGAGAGCCTCTTCCTTGCTTCGAAAAATGAAATCTTCTCTTTTACTGTGAGAGCAATCACTTCTCCTTCTTCATGATCATGATCGTGAATATGCTGGATGATCCCCTTTGCAGTTCACACAGCATGGGGGAGCGTTACAGTTTTCAGATGGGTGAACGTTGGCGCTGCATTTCGCACATGCTTCTTTGCCTCTACATGATTGTGATGCGTGGCCGAACCTCTGGCACTTAAAACACCGCCTTGTGTTCGGTATGTATGGTCTGACATTTATCTTTAGATATCCTGCGTCAAGAGAAGTGGGGAGAATGCTGGTACCAAATGTGAGGATTACATGTTTGGTGGGTAGTTGTTCGTTGTTCCTTCGTATTGTAATTCCTCGTACTTTATTGACATTCTGTTCTTGGAACCCCTCGAGGAGTTCCTCGTCACTCAAGCTGAGAAAATCTTCCTCTGAGATAACGCAGGCAGGTGTTTAGGGAGCGATGGGGAGAAATCGTGACTTTGATTTCACCAATACTGGCGAGTTCGGACAGCCTTGGCACTTGTTCTTTGTTTCACAATTCTATAAGTAGGTCACCACTGGTCATTTTCGAGGCTTTATAGTCTTTGCCAATTTTTTCTATGAGGCATTTCGCCACCAAGAAAGGGGATAGCTTACGCATACTTTGTGTTCCTTCACTATGCAAAACGTGGTAACATGGAAAGTTTTCTAGGTCGCTTCGGAGGGCGAATTGAAAAGGTGCATCGGTGCGGCCTCTTTTCAGAGGCCGATCCGGAAGTCGCGGAAAAGCTTCTGCCATAATATGGTTTAAAATTCGGCCGCGGTGGTAGCCACCCACCACCGAGCTCAACAAGGGGATGCTACAGGTTGTGAGCAACCTGCACACGCCAGCTATGCACCGCCACTATAACCTAATGCATATGACCAAGACTGGATATAATACACACGGTTAACCCTTGCTGCCAGGAAATTTGGAAGTAAGAAGAAGTGAAAAGAAGACAGGAAAGATGAAAAGGCTAGAGAGAAAGACGAAGATTGAAGAGGAGGACAGGAAAAGGCGACTGCCGATTTCCTCCAGGTGGGTCAGTCTGGAGGTGCCGTCTGCGTGAAGCAGAGGCCAAAGGGGTGTGTTGCCTCCACCGGGGGGCCTTAAAGGTCCAAACACCCGGCATCGGCTCAACCCCCAGGATCCCCGTTTCCCCGGACACGGCAAAGCCGCGCACGGCTACACGCGGGAGGGTCCAACCCTTGTGTGCTCGGGTAGGTGGTGTTGCAACACACCAAACGCCTGCTGACGCAGACGCCCCTGCGGGGAATGTCGCAAAGTGATTCTCACCAATGTTTAAGAGCAATCAATGCCACAGAGACTTAAGGTATGACACGTTTTTGCCTGTGTTTAACCATGCTGCCACGCTCTCACTTTCCTACCAACTCACGCACAGTAAAACCACTACTAGCTACAGTAGAATCCCGCTGTTACGTTCCTCACTGCTGCGTTTTCCCGGCTGCTACGTCATTTTCATCCGGTCCCGGCATAGCTTCCATAGGATCCAATGTATAAGGAACCCCGCTCTTACGTAGTAGCATTGAAAACGTTCCCGCGTGATACGTCGCAACTTAGCACCCCGAACCCGCCTGGGCTTAAGTAGGCAACACGCTCCAACCGCCATTTTGGCTTTTGACGAGTTTTGGCCAGGCTTGGCCGGGCTTGGCTATAGAACTGGCTGCAAGAAACCGCACGCCAGTTCGAGAAGCCGCCACTAATCATTGGTGAAAAATGCTCTCACTATCATCACTGTGATTACGGTCACCGCATGGTTTTTGGACGGGTCGACTCACGGAGGAAGGAAACTCGGGAGAGGCCCGACATCACTCTTTGTGAAGCTAAAGTGAAGCTGGAAGTTGGCGTTGCTCGTGGCGTTGCTCTGCCTATCAGGCCAGCTCTTCTCTCTTGTTTACATTTCTCGCGAAACCACGCCGCGCCGCGCACAACCGGGCTGCTCGAACGCGCGCCCTCCGCAGCAATACTAAACAATCGTTAGCACGTTAGCATGACTACGCCAAAGAGGGCAAAATTTCCTGCGGATATTCCTTTGTCCGTTGCCATTGCCGTGGAGCGGTGACAAAAAGGAGCACGAGCCGCATGATGGCGGGGAGTTGCCAAATCCTAGCTTTGGAGAAGCCGTCGCGGCTCTGGACCTCCTCCGCAGGTACGTCGCACCTCACAGTGACGCTGACAGCAACGCGGCCTTCCAGGTTATTGAGAAATGTGTGGTTATTTCTAGCTAGCGAAAGAAACGGCAAACCACCATTCTAGACTTTTTTAAGTCCTAAGCGCACTCTGTGAAAATAAATTGTCTATAGTTGAAGCTGCACTTTTTTCATTCATTTTCGGAGCTTTCCTCACTGTTGTGTTTTCCCGGCTGTTACGTCTTTTTTCCCCGGTCCGGTGAAAAACATTTGAACGGGGTTCCACTGTATTAATCTTGCCACTCCCAAGCTACTATTTAAAGGCTATAAAGACTCAACGTCCCACCCAGTTGCACATGCTGAAGCATGTGGCGTGAAAGGGTGCTCTGGCTATCCTGCAAAACCAAGTGTACATAAAACACACCCGCACACATGAAAAAGAGACAAAAAAGACAGAGAAAAGAAATAAAACTACCCAATTATTTAAAGGCCAAAAAAGTCAGCAAATCAAAAACAGAAGGAAGCTCAAGGCATGTACAAAAACTTATGATTTTGTCACCGCCACGGAGCCCTAAAAAGCACGTCCATCTGCCACAAAATCTCACCTGATCGATCAGTGCAAGTATGGGGTGCAAGCGCCTCTCGCAGAGACCGGAGGCGTAAATCAAGGAGGGAAGGAGAGTGCAACGGACGGTCTCTGCAGTACGTGCCAAATGGCTCTACACTGCGCATGCCCGGCCGTCGCCTAGCAACGGAGACAATGATTTCCAATGCATCTTTCACTTGCCATCTCCATGGCAGTAGCGATGTTGCAAACACAGTCTCAGGTGGGCTCGGTATCTGTCATGGCCAGCAACCAACAATGAACGGCCTCGGGATAAAGACCGGCTATCAGGCAGTCCCAAAGTTCTTGTTCCAGGAAGTTGCCGAAATCGCATGAGGCTGCCAGTTTCTTGAGCTGGACCACAAAGTTTGTGATACCTTCTTGAGGTACTTGCTTCCTTTGATGAAAGTGGTATCTTGCGCTCACGATTGAATGCCTTGGCGAGCAGTGCTTCCGCAGCATTGACACAACTTTCTTGTACGTCAATGTGCGAAGCTTTAAATGAAGATATCCAAGCTTACGCTGTCGAGATCAAATTCCAGTAGCTTGCCGACCACCGTTGCCATCTTCAGTTCTTGTTCAATCGCACCCTCATCGCCTGTTTGTTGTACCCATAGAGGTAGGCGTAGACTTAAAGAAACGACTGTATTGTCTGTGCTGCATACTGGCAGCATGAAAGCAACCATCTACAAGATTACAGTACATGAACAAGAATATATACACGCGAGGATGCACTTGTGCATGCACATGGTGACAGCACTATCACTTCATCATCTAACAACGGTAAATGCACATGCCGCATTCCAGATACCGACACAACAATGGGCACAAATTGCCAACCACATTTTGCCATTGCTCTAATGGCATTTTGCTTCTGGCACATTGTCCTTTATGCTTCTACTTAGGGCATGGACTCGCTTTGTTTTTTTTTTTTGTTGGTCGTCCGGCTGGGATCCGTCCTGAACCCCTTGGCAAGCCAGATCGACGCCTTGCAAGGCTTGTTGGCTGCACTTCAATTTTTTTGCCGTGTCTCTTTGTTGCCACAGCAGAAGCCTTCAATCTTAGCAGGAATTCGTGAATGGCACTTGTGGTTGTGATCCCATCCAAATGTGCACTCGCAGAGTGCAAATTTGTTGAATGATGACCGCTCGTACTGTTCTGCCAGGTCCTGCAAAGGATTTTTTTGTCAGCTATTGTCCATCCATTCTAGCACAAACCTGCTAGGTGTGAATTTGCCATGTGCTTAAAGATGTGGACACTCATAAGCCAAAACGCATCTTGCCTTTTTATAAGATAGCGGGCCGAGGAATTGGTCATGATGGCAAATTTCATTTTTTTATGTGCCCTAAGTTGTTGCAGATCTCAGAGAGCAGATGTTTGCAATTTGACCAGTAAATTATACTTCAGTATTCATCACATACATGCACTCGTAAATGAAAGTGTGTGTGTGTGGAAGACACTACAGGTAAAGCTACTAATTTAATCAGTTCTGTCCAGTCAACCAGCTTTCATCTGTAAATGCAGAAAAGTAATCTTGCAACAACAGCTATGCAATGGTGGGCAGCATGAGAAAACTCACCTGTATCAGGTTATCAGTGTGCTGAAACATGGAATGTAACACACCTCAGGCTGTAGGCTGGAGCCAGTATGTGGCTCTGGTGGACTGCGCAGTGGCTCACTGCAGTTGGCACTTTCTTGTGCAGCTGGCTCACTGGCCCCAGGAGAAAATGAAAGTGCCATGTCATCTTTCTGAGCAGTAAATGGCATGAAAAATTGCTCTGGGAGGCATCGATCCCCAATTGCCAGATGAGCCAGCTCTCTGCAGTCTCCTGGAGTAAGTCTGGGCTGTTTGGGAACAGCCCACCAAAGGCCCGCTGCACAACTGCTTGATACTTGCAGAAAGCTCCCTGGCTCCTCTTCCAGCAGCTGCAGACTCCTACATCAGCCCCTTACCTCATACATCACATTACCCAAAGAGTTGGACACATTGTAAACATTCTCTTCAACATGGACTATGGATTGTGATGGGATTTCAGGCATTATTTGGAGGAGGTGCTGGAAATCAATTTTGTGTGATTGTTCACGATAATTTGCATGATGCAGCAGCTGTGTTTCGATACACTTTTCCCAATTAGTCATTACAAATTCAGTTAGGGCTACTGCATTGTAAGCTTTGGTCCAGCTGAGAATGACGTCCTTGAGGATTCGGACAAATGCCTCAGAATAGTTGTTAGTATTCCGTCCTCTTGTGACAATCCCAGCACAGTACAAAAGCACCCACTCATATTCACATTGATGGAATGGCTCAACTCTTTGGACGTAGGATAGATGAGGCAGGGCATGTAGGTACGCTTTGGCTGCCTGAAGTTCACCTTGATCTTTTGCGTAAAGGATCTGAAACATAATATGAAACATAGACGTGCATGAGTTCGTTTTCAACATCCTCATTGTCTTCTAGTGGTGTTTGTCATATAGTTGATTGGGAATTTTAAAGAGCCCGCTTTTGCCAGAAATTTTAGTATGCAAGAAATAAGTTAGGCCAAATTATTGCTGTATCTTGTGCACATTGTGAATGTTATTTCTTTTGTTTTGGTTGAATAACTCCATTATTCAGTGGCTGTCAATTTGTGGCAAATGTCATGCATTATAATGATTGCATGTCTTATTTGTTAGAATTGTTTCATATAAGTGTTCTGAAAACATTTCCTTCACTATGTATTATGCAATAGTAACATAGCTAGCTAGCATGATATTAACACTAATGAATGAAAAAAATTGCCATGACAAATGGCACTCACTCGCACAGTGAATTAATCACTGTGCTAGCATTAAAGACCTGTGTTTCGCCTTGCTTGTTCGCATCCAAAATGGCCAGGAATTACTCATAACTGACACCACAGGGAATAAATCCGTGCACTTTAGAATAAGACCCTGATAAAAAATTCCAGACTTAGCAGTCACAGCCCTAGAAAGCACAAATGAGTAAAAGGAAGGTCAAATTGAAGATTTTCTTTATTTTGGAACCGAATGGCACTACAGATATAGAAGAATTTTACACCTCCAGACTAATCAATGAATCAGTCTTTTACCTGTGACATTCTTTGATGACTTCAAAACAATGTGCTTCACATGTGGCCAGTGATTGCCAAGCTTTGATGCTGCAGCATGACAGTGTCCCATGTCATGTGGCACTTTCTGTGGTGCAGTTTCTGGCACCACAAATAATCACATCAGTGACGACTGTGGAACCATGTCATCGCTGATCTGATTATCTGATCTGATCATTTGCAACTTTCGGAGAAAAAAGTACACATGAAATATGTATACTTTTTCACCGCAAGTTTCAAATCGATTCAGTGAAATGACATTTCTGGACCATGGACAGCATCCTCTAGCTCATGAAAGACCAAATTACTGTGACTCCACCAGATGCTTTCCAGTGCTTCCATATACTGAGTAGATGGAGCAGCTCTGAAAGCACATGATTTTGGAAAGAAGATTGTTTTTAAAGGAAATATCAATAGTGCACTGCTTACAAGCAGTTTGTCTGGTGGATACATGGAAGACTGGGCCAAGGAAGGAGGGTGGTCATCCCAAGCTGTGTGGTTCAGAGATTAAGAGAACTCCCTTCAAGAAGTGGACAATACACCAGTTACTTGCACCCATGATTGTCGTCCAGCAAATAAACACACAGATGTGAAATTGTCTTCGAACTGATTGCGAATTGAGACCAATTTACTTGGTACAGAATGTCAGTTGCACACTTTTCACTTTGGATTACTCAGTAATGTGGAGAACAGTTGATCTAAGAAAAATAAATAGGCTTGCAAATGCGCACCATCTAGCTGTACATCTTTGCAAGTATACAAATACATGTGCAATCTAGTCCCAGGCATTCATAGCGCCTCCTCTCTCCAGAGGATGCCACTGCGATAATTGTTTTGCATAGCACATGCCTCGAGGCCCTTGTGTTTCAAGGGCTCTAAGGAGGCAGCAGTGCTGTAGCATTTCTTATAATCTGATGTATTTTACCTATCGTACATTCTTTTTAAATGCATCTAAATGTTCATAGTACAAGTCATCTCTATAATTTTATTATACAGATTTTACGCACTTTAGAGCGTATATTTACGGCGCCTATACAGCCACGTCACACCAACTTCATAGTAATCATAATTACACTGCAAACTCATTACCACAGACATGGCACTCTTTGGCCATACCTGGCCCTTGCGCCATAAAACCCCATACATCATCATCATCATCACATGTGCAATCCTCTTCGGCAATGTGGAAACCGGTTTCCACAAAACATTATCCAAACAGCAATCCCGCAACAATTAATCACCCTGAAAAAAAGAAGTGCAGAAAAATACTTTGACAATACATTTTGCTTATATGCACAGAGGTGGGCTGCAAATCAGAAAAGAAAAAAAATCCTTGGGAGCTGTAGGTAGATTATAGTTTGCCATGGTCTTTTAAATAATGTGTTGGTCTCCGAGATGCATGACGGCACCTACCTCCTGCTTTGTGTGTTCGCATTCCACATACCACTTACCCATATCTGTACTTGTTCAACTGAAAGCTGCTCAATGTGGCTTTCAATGTCGCACAAGTTGCAGATTTAGTTTTATTTGCAGCCATTTGTGCAATATGACAAAGGGCAAGATTAGTCACCTTAGCACCTTGGCACAGCAAACCATGAGATGATAAAAAATACGCCTCATTTAGGCAATTCCACTTTCTCGCTGGTGTGTACTGGGAAGGAAATATGTTGCTGCAGGACACCGGATTTTTTCTCATCACTGTCCATCTTAGCACTACAAAAATAAATGGACCTCATTGGCGCAGTGATTTTTCACCTGGTCCATTGTCCAGGCTGAGAGTTTTATTATTAATGTGGCGTAAATGTCCTGGAAAGTTTGATCCCCTGAAAAAGCTGCCAACAACCAAAATCGTTTGTGTTGGTGGAGGCCATATCACAGAAGCACAGCTGTACTAGTTTCTCCCTACACGCCACACGCCACAAACTTCAGGCTGGTTGACTGGTTGCACATGCACCACTGCTTGATGCCACTCAATGATTGAATCGTTCTCTCCGTGCGGAAATAAGGGCGTTTTTGTCGACAGGCTCGAAGTGGCTAGACAACGTCGGTGGCACTGTAATGCTAGCCTGTCACATGGCTTCCTTGAAGGAGCTCGTCGCCATGCACTGCTCAACTGTGCAGTCCATGAGTTCTTTCACATAATCTGTAAGAAGAAATTCAGTTAATGTGTGTTGCAATTTGTAATGCACCGTCTAGTACCATATGTGCAAGCCTTCTTGATAGGTGCCAGCAACAGGCACTTTCGTGGACTTCGGATACTTCACCAGGTACCTGTGCTGGCCTTTGGTAGTGGCGTGTTCACGTGCACTATTTTCAATGTAGTGCAGTGCTGCAAGGAGAGTCCTGAAAAATAAACATGCCGTTGGCAAACACACCGCTCAGCTAGCATTTACGTACATGCCAGTATTTACCTTGCAGCCATGCTTTGGTAGTGGAAATGTATTGCTTTAGGAGCAAACCAGATTATTGTACTGTGGTATGCCTCAACTGCAAATGTCTGTACCGATGTAGACAACTTTGGAATGTCCTTCAAGAGAGCCTTGTTGAGGATAATGCTCTTAATCTTTTTGTGTGCTGGAGAGCCTGTGGTAATTTGCAAAGTAAACTTAGTAATAATCTTTTCTGTAACAAAATCGTGCAGACAGTAGTACCTTCTTTGAGCCGTTTCTTTTTTGACTGCACATCGTGTTGGCATTTTTCATGCAGGGGGTCATCGGGGCAGTGCAAATCAGCAATATAACATGCCAGCAAACCACTTCAGCAAAATCAAATCTGGTCTGCCTTCGCTTGATACTGCACACCAGTATACGTGGTTAATAATGCCTTTTATCCAAGGCTGAATGTCGTTATATTTATTTAGCTCACCAGCGGCAGTGAGCTTCTTCTTTAGCGCTGCGTGAATGCAGAGAAAAGCGTGAAACAAGCAGGTGAACTCTGAAACTGATATGTTCTCTGACGAATAAGTTTTTTTGTAATGCTTTGTATCAGAAATCTTACATTTAGCAATGTGTCAACAGTCATAGTTGTGATCAAAAGTTTCCTCTTTAGCAGCAAACGCCTTAATTTGGGAATGTCGGTCAGTCACCATGACATCAATCACCATGCCATTTGCTTCAAAAATGGTGAGAGCCCTTTAGGCCCTCGAGCTCCATGTTGCTGCTGCCCTTTGTTTCGTTAGACTGAAAAATTAAGAGAAAACAGTGAATGACTGCACCCATTCACCTCAGTGAACTGTTGAATGAACAAAATACTCATTTCAGTACAAAACGTTTCAACTGCAAAAAACAGTTCATCCAGAAATATGTAATTTCTAGCACTAAGCTGTTGACGCCTGTCTCCCCAGAACTGCTTCCTATGTAGTTCTGAAGAGTGCTTCTGCTTGGTAGTTTGAGCAGCAGCTCCCTCTTTGCAGGCTCATAGGCCTTTGTAGACAGGTGGCGCAGTGTCGCACATCTTCAGTCCATGCTGGGTTCTTGTGTCAGAAGTTAACAATTTGGTCCCCTTAGAACACTGCCGATATATGCTTATCTTCTGCCTGTTCGTGAATGTACTCTAGGTCACCAAAATGGCAGTCATTTTTCATTTTCTCAAGTTCCTTTTTGTAGCTATCAACTGTATGTCGAAGCCGTTCTATCTGCTTTTTCAAGTCTCCTTCTTTGCGCTTCCACTTTCCTGAAGCCTTAAAGGGACACTAAAGGTTACCAGAAAGTCAACGTGGACTGTTGAAATACCACCCCAGAAACCTCAAAACGCTTGTTTCGTGCCAAGGAGAGACTTATTTTAAGAGAAAATGCGTTCTGAAGCGTCCGCGTACCTCTAGCGCAGTTTAAATCGCCCGCCCTCCGATCCAGGAGTACTGACATCACGGTCTCATAGTGACGTTGCGCCGTCGGTGAGTAGAACGGCGTCCGCAGACGGCGCTACGGCTTTTCTGCGCAAAACGCAAACGCGCGTCCAGAAACGGAGCCAAGACAGAGCCAACAGCAGAGCGAAAGCAGTATGATGGCTAGCGGAACGAGAAACGCGCGACCATAAGCTGGTACTTCATTATATGACGCAAACTTCGACACTCGTCGCGATGGACCCTGACGACACATTGGCTCGCGATGCTGGGCTCAACTTCAGCGATTTGAGCACTGACGAGCGCGACCTGCTGCTGAGGGCTCGCGCTGCCGGCGTCGTTGCGTACTACGACGGCGCCCTCGACACCGGCTCTCCGGAGCAGGAAAGCATCGAGGGGAGCAGCGATGCGACCTCGGGCGAAGAAGACAGTCTGGACATGCCGTTGCGACTCTCAAGCACGGACTGGTACGTACAGATGCTTGTTATTACGTGCTGCATCGGTCGCTTAGAAACTTTACCTGCAATTCGCAATGCGCAGTTAAATCTAACCGAAACCTGCTCGTTTTCTCCTTCGCGGCCAGCTATGACGCGGCGTGTCATTTTCGTGTTTTAACAATTGAAAGCATTTCAGGGCCAAGCCCTAAACAAGCACGGTGCCTGTAGCTTCGTGTTGGATGGACCTATGAGTCGAGCTGTCAACAGTTCCGGACGCAACATTGCGAATTGCGTGTGTAATCTGTACCGGCTTCTGGTTCGTGCATTACTGTTACTTTTACATTACACATTACAGGTGCGAATGTGGACACTGCCAGGTGCTCGCGAACTTCCTTGAGCACGAGTGTCTGTGCTGTCGCGAGATGGGTGCACCCGTAAGTCTCGCGCAACCGCAGGGTTGCATCACGGAACATCCAGACTTCAGTATTCTGTGTCTGAACATTGCCGTGCTCCGTGTGGCCTACCTGGAACTTCGTTCATGGGGGCACACCATGGACGATGAAATGCACAAGTAAGTTCTTGTTCTTGCACAGCTTTCTTTGGACCAATGAATTAAACGTGCATTGCTAAAACACATAGCTTATTAAACAAGCAAACACGTCAACTTTTTTAAATGCTGTTCGCCTACTCGGGTTGTTTTGGAAGGGACAAACAGAGAACATGAAGTATTCCTTTCAGTATGTTAACAGAATTAGTTTGCAAACACAGCAAGGTCAAGACTTCCAGTCGACAATTGTTGGCATCAGAAATGAAAATTTTGTGCACATCAAATCTCTAGGTGTGTGTAGGGCAGGAGAGCATACATCAGGCACGTACCCAAGGAGGGGACCGGGGGGGGGGGTGCCCCCCTTTCTCCTCCCGGCCACGCCTAAAGCACCGCCAAATCAATCTTGAGACTTGCCAGCTATTCCGTGGTCAACACTGGGCTGCTGTTACAGTATTGTTATGGCCAAAGCATAGAAGCGATCCCTGATCAGGTCAAGGGAAAGGTAAATGTCACTGAACTGAGGGCGTGAAATAGACTGATATTCTCCCACCTAAAGAATGGCGGAATGTTTTCGCCTTTCTCATTATTTCGATGTTTGTTTCGAAATCTGAAGGTGCTGCCATTAGAAAGGCCCCATTGATATATTTTCAACGATCTACATTTCCTAGTCATCCCTAAAAATTTCAAAATTTGAATCAAACCTTGCAATAACTTGAACCCATAAGCAATATGAATGTCACCCGTTACCTCGTCTGGTTTTTCCCTTAAATGTAGAGTATTTTTCGTGGAAAAGTGGCAACGGGAAACAAGAGTTGCAAAAATGGAAAAATTAAGCCGTTGTTTATGAAAATATTTATGGATGAAAATCTTTTTATTTGAAAAGGAAGTAGAGAAAACGCCGCCGGAAGTGGAGAATGATTCCGTGTGTTTTGAATTGCGCTTCTGCAGTTATCAGTCAAGCCGCCCAATGTAGGCACTTATTTGCTGTGCCTATGTGGGCGCTTTTCTAACCTTCCACGGCGTGCCTCATAATCAGAAAGTGGATTTGGCACATAAAAACCCCATAATAATAACCTTCCACGGTGGGCGCAGTATGTCTAGAACCATAGCGTCCTGTGCTCCACACGGTTGTATGGGACTAGCGGCCACGCATCATTACACAACTTCCCAAATAACACTACGAGTCGGTTTTGACATAGAGTTTCGAACAATAAGTAACTCTGGTGCTTCAATTGTTGAGCCACCATGGAAATGATGGGAAGTACACGTATTTGTCTGATCTTCGTGCTTGTGGATTTGTTTACCACGCCTTGTATGCATTCATTGTTATAAATTTCAAAGCAATGTATACTTTTCCAAGTGCAGAAGACGCTACAAATGCAAACAATCACTGCTAATTGCAACGGTTCAGCTTGTCGAGGTGGCCAAATCGAAACGCGCCTAGCATCTCAAAGTACTGGCGTGCCCGCAATAAATTCATAAGGGCGTTGTCACGTGTCGACGCAGGCGACCGCAGCATAATGATTTCAGTATCGGACGTCTATGCCTAGCGGTCCTGTGTTTGAGTCCTGCGGTCGGACAATTTTAATAATGTTTGTTTGTTTAATTATTTACTGTGCGGTACATTGTTAAAAATGATGAGTTTGCAAAGCCGTATGAAGCCGAAAGAATGAAGTTTAGACAAATCCGTGTACTTCCCATAATTGCCATGCTGGCTCAACTGCTCCCATTGCAGCTCCCTTAGACACTACCGCCAGAGTTCCATCTAGTAATTATTGTATGAAACTCCAAGGGCCTTAGTACTTCACTTGGTAGAGCAGGAAACGAGGGACCTAAAAGAACTGTGATTGTTCTGCAAACACATCTTTCACTATAATTCATCCAGAGCTACATAGAAAAACACTACTAGAAATCTTCATTTTGCTTGTTCTTGGCAGTGCCCTTTCTGTGCCTCTTTCCTGCGTGAGTCAATGTGATGTGGTTCCTTGTTTGCTTGCCAATTAAAGCAGAGGTGTATACCACAGGCGTACTTGTCAGATGCACCTTGTTTCTTTTCCATTTTGTGGGTTTGCGACGCGCCTTTATAGTGAGCGATGGAAAATTTTTAAGTTTGTACTAGTAAAAGTCGACCCGCCCCCGATTTTGCATAGAAACCTTGGGGGTTGCCCCCCACTCCCCCCCCCCCTACGGTAAAAGAAAATTCCGGTTATGTGCCTGGCATACATATAGTTTGATCAAGCTGATGCTCATCCAGGAGGCCGCAGGTACCATCGGCGAGACGTTTATAGTTTTTTGTTGTAAAGTTGATCTTCCAAATGAATCCAAATATGTTTTCGATGCTTTTAATGCAATTCATATTGCATACAGTTGTTACACCCAGATTGTTACTCCTCTGGTGCACCTAATTTCAGCATTGGTTAAGAAACAGCTGCACATCAAAGCATTGTCTCATTTATAATGGTCATGCATACTGTTTTGTTAACATTATTTGCCATAGTGGCCTCATCACACACTTTGGAATTGTCAAACGTTCACTCAGGAATACTTAGTCGGTTTGTCTGTAGGCATCATTTTTCTATTTTCTTTTTAGCCAGCCTTCTCATTGTGACATTGTGCCACTAAGCCTCTTGATGTACACATACTGCATGACATATCCCAACAGCAAAGCTAATAGATGTTGAAACAGCTGTTTGGCAAAACACTTTGTTTATTCATGCAGTGATGGAAGCAGTTCAGGATGGTTAGGAATTAAGAAGGAATCCAACAAACAGCAGATAAGTCTGTATTTATTTACAAGGACTATTGATCTAGAATGACAGTTACAATGCTAGATATACAAAATAAAAATACAAATGGACAGTTGAGTATGCTCATTCATAAAGTAATGTAGCAAAAGAGGTCAAGGTTTATGCGTACAAAATATCTTTGGGTTGAAAGTGGCAAAATGGGTGGCAGCAAGATGTAGTGGATGGGTAGAAGAATAGGTAGTTCGTGTTTTTAAAAAATTACTAATACACATGGTTGACATGGATGGATTCACTGACACCAACAGGAACCTCCTAATACATCTGTGAGCAACAAATTCATGTTATAGTAAACATACAAACAATGAAACACTGATATCACATTGGATTTGTACACTGGCTGTCGACTGCTACCTAATGTTGAAGTAAAGTTATGGCACATTATGTAAGGTAATATATGAGCAGGGAACTAGCTGCTTAAAAAGACATTATAAATGTATTACATTGAACATGGAGCAGTTTTATGTAAAAAAATAATTGTAGGGAGAGAGCACCCCCAGCTAGGCTTGTGAAGTAAAGCCACTATAGTCCAGCTGGTTGACGAATAGATCTACAACTGTGCTTGTTTACTTTCAGTGCCTGGTGGGCACTTATTTAACATGGGATGCAAGTTTAACTGAGGCCACAAAAAAATTGTCTTAATAATATCAATACAAACATGCTTGGGGGCCATAGCCTGCAGCCTCTTCCACAGAGGCTACTCACAGCATCAATCCATCCAACCAAGTGAAGTGCCTTCAATTCACTCAATGTTTCTAAATGCAAGTGTGTAATAATTGTTTTTTTTTTCTTTACAGAAGGTACCGGTACACAGCATACAGGCAATTTGTGCGCTGGCTGTGGGGGCGGCTTCGAAAAGGCGAACGTTTTGTGTTGCCATCGTGTGCTGTCGTGAAAATTCGGGTGACGTTCCCCACAGAAACACCCACAGGGTTCAAGTACCCCGAGTCTTAGAGGGAAAGAAAATTGTGGAAGCAGCGCAGTGTCATTGATAAATCGCCGTGCACATTTGAGTTCCTCATCAGATATCGAAAAATGTTCTGCTTACCTGTCAGCAGGTATCACTAGTCACAAGGTTGTCAGTTTTTTAAAGCTAAAGTGCTGAGCAGTAAAACATTCTGTATTCTTGTTGATGATGTGTTTCGTCACTGAAGACATAATGGAAAAGTTAGTGATGACTAGAATGCCAGCGATATGGCAGAGTAGGAAGAATCATGTGTGCATGTTTAACTCTTTTCTTACCAGGACTTAGGAAATCAAGCAATTTGACATATTGTTTACACGTTGCATCAGAACAGGAAATAATGTTCTCTTCTGTCTGGCCGTTTCCTTTGTTTTTGGTTTTGGCATTGTTTTGGTCCCTTTGTTTTGGCATTGTTTTCTAAAGCGACACAACAAAGTCATTTCTTACAACCACACTAACGGTGCACTCGCTCAAAGTGAAGCTAAATTTGCCCGTCTAACTAGCATATAAGCTAACATTTTTGTATCGTATGGGTTGCGGCTAGTGCTTTTTGAAATGAAATGATCACTTTGAAAATGAGCACATTGTTAACGGTCAGGGAAGAGTCAAGAAAATGTGTGATGCCGATCTCTGCACCACATCAGAACTTGAGGAACCGTGCTTTGTGTGCAGCTACAAGGTCTCTCTTGGGCACTCTTTGGTCATCCCGAGATGAGAATGCAGCTGGAACACTTTCCTCCACTTGTGCAAGTGCTTTGGAGAATGTTTCATACTGTGCGCACAGCCCCATCACTTTCTTGTGCAGGTCTTTCATATAGTCTGAAAAAAGAAAAGTTGAACAGATTATTGCATTTCTTCCCTTTCATACCTGCACACACCTAAAAGGGGGGATGTCCTATGACATATACAAACACTCCATATACTAGAGTTGATCCAGAAATAAGGTTACCATCAATTTCACAAAGAGACAACATTGTTTAATCTCATAAAAATTAACATCATTGGAAAAGTGAAACTTTTCTCTATTTTTCTATATAATCGCCATCTTTTTTCTACGTATTCTTGTAGACTGCTCCAATTTCTGTACCCCAATGTCATAGACCTCCGCCGCCAGCCCGTTGAGGAAGCGTTTCACCTCTTTGACTTCATCGTCGCTCCGGAGGCATTGGCCATTCAAATGTTCCACGTTCTGTATCGTGGAGTGTCTGTCATTGCACCCTTTCAGTGAGACATCTCTATGATGTATAGCTTTTGGCAGTACATGGCAATCTTGAGCAAAATTCCACTGATCTGGCAAAATGTCTTCATTGGACAGGCTGTCATGAAGGTTCAGAAAATGTCTGAAAAACAGCTGTCGCAGTGACTTCACTCTCCATTGCAAAAGATATCGATGCTTTTGGTAGACAGTACAGGAGGACTAAAACATTCCCTTTTTTACAAACACTGCTGCATAACATATTGCAATAATAGGCAAAGCATAGCACAGCAAGTATTTTCAAATTGACTTGCCAAATGTGGGAGCTTCCTTGAGTGCACATGCTGTCGAGGTACTTTGCCTGACCTTGGAGGACTTTATGCGCCACTGTTCTGCACCATCACAGCTCCTTGCTTGCTCTCGCTGGGAGTTCTCGTTGAAGTGGAGCGCAGCAATCAGTGTGCTAGAAAATTATTTTGTCTCAGCATTAATAATCCACTGTAGTTTCATTGCTAGAACATCAGCTTATGCAAACTCACCGGGCCTTCATGCCTTCATATGTGAATGCAGTCGACTTTGGGGCAAAACCATTTAGAACACTGTGGAAGGACTCCAGGCTGTATGTCTGAACAGATGGTGACAACTGGTGGATGTCTTTCAGCAACAGTGGTGCTGCCACAATGCGCTCAATTTGCTTGTAGGCTGGAGAGTCTGACAAGAAAGGGAATTATAAATACAGCTCTTTTATGCACTTTATCTTGGTGCTCTTTGGTTATTTATGCCTACCAGCAGTGAGCCATTGCATGCGGCGGGATTGTCCGTGAAGACAGCGGGGGTACAGGCCACCATGTCCTTCATGTCTGTTCTTAATGTGGTTCAGCATGCTACTCCATGCCGCCACCAGCATGTCCCCGTTGCCACCGCAAGCGCATGCACACCAGTACAGGTGGTTGGTGATGGCTTGTGTCCATTCCGTAATGGCACTGCATCCAGCCCTTCGTGAAGCTGCAGTCAGCTTTTTCCTGATGCCTGCAACAAGGCAACAGCACAATACACTATTGCTCCATATCAGGTGTATCTGCACTTTGCGTACCATAAGCCTCGTAAAGATATAGCAGCACTGGTAGGCATTGTACAAACCAAGGTTGCAAGCAAACTCATTAAAGGAATCATCTGCCTAAGAATCTAACCAAGGCTGATACAGCTTGAATACTAAAGAGGTATGAACAGAGGAGCCAGGAGGGCAGTGAATAGCCTACCGTGATAAAAGCCATAACACTCCTTCAAAATCCCAAATCAACTTCCTGTAGGAGCTGAACGAACAATGCGCACACAACAGACATGTAGTAGTATTTATTTATGGACTAGTTCAGTTTCAGGAAATTTTAATATAGTGTAAAGAACAACGCAGACAAATGGGCCAAGTGCTGAATAAGAAGTATGACTTCTTACAAAGCACAATTGTTCCTCCTTATCCGAAATCCTTTTCTGGTAAAATTTGACATGCTAAAGAATTTATGCTTCGTGCTGAAATTTGTTTCATCACCAGGGTTAGCCATGATCATGATCGCATGACAAGTGTATGACGACACTCATGAGACATGGACGATGAAATTATGAATAATGATGCCGATGGAATGATGAAGGCAGTACAATGAAAGTATGATCACGATGGGGTGACGAAAGCAGTATAATGAGCATATTACGACAAACATGACCATGTTGCAATAACCATCACAGCAGTGGCATGATCGTGATTGTATGAATTTCCTTGTCTTAGCATACGTATCCACTGAACAATCCATTATACAATTGCATGTCCATTCAGTAAGTGCACTAGGGTACACACAGGCCATCTGTTGCAGGCGAACAACATGAATTTCTTCGTACCCTTTGCAACATGCCACACATCGAAGTGATGATTGATCTCCGGACGTTGCAGCCGCATGTGCTTCTTAATTCCCGAGTGGCGGTCCGTAGTCAATGAGCTCACAGACATGCCTTGCTCAGAAAGAAATTTGAGACCTCTTACGAGGCCCTCTTTTTCCATCTGGGCACTTGCCTGCACTTGTTCACTCTGCAAAACAGGAATGCACAGAAAGCACCGCTGGTATTGATATCATCATCAGCCTGGCTATGCCCACTGCAGGGAAAAGGCCTCTCCTATACTTCAACCACCCCGGTCATGTACTAATTGTGGCCATGTTGTCCCTGCAAACTTCTTAATCCCATCTGCCCACCTAACTTTCTGCTGCCCCCTGCTTTGGAGTCTTTGGAGTCCCCTTTCTTACGGATTAATATTATGTTGGCGTCCTTTCAAGATTCTGGTACACTTGAGGTCATGAGGCATTGCGTATACAGGGTGGCCAGTTTTTGTAGAACAATCTGCCCACCAACCTTCAACAAATCCGCTGTTACCTGATCCTCCACAGCTGCCTTCCCCCTTTGCATAGCTCCCAAGGCTTTCTTTACTTCTTCCGGCGTTACTTGTGGGATTTCAAATTACTCTAGACTACTCTCTCTTCCATTATCATCGTGGGTACCACTGGTACTGTATAAATCTCTATAGAACTCCTCAGCCACTTGAACTATCTCATCCATATTAGTAATGATATTGCCGGCTTTGTCTCTTAACGCATACATCTTATTCTTGCCTATTCCTAGTTTCTTCTTCACTGCTTTTAGGCTTACTCCGTTCTTGAGAGCATCTTCAATTCTATCCATATTACACTTCCTTATGTCAGCTGTCTTTCGCTTGTTGATTAACTTGGAAAGTTCTGCTAGTTCTTTTCTAGCTGTAGGGTTAGAGGCTTTCATACATTGGTGTTTCTTATTCAGACCTTGGTATTTCAGGTATTATTATACAGCCTGAAAAATATAATCGTAGCAATACCCAGTTTAGAAATCTCGAAAGAAGGACCACCTCTTTACTGCGATAAGCCACTGAACGGCTCGGATTGCATGTCAACGTTGCATGCCATATTTTAGTTGGCTGGGGTAAATATTGCTTGCATAATAAGACCTATCATGAAAGCATCTGAACTGCTCCTTGCTTGACTTACCTCCTTCACTTGAACTTGCTCTTTGTGTATGATTTTTCTCTTTTCAGGGCACAGGAAGGAGCACGAGAGGAACTTGGCGCAGTGGCCAGGGAAATCACATCGCCCATCCCCGCAAAGCTGCAGGCTGGTATCGCTGAGCTCTGTCAGCAAAGTTTTCTGATGCTCATCCCAGACCTGTAAGGAATTCACGAGTAGAGTTCAAGCACAAAAGTGGCACAGGGGACAGAGAGATTTGCTAAAAGAATTCACGCTGTTAATGAGCATGGGAAGGTTAAAACTGCGCAAAAAAACAAATACAAGTAGAAGGAACACACAATACATCACGAATGCAGACTTGTGTATTCCTTTGCTTCCCCTAGTTTTTTCATGCAGTTTTAACCTTCCTTCAAGTGTGAACCAACTAGTTAGCAAGAATGTCCTAATGAGTGTGCTTCAGAGTGATTCAAAATGTGACTGGGGACGAGGACATAAATAGATGCTTGAAAGAACGGAACATTGGGCAAGTTGGTTGCATTCATGGTAACGGGCAGGTCGTACGATGAGGACAAAGAACTGCGCAGGATGAGCACTGAACTTCAACTGCACTTTATTCACAGAAATTGCTTGTTTTAATAGAAAAGAAGATACACGAACCCAGCTATGACACGATGATAACGACAGTAGAAAGAGATACAAACCTTGAGGATAACACAGACTTATAAATGCAACAAAACTTATCAGGTACATTAAAAAGTGACACACTAGTTAAAAATCATTGCTTGTCAAAAACTATGCAAGGTTACTTGCTTTCTAGATGTGATACCGATGTCTGCCTGATGCACGCGATCCCTCTTTTATGTATGTGCTATGCCTCGACTAGTTCACATGCGAATTTTTAGTGATGCTGATGTGATTTTGCAGCACGGAAATCAGAGGACCCACAAGCTGGCAGAGGCATGCAACATAAAGAAAAGAGGAATCATGCGTGTCAGCCAGACATCAATGTCAGTTTTACAATCCAAAGTAACCTTGTCGCACAAGGACTGGTCAGGTGCATAGTTTTTGAGAATGTGATTTTCAACTAGTCTCTCACATTTTCATGTACCTGGTGTCCACACATAAGTTATTTATATCTTTAAATCCGTGTTGTCCTTGCGGTTTGTTTCTTTATATCTTTAAATCCGTGTTGTCCTTGCGGTTTGTTTCCATCTGTCTTTTTGTTCATCTTGTGTAATAGCTGGATTTACTTCTTGTGTAATAGCTGGGTTTACTAACTTTTTGTTTGTATTCCAACAGGCGTTTTCTGGGAATTAAATGTAGTTATATCAGGGATCATTCCGCACAGTTTGTTGTCCTCATCGTTTGTGCTGCACATTACCATAAGTCGACAAGCAGAGAAGGCCATCCTGTGACATTACATTGAGACGGTCTATTACAAACGAGAGTGTAAATGCATTGTACACTGGAAACAAAGGAATAATGAAGTGCAGCACAGATAAATTAAGCACCAGTGAAAACATGACTTGCTATTGCCTGCACAGCGTGCCCATGATCGTCGAACACAGCATTTATTTCTGCAGTAATGAGATAGGTGGATTGCTCATTCACAGTGTGCCTTCCCACACTATCTGGGCTTCTTCAAAGATTGCACCCCACAGGCATGACAACGATTCACTAAAATGCCTAGTTCATCATTGTGCACATTGTTATTCTGCTCATGCAGAGAGTCATTTAAACATAATGCATCTGCTGCTTGGCAACACATTTGCATTTTCTTTTATGTTGCATTGGAAATATAGTGTTCATGCGGGATGGAGGAAGGTAACTATTTGCACTCCTACATGCTGTTCGATATTTCTTTAAGGCAGGAAACAAGATGCATGTAGGGTGTTAGTAATACCTTGTCATACTTGCAAGTTACCCTTTCCGCCTAACAACCAGAAACATAAGCTTGTCATGTTTTCATTGGTGTTCTATCTATGCTGCACTTCTTCAATTCTTTGTTTCTAGCATACGGCATGCACATATGTAGCACATGTATAATACAGAGACCCATCAGAAAGGCAGTGCCTGTCCTCGCCTACTCATTGATTTTTGTTCTTGTCCCAAGTAGTGCAGTTACATTTTCAATTATGCAGGACAAACTTGCTGAATTTCTGACGTTACGAAGTTACATTCTTCAGCCATACTCATCTGAGCCACCAATGCATTACATTAGCTTACACAGTACTACGAGGACCAGTTTTCACCGAATAGCCTTATGAAAAAAATATATCCTTTGGCTGAAGGAAATACTTTCCTGCAACAATCAACACTTACAATTTTTTTCAGTTACATTCCTGGCAGCAATAAAAGAAAGGAAAAAAATTGATGTTGGTTCCCTTGGCGTGGAATGCCGAAGTCTGTAAAAGCTGTAATGTCAGCGATGTAGAGGTTCTGAATAAAATGAAAATGGCAACCCAATTTACTGTTCTTTCATTACTGATGCAATGAACTGCACAACATCATAATAATGTATGTTCACATTGGTGAAAGTAATACGCAACCGTACGTTAAAACACTGGACCCAACCAGATCGACGACACAAGCGATTACACAAATGGGACCAAATGAAATTTCGTATGCCTCACAAGTTCAAAAAAAGCCACACGAGCATGGTGCACCGGATTCGCGTTGGTGTCGCATTCACCAACTGTTATAGACATACGATAGGTGCCAGTGATACTAGCAAACTGAATACTGCGCGGTGCCAGAAACACTTGAACATATATTTTGTTTGCGTGTGTCCCGCGTACACGCAAGAACGACAGCAACTTGTCTCTTCCATTGCAGCGATCCATAAGAGACCGCTATCAGACGAGTTTCTTTTAGGTCCTTGGCCTAATGCAAACAGCGCAGCCGTGGTAACAAGTGCCGCTATAGCTTTTCTCCAAGCCACTGAGCTGGACCCACAGCTTTAGAGATGCCACAACTCTGTGAATTTGTCTATACGCATCTCTTCCTTATACCATCATCACTCATCAGCCCTTTCCCTTCCCGTCCCTTCTCCCCAGTGTAGAGTAGCAGGCCAGAGCAAGTTATAGCTCAGGCCGACCTCTCTACCTTTCTGTAAATAAATTTCTCTCTCTCTCTCTTGGTGAAAGTAAGCACAGAACTAATACTCAGGTTCGAAATAAAGTGCCTTTTGAGCATATTTGAATGGTGCCAGAGGTACTGCAGGTTGGCATTATGAAAAGTGGAAGCTGTGCAATTACCATGGTGACTGAAGGAAGAAGGTATGCCTTCTGGTAATTGAAGAAAGCCTGGTCGCTCATGACTTGCACACCCATCAGCCGCATCATCCTGAGAGCACTACTAGAACCTGAGCCAGAAAAAAGCTGAGCCGTTGCCAGGTCAATGTTGCCTCTCGGCTTGGTTCCAACAAGTGGCTGGCTGGACCACGTATGCACATGTGCGTGTGGACATTCAGTTTCTGCTGTAATGCGTGTGCCAGTGTAAAACAGCTTCACTGTGCATGAAGCTGACAAACAAGTGCGGCACTGACTCAGAAGGGTGACCAGGCAGGTGCTGTGGACAAGGAAGTAGTCCTTCCGGTTTGCATGCGCATCTTCGTCGCTTCTGGAAAAGGAAGTGCTCACTGTCAGGTTTCACAAATATATGCATTTGACAATATACACTGTTTACACCATGATTAATAAATTGCCTCACTATATCTGGGAGGTACTGTTCCATAAGTTATGCTGCACCAATCACGCCAGAAAACACTTCTTGTGATGACACTCATAATAGAAAGCGCTAGAAATAATTTTGTGAAAGTTTCATCCAGATTGTGAGGTTTTTTTTCCTTATAAATTCTAACGGTAATCTTGAACCTTGCTCTCTAATTTGTGTTGATTAAAGTTGCAGAAAACACTGTCCAAAGTCAAGCTCCAAGACTTATGGCATTTGAGCTCGTTTTTGCAAAGGGGAATGGTTCTAAGAAACGGAATTAGTGTCGGGAGTTGCTACTCCATGTCTTTATCATTGCATGTCACTATTTTTGAGCATGGCTTCCTATGTAGTAAAATATGAGTCCTGCTCACTCATCAGCTAATGTTGCATCCAAGGTACAAGTCGAGTTGTCTGGCTCATATGTCGTGTCATGCCTGTCAGCTTTGCAAGCTACCGGTGATGCATCAGGTGAGGCGAGAAAGCTGGCCTCCTGTCTAGATGTTTGTCGCCGTCGTTTGGCTCCATCAGCTCTTCGAGCACTACAACGCCTCTTCACAGGTGTTGATGTCACGGGCTTCCTTCTCCTGCAAACCTGCGTTCCCTTTTCCTTTGTTTCCTTCATTGTTGTGTTAACTTGAACTCCTGCAATAAAATTCACGTTGGAAAAAAGCTATTCAACTGACCATTGTAGGTGAGGATTGCTTTAAATATTACTGTAAATGGAAATGAGACTACCTGTGATCAAAATGAACATTCCTTGAATTTAAGTGCTGATGCCAACATTACCAGAAGCAAACTCACCAATGCTCGTGCCGGGCAGACGAACTTGTACAGATTTCGTATTTCCAACGCTACTGCAACTTTGTTCGGCAGTGCTCGACGAGAGGCTTGCATCTGTCCCCGCGTCACGAGTCGCCTAGAAAATAACGCACACGTCAGGTGCAACAAGTTTGTGCAGTGACTTCTGTAAGTGCAGTCATCGAGCGAGAGCGCCAGTAATAGCCAGTTTTCGCGCATTTTGCGTACCTGTACGTCGCTTTTGTAGGAGGTGTCGACTGTCGAAGCGCTGGCTTGCGATTCGCTACGTTCAGCCTGAAAATACAAGCAACTTTATGTCATGGCTGTACATATTCGCACATTTGTAGCTTTTCCTTCGTGGAAACAAAATGCCGCACTCACCGCCCCGTCTTCGTCCTGCAGTTGTTCTTGCGCTTCGGAGAATGCAGGCAAGACCGACGGAACAGCGCTACGGGAAAGCATTGCTCTGATAGGCACTCCAGACGACTTCAGTAAGTCGGCGTTCAACTCGTAATTCTCTGGACGAAAGTGCAGCGAGCACACTACGCGATTTTTCGGCTCTTTGCCAACGAACGAGTTGTAGCAGAGGTACGGCACTTAACCACTTCGAACGGAGAGGTTCACTCCTTGGCACACAGTGATAAGTAACGTTGGATTCGCCGCTGCGACTGCCCTTGGCCAAGTTCCGCGGACCGTTCGGGCATCCCACGACATCACATGGACGTGGCATTCTCGCTGCTTGTTCCAAATGAAAGTTTCACGAGCCAGCAGAACCCGCACAGCACGACGCGATAACGAAACTACTGAAACTCCGAAGCGTGCGCGGCGCAGAGTCGTCCCTAGTAGCACGCTTTGTTGCCTCAGTGTGGCCACAACGTTAGCTTCTAACATTGCCTTAACGTGGCTAGCGTCCTCTTTTTGCAACGTTAACGCAACATACATAAGACAACGTTGAGACAATATTGCTCCAATGTTACATCAACTTTCAGTCAATGTTAAAGCAACTTCTGGAGACAATATAAATGCAACATTGCTACAACTTTTTATTTGCACACACGCAACGTTCCCACGACAATGTCACTGCAATATTGCCGCAATGCTGTCATAACATTTCAGAAACTTTGAGACCGCATTCTAAATCACTGAAATATTTCAGCTATCAATGGTTGCTGGTCAATAAAATAATCTCGTGAAAGGCTAAACAGTCTGCAATGGTATCCTCATACCACAACGGTTACGGCAGTTTAAGGTCGCAAGAATGAGCAACTGACCATTACTCCTTGCTACACAGTGATGCGGTGCTGTGCTATAGAATACAAATACTTACAAGGCTGCACAGCACAACACATTGTTTTTCCATACTTTTCAGACCGCTTACTCTAAACAAGTTCTTTATGTAATATTCATCAGCTCTCTACTAGTGCTCTTGATCATCTAGATGCTACAAGCTGCCGTAACCTGAAGATACCACTGCACGTGGTTATTCTGACAATTAGAATGATTTATATATATGGGTGCACATCACAAGTAGCCATCATTTGTTTCTGATAACGCTATTTTATTTGTCAAGAACTGAATCAACTACACTAGCATCAAGCTTCAGACTGCTGTATAACTGCACTTTAGCTTGGCATACAGCTAGTTTCACAAATATAACTTAGAAAAAGGAAGCAGACATATAATACACTTAATATTACATGAACACATTAGCACAGCTTGAAAAATGTGCCATGTGAGCTTACATTTCACTAATATGATTTATATTATTTAATTACTTTATAAATATGATTATATTATTTAATTACTTTACAAAGAAACTTGCAACAATCTACAAAACAGCACACATGCAGCCTATTTTGGCTACTCAGGAACAAAAACCATAGCTAATGTTTTGAACAGTTACTAGGCGCATTATCATAGCATGAAAACACACACACCTCTGAACTTGCATGTTACAAATATCAAACACTTCAGTAAACTATTTACACAACAAGAATAGCATACCTTGAAAATATGCAGTACCTAGACTTTGTATTTCACAATATAAGGAATTCATTACGTGCAGAAACTTGCAAAAAATATACAAAGTAGGAGTGCAACCTAGTTGGCCATTCAGAAACAAGCAGGGGTATTATGAACAATACAGTTAATTGTTGGGCTAGTTAACATCCTAAATTTAAGTTTATAGTTTTCCAGCACTACGGCATACACAACACATGAGCCGCCACGGTGGTTCAGTGGTTATGGTGCTCGGCTGCTGGCCCGTAAGATGCGGGCTCTAACCTGGCTGAGGCGGTCACGTTTCGATGGAGGCAAAATGCTAGAGGCCCGCAAATGCAATCTGCACACAAGAAATCTAAAGAATGAAGGCAGGTTCCAAATTTGTCGAGCACTGCAGTGACTGCACACAGATTTTCAAGTGTGAAAATCATTAGCAGAAGCAGACCACAAACCACATGTGAAGTGACAGAGGCGCATTATATTAAAAATGCTGGTTCACAATATGTGAGCAATACTTCAGTTGCATTATATAACATAGAAATAGTGTTTCTTTAACGTTTTTTTTGTGATAAAGTTGTGATATGTTCCTTTTTCCTTGTACGGTGTGCGCCTGCGCTGGACTGAGGGCATTTAAGTAGTGTCTGCATCATTAAATAACCAGTTGTCAGTGAGCGCCATGTTTTATCCTTCTTCCCAACTTAAGTAAAACGGCGAGATAAGCGAATTTGTACATACTTGAAGAAAACAGTGCAGCAACAGGGACAAGACAGAAGACTGTACAGGTGCTGACTAGCAACTGAAGGTTTATTGAAAAGGAAAACATAAAATATACTCCCTTTACAACCTAGAGCACGCATGGTCTACACCAACAACTCTGATAAGCTGTCAACTTCAGTCATGGTGGTCAGCTACAACAGGTAACAGTCATGAACGAGGACGGATGGGGTGATTACGCATGTGTTGCGGACCCCATCCGTCCTCGTTCATCACTGCGAACTGTTGTAGCTGACCACCAAAACTGAAGCTGACAGCTTATCAGAGTTGTTGGTGTAGACCATGCGTGCTCTAGGTTGTAAAGGGAGTATATTTTATGTTTTCCTTTTCAATAAACCTTCAGTTGCTAGTCAGCACCTGTACAGTCTTCTGTCTTGTCCCTGTTGCTGCACTGTTTTCTTCCAAGTCTCCTTCATCCCTTGTTTGGCCATGTGCCGTTGCACTGGAAAACTACAAATTTAAAGTACTGTCAACATTTGCCTCAAAAATTCAGCACATCTAGAAACTTCTTGTCCCCTTGTCCCCTGGTGGCCTCCAGCTGCTCATGATGATGGTCTGATTCATGACATCAAAGGCGAAGCTGCATCCCTGCAAAAAAATAAATAAATATGTAAAGAACCAAAAATTTTCTATCATAAGCATCTTGGTGGACACACTTCCAATAGCAAAACCTCTAACAACAAAAAGTGCAACATTAAGTGCAGGTTGCTGACACTGCTCAAAAATATGGATCAAGGATGAGGAAAAGTAAAATAACATATATACTTGCACTAAGATATCTTCCAAATTAACAAAACACTTCCTATTTTGTCTGCCCCCAACTTAAAACCAGAGGTTATTTAAACTCCAGTAATGCATGCAATAAAATGCACATATTTATTAGGAAATATTTAGTGTTGGCGCCTCTAAATTGCTGATCTATAACTGCCAATCATTAAAGTACTGAACTGTCTCTTACCGTTTCTTCTGTCTTGATGGTGCATAACGGAGCCATTCGGCAATCGAAAGATGTATTTGTGACTCCGTGGCCTGTGCGAAATTGCTTTTCAGCGTTTCTGAAAAACAAATGAAAAAAAAAAAGAGAATGAATCATCAAAGACAAGGCTACATTGGTTGGCTTGGAGAAGAGGGTTAAAGTAAGATAAGAGAAAGCCTCATGGCTTGTGCTGAACAACGGCCTCATCACCCTTCGCTATAATAGGCAAAGCAGAAAACCAGCAGGGTGATGGCATGCCAGGAAAAGCCCATGCTATCAGTATAAAAAAATATACTGCTTATGTTCCTTACACAGGAAATGCATTCAGTGCTTCAAGCCTATGCATTGTTAACTGACAGCTAAAAATCATGGCATGCTGAAATGCGAATGTGCGTATGCATGCTACACATGAGAGATATATAAATATAGCACCTGTGAGGACTTGGAGCAGGTATAGCCCAATAAATGGCCTTTTTCCTTTTCTCCCAGTCAGAGAAAAGTCCTGGGCCAACGTGTCACACATGCATCTCCGCATAATTTTGCGTACAGAATCTTGCACTGATGTGCCACCGATTCGCGATAAATGGGCCATCTAGAAAAAAAAAAGACATCCACATAAAATTTCATGCATGTGTACTTGCAGAGCAAAAATTTAACTTACGAGGTCTGTCCTGTTTTTTTCATCATGAAGCTGCCACTCCAATTCTTCCAGCCTCTGATGAGTTGCCAGGGGAAGCAGTTCAAGAATGGCACTGCTGACAGGTTGTGCACACGGTTGTTTATTTTCTGTGATGGCTTGCTCTATCCTTTGGATGGATTTTTCCAGGCCATCTACCTGAGCTCTTATTCCCTTCACCTCCTTGAGCAACTTTCCAAGCATGGCTAAAACAAAGAAGAGAAAAGTAACTTGACCAAGCTAAAACATTTCACTGTAATGGTTTTAATCTTATGTAAGCAGTAACCTAAGTATGTCTTCATTCTTTCTACAAGCAAAGCAATCCACCTAAGAAATAGTAGTAACAGTTAAATAAAGGATTCCTGCCATTTCTTTCTTTAACCAATAATCTGCAAAGGGCCTAACTTAAGTTGCATGAATAACACTTTGCATTTCCAATACAAGAACACCATGCAGAAACATGCACACGTAACTTCACAGGATCCTTAACACAGCCAGAGTACTCGTGCTGCAATGAAAGGTATAAGAAATGCAGATATAAAACAAATTATTCAACAGTCAGACTTAAAAATGGTGAATTAAACATATGCAAATATTCTACTGTTAACATAAGTGCGTTTTCCCAAAAAGTATTGACTAAATTTAGGGGATCTACAATAACAGTGAACATATTTGCTTGTAAACGCACTGAAATAAATTAAAGACCTATTGCACTTTGAAGACTTACTATTTACATTCCACTCCCACTTTTGCTATAGCTCCACATGGAGCTGTAGAATATTTAAGTAAATGAATAAAATTAAATAAGATTAACTTATGGCAATGACCAATATGTGATCATGTGGCTGCTACAACTGAACAGACCAACTTTTCCATGCTAAATTGTAACACCATGGTTGGATGCAACCTAAGTGCAGTGAAGCTCCGCCCACATTTGGGACCCCCACACCGAATTCCACTGCAAAAAAATGTAGTCAACTGTTAAAGCTTTTGTGACCTAAACAAGAAGCTAATCACCAGACGAAATGATAAGACCAAGAATTTTGATGCTCATGCTTGCTTGATAAATTAAAACACTAAAAGCTGCTCTCATTTACTGTACTGATTGGCCAGCAGAGTAATATAGAGAATGTGAACCATGGCCCAGTGTTACCAACTTCTTTTTAAAATTGTATCCTACTACGGTAAAGCTCACAAATGCGGCAGGCACCTGCATATGACACCAACAGATGCATCACCAAAATTAAACACATTCAGTAAGGCAATGTTAGAGCAACACTGTCTATAAAGTGCCTAATGTAGAAACATTCGCATGATCATGCAACCTGCACCTTCCCTGTATGGCGGCCAGAAATAAAGGTTTGCTGTCGTCTATCTATACGCTCCACTTATGAAATAATCAACTATAGCCCTTCTATAACCTTTACAGAATTAAAAAGCACCTGACCAGACTGTACATAAAGTTGGACAAATTCTTGCGACCTGCAACTCATGTCGCAAGCATAATAAATGATTCCAAAGGCTGACAGCAGCCCCTACCATTTTGGTCAAGCTTCCTTTTTTCAGCAAAAGAATCGCCATCATCTAAAGCCACTTCCCGGCTAGGTGGGGCCTTTTGTATCTGGGGATCCTGTGAAGCAAGTGACTGGGGCTTGAACCGTGAAAATTTCACAATTTTTGGCGGTGGTGGTCGTGAAACAAACTTCGCAGTTTGTTGCGAAGAATTAAAGCACTGTCCTCGTAGAGGAACAGGAAAGTCGATGCTCTCTTCATCTGAAGACTCCAGGCGCGCTGGTGGCCGCCTCTTCCGCCTTTGCTGAATTGTTTCAACATCTGAGGCCAAATCTGATGTGAATTCTGCTTGCTGCTCTTTTTGTCTAGCACTTTCATAGCTGCCTAAAAAGAATGAATGTAATATTTATTGCCCAAAAAGAAATGAAATGCAAAGCACTAGTTTTAAAAAGACAAACAAAAAAATTTATAGAACTGTTGAACACTGAGTGGTGAAAGAAATAACAGCATAATATAAAAATGACATGTCCAAATTAATATGTTTAGTATATTCATCTACTCAAAATTTGCCACCTTCACTAGTTTCAATACAAAAGCAACCAGTTCTGGTACTAAGAGTAAACAAATTGTAGATACCTTAATTATAAGGTTCAACGAAGATAACTTTCAAGCTCAAAGTTTAGCTAACAATACTGCCAAAAATTTACCGATCTTACTGATAGTACACGAACTTAAGCTACCAACTTGAACATGTTTTTAGAAACTTGGGCAAGAAGCTTACCACATGTCCACAACACTCGACATCTGTAGCTAGTCCAGTCGCTTGATGGTGGTTGTTGCTCTTTGATGGCAGTAGTTATCTTTGCGGTGCTCTTAAATGGTGGCCACCTAACTGTGTTTTCTGAAATCCACGAAGTGGGCACGACGGAAACTTCATCTTCATCTTCAAAAAGAACGATGCTGTATGTCTTCCCCCCTGAAATTATAAAACAAAGAAAACTGAATTAATGCGATGGAATCCTAGCCACGGTGGGTGCAGTTTGATGAAGGTGAAATGTGAAAAACATGTATGTGGCGAGTGATGTCAGTGCAGATTAAAGAACCGCTGGTGGTTAAAATTTATCAGCAGCCCTCCACTATATGCCTCTCGCCCGCCTTTAAACTCACGTCATTGTGAATCAATTCATGTGCCTTATCTACCCTGATAGGCAAGTTTTATATTTTACGAAATCAACCAGTGATCCCCGAAAATATTGCCTTTCCTATTATTCAGCAATGCAACTGCTACACTTGTACTGCAGGTAATGATATGGTGGAATGAGAGGTTTAACATTTCGAAGCTGCACATGGATTTTTTAGAACACAAAAGCGGAAGGCTGCCAATTAATTTTTGACCACTCAGTGTTCTTTATAACATGCACTGACATCACACACATTTTCACTCCATCAAAATGTAGCCACTGTGGCAAGGATTCAATCTCATGACCTTGAGAAGAGCAGGTCCAATGAAATGAACAGTTTAAATTAGCAAGTATACCAGCACAGGCTATACTTGTCTCATTTAGTCCATTCATTTCAGTGGACCAAACCATGGCATGTGTGCAATAGAGGAAATACTGCATAATTATCTCCTCCGCTTGGCAAGCACATGCATTTATTTCTAATTTCATCAACAGGCCACACAGAAAGATCTTGTGAAAGGTCTTTAGCAGCAAAAACCAGGAGCTCTGAAGACGGCAATGGTTGCGAATACAAGTCAGCCAAAGTTGTGAAATAGTGCCCACAGATGCTGGCCCCCGACACCGATTGCAACATATTAGTTACTAATACAATGTGACCTTCTTTAAGCTGGACACAATTATCCAGCCTGCCAAGCTTTAGCACAGTTCCTTCAAACTCTAGCAAAGAGTACTGTCTGCCTTGAAACCCTGGTGGCACAGGTCCATTAGAGTGCTCTCCTGACAGTCTTGGGTATGAATTGAGAGAACCTGTGGAAACATTACTAAGAAAGCGTTTCTCACTGAGGCGCTTGATAACCTGCTGAAGAGCTCGAGCCTTCGTCCTTACTAGGGTCTTAAGTTTATAAAGGAAGTTTTCAAAAACGAAGGCTGAAAAGTCATCAAGAGGGCCAAATCTTCTGGCATCGTCAGCTAGATGCAACAATGAGTGCACGTTATAGACATAGATCCCCTTTCCATATAGGGAGCCAGCCTCAGCTACAAACTCTTGAAGAAGGTGCTCCGCCAAGTCCACGTTGTGCACTGCGTAATCTGGGCATGCAAGGATAGCAATAGCAGCACTAAGCTTCATAAAATGGTCGTAAAACTTTCTTTCCAAATTTCCTTGGAGGACAAGTGGTCCATAGTACAGTAGAAAGTTCCTAAACTCAACCGCTTTCCACTGCTCCAAAAATTGCAGTGATCGTGGCCTGCGCTTCATGTCACTTGGAACATACAAGTTAAAACTAGCAAGCATCGTGGATACATGAAGCTTTGACTGTGATGACATTTTTGAAGCTGATGGCTTTTTAGAAGCCCAATAACAAATGAGTAGTTTCTTCATTACTCCCAAACAAACCAGGTGCATATAGTCTAGTGGGAACTGTGTGACCATCCCAACACCAAAACACTGCAGCGGAGACTCGCTATGGTGGTGATGTTCTTGGGCAAAGCTCCTGAAATCTTCATCAGTGCGCAAGGGACTGTCATGGGAATCAAAAATGATTTTCCTGTCAAGTGCAGAGTATGCACCCTTTTGAGTGCACCTTTCACATCCAAAATAGGCTGTATGGCCCTTAATGCATTTGATGTAAGCCCTTGCTGGGGCATCACACACAAATGCATGGATTTTCACAGCATAGACCTTGCCATTGTACATAAGGCCCTCCTCAAGCAGCTTCCTTATTTCGGAGACAAAATCACTTAAGTACAAGGTCACATCTCCAGGCTTGCTGTCACCTTCATCCGATAAACAAGTCCGAAATATCTCCCCTTTTCTAGTTTCCAAGTCCTTAACTGATGTCCTTGGTCCAGGCTACAAGGTATCAAGGCTGGCAAGTGGTGATCTCCTGTTAGAGCTCCATGATCAGAAACAGTACGATAAGTTGCCCAGTCTAGTATCATTTGGAGATGTTCCATTAACAGTGACTCCACACCGCACTCTCAACACCACCCGCGGCGTTGTCTGGGATGACGATTTGCTCCAGCTGACAGAGGCTGAGCTCCTGGAGGGCTTCAGTGATCAGAATGTTGTCAATGTGAGAAGAATTAAGATAAGAAGGGATGGAAAAGAAATTCAAACAAAGCACCTGATACTCACATTCGGTTCAAGTATTCTCCCCGAGTCTGTAGAGGCCGGGTACATAAAGCTCCGTGTCAGACCATATGTGCCAAATCCCCTAAGATGCTTCAAATGCCAGCGTTTTGGCCACAGCTCGCAGAGCTGCCGAGGCCGCCAAACATGCGCCAAATGCAGTGCCCTTGAACACGCCACTGAAGCTTGTGCGAACACTCTCCACTGTGTAAACTGTGATGGGGAGCACGCCGCGTACTCGCGGTCGTGCCCATCGTGGAAAAAAGAAAAGGAAATTGTAACAATAAAAGTAAAGGAAAATATAAGTTTCAAGGAGGCACGTAGGCGGGTATCGTACCTGCCCAGGAAAACCTTTGCCGATGTGGCGCGTCAGGGGGCCGCGTCACAACGGCCTCCGGCGGCTGTTCGACCCACAGTCAGTGATTCGGCAGTCACGCCATCTGCCCCCACGGTGGTTGCAGCTAGCGCTGCTCCGCCAACCGAGCAGACGGAGCCATCGACCCCGAAGGTGGGCGCAGCCGAGGCTGCCCCAACTTCCGAGGCCCCCTCCAGCGCTGGCAACGGCCAGCGCAGCCAAATCCCTCAGGGAGCCCCATCGACCTCCGGGCTGGTGGGCGCAGGGGTCTTGCCCTCCAAGGCGGGACTCCCTCTGAAAACCTCTCGCTCGCAAGAGCGCTTGTCCGACGTCTCACAGGAGGCAATGGACACTACACCTGTCCCCAAGGCGCACCAAACGCCTAAGGAGCGTCGAGACTCGCTCGAACGCTTCAGAAAGAACAAAACACCTATTACAGGGCCTCGAAAGGGCTCTGTAATGTAAGGCATCCCTTCCGTTTCCGTAAACACAGCACCTATATTTCTTTAAATATGGATACACAAATCATTCAATGGAATGTCAGAGGTCTTCTTAGGAATCTTGTTGATGTGCAAGAACTCATCCATACACACAATCCAAAAGTGCTGTGTTTATAGGAAACACACTTAAAATCAAAATACAGAAACTTTCTTCTACAATATTTTACTTTTCGGAAAGATCGCGATGATGCTGCCGCATCATCGGGCGGTGTTGCAATTATAATTAAAAAAAGCGTAGCCTGTCAAAGTTTACAGCTACGAACGCCCCTTGAAGCAGTGGCGGTTCGAGCTGTTCTTTTAAATAAACTCGTCACCATTTGCTCGCTTTATGTACCCCCACACTTCAAATTAAACAAGCATGAATTTCAGTCATTTATAGATGAATTGCCAGAACCTTATGTTGTTCTTGGCGATTTCAATGCGCACTCTCGTACAGACGCGCGAGGTCGTCTTGTTGAACAGTTCCTCTTTTCTTCCGGTGCGTGCTTGCTGAATAAAAAGGAACCCACATATTACTCTCTAGCAAACAGAACATTTTCTTCAATAGATCTTAGTATAGTTTCCCCGTCTATACTGCTCGAACTTGAGTGTGAAGTTACGAAGAATCCTTACGGGAGCGACCGCTTTCCCATACTGATAAGAACATCTAAAG
Organism: Dermacentor variabilis; assembly: GCF_050947875.1. Lineage (NCBI taxonomy): Eukaryota > Metazoa > Arthropoda > Arachnida > Ixodida > Ixodidae > Dermacentor > Dermacentor variabilis. The sequence continues at coordinate 176,364,165 of NC_134570.1, read as the reverse complement.
AAAACGAATATCCTCCGCAAGCTCCTAGGTGGAAGATAGACACAGCCGACTGGGAGAAATTTCGAACTCTCACTAACATCTCATGGGCCGACATGTCTTCTCTAGAAATTGATGCTGCTGTAGAGTATCTAACATCATTCATAATAGATGCCGCATCAAAATGCATATCCGAAGTGAGTGGTCTGGCATGCAAACGACGTGTACCGTGATGGAACAGCGAATGTAGGATCGCCCGTAAGAATCGGAACAAGGCGTGGGGGTTGCTACGCGCTTCTCCCACTGCAGAGAATCTTATAAACATTAAAAAAATAATGTCCCAAGGCAGGTGAACCCGCCGACAGGCCAGAAGAGAAAGCTGGCACAAGTTTTTATCGAGTATTAACTCGTTTAGGGATGAGGCCAAAGACTGGAACAGAGTTAATAGGATTAGAGGGCGGCAAACACATTCACTCCCCCTAGTAAACACACAGGGCGATACACTACAAGACCAGGCAGACTTACTTGGGGAGTATTTTGAGAACGTGTCAAGTTCATCAAATTATTCACAATCCTTCCTCAAATACAAACAAATAGAAGAACGTAAGCTTTTCAACAGAAAATGTCGTCAAAATCAACCATACAACCGTCCTTTTAGTATTGCAGAGTTCAGAGCTGCCTTGAGCGCACGCAAGAGCTCTGCACCGGGATCTGACAGAATCATGTATGAAATTCTGAAAAACTTACACAATGACACGCAAGTTACACTACTTACACTTTTCAACACTATCTGGGACGCAGGGTACCTTCCGACTGCATGGAAAGAAGCCATTGTGGTCCCTGTTTTAAAACAAGGCAGAGATCCTTCCTCAGTGGCAAGCTACCGCCCGATAGCCCTCACAAGTTGCATGTGTAAGGTATTTGAAAAAATGATAAATCGGCGCCTCATCCATTTCCTTGAACAGAACAAAATACTTGATCCTTATCAGTGTGGCTTCAGGGAAGGGCGCTCCACAACTGATCACCTTGTACGTATTGAGGCAAACATCCGTGACGCATTTGTACACAAACAGTTTTTCCTATCCATATTCCTCGATATGGAGAAGGCGTACGACAACGTGGCGATACGGAATCTTAAGAGACCTGTCAGAAATGGGCATTCATGGTAATATCCTAAACCTCATAGAAAGCTATTTGTCCAATCGCACATTCCTTGTAAAAGTCGGCAATGTACTGTCACGTCCTTTTACACAAGAAACTGGTGTACCCCAGGGAGGCGTCCTTAGCTGCACGCTCTTTATAGTGAAGATGAACACGCTCCGTGCTTCATTACCTCCGGCCATTTTTTACTCTATCTATGTGGACGACATTCAAATAGCTTTTAAATCCTGTAACCTCGCAGTGTGCGAGAGACAGGTACAGCATGGTTTAAACAAAGTATCAAAATGGGCAGAGAAAAACGGATTTAAAATCAATCCTCACAAAAGTTCTTGTGTACTTTTGAAACGAAAGAGAGGCCTGGTCCCGGATCCTTGCTTAGAACTGTGTGGACAACAAATTCCTATCAACAAAGAGCACAAATTCCTAGGTATTATACTTGACGATAGACTCACTTTCATTCCACACATCAAATATCTCAAAGAAAAATGTCTAAAAACAATGAACATAATAAAACTTCTATCCAAGACTGCGTGGGGTAGTGACAGAAAGTGTCTAATGAATCTCTACAAGAGCCTAATACGGTCACGATTGGATTATGGGGCCGTGGTGTATAACTCTGCCGCCTCGAGCGCGCTAAGGATGCTGGATCCTGTCCATCATCTAGGTATCCGCCTAGCCACTGGTGCTTTCAGAACAAGCCCGATTCAAAGCTTATATGCCGAATCGAATGAGTGGCCGCTCCACTTACAGAGATCATACGTCAGCTTTACTTATTTCCTTAAAGTGCATTCCATTCCTGAACACCCATGTCTTAATACCATTACCGATATGACGTATGCTACACTTTTCCGCAACCGTCCGTCTATAAGACAGCCTTTCTCGCTGCGTGTGAAGGAGCCTAGCGATGAAATGCATGTCCCACTCCTGCAGCACCGCTTAATGCGCCCAACCAAGCTATTACCTCCTTGGGACTGGCAGGTCACAGAATGTGACGTATCCTTTCTAAAAGTTTCAAAGCATGCTCCAGATGTAGAAATTCGAAGGCATTTCCTAGAACTTCAGTACAAACACTCGTGCACAGAGTTCTACACAGACGCTTCCAAGTCACATGCCGGAGTATTCTATGCAGCCGTCGGTCCTTCTTTTTCGGAATGCGATGTACTACATCCAGAAACAAGTATCATTACGGCAGAGGCCTACGCTATATGGTCGGCTGTAAAGCATATAAAGAAAGCAATACTCCAAAAAGCCGTAATATATACAGACTCTATAAGTGTGGTGAAGGCCTTAATGTCACCCTACAAACATAAAAATCCTGTACTTACTGAGGTCTATTCCGACATGTGCAAAGCTTATCTATCTAACCAGGAAATCATCATATGCTGGGTACCCGGCCACAGGGGAATCGAAGGTAACGTCTTGGCAGACCAGATGGCTACGTCAATTGCACTCCCTGCTGTTAATAATACTGATTTGGTGCCTCTCACACATCTGAAACCTTTCATACGAAAGAAACTGCGAAACCACTGGCAACGCATGTGGGACGCAGAGATAAATAATAAACTGCACGTTATAAAGCCGCAGTTAGGTTTTTGGCCCTCCCCAACAAAATCTCGGCGAACAGATGTCCTATTCTGTCGCCTCAGAATAGGACACACATTTGGCACACATAATTATCTGCTTACTGGAAGTGAACCTCCAATCTGTGGTAGATGCGGTGCGATGCTTACTGTCCTCCACGTGCTCCTGGAGTGTCGGGAAACCGAAACGGAGAGAAAGAAAAATTTTCCGCTTGCTTACAAACATCACATCCCCCTACACCCGGTTATGTTTGTTGGTAAGGAACCGCTTTTTGACACCAAGACAGTCCTGAGCTTCTTAAATGATGTCGTACTACACGTTATATGCCCAAGAAATTCGTAGAGCATCCTCGCTCCAGAGGATGCCGCTGCGATAACAGTTTTGCCTAGCACATGCCTCCAGGCCCTTGTTTTTTCAAGAGCTCTAAGGAGGCAGTAGTGCTCGAGCTTATCTTATAACCTTAGATATTTTTACGCATCGTATCATTCTATTTAAATGCATCTTAATGTTAATAGTACACGTCATAAGTCATCGCCATAATCTTATTATACAGATTTTGCGTACTTTAGCGCGACCGTTTTTAAGGCCCCTCTACAGCCACGTCACACCAACTTCATCGAACTCATGATTTCACTGCAAGCCCATTAACACGGACATGGCGCTCTTTGGCCATACTTGGCCCTTGCGCCACAAAACATCAAACATTCATTCATTCATTCATTGCTAACATGTCGGCGAGGGTCTTATTTAGGCGCTCCGTGAGACCATTCGTCTGCGGATGGTAGGCAGTTGTCCTGTGACTTGTCTGGCTGTATTGCAGAATGGCTTGCGTGAGCTCTGCTGTAAAAGCCGTTCCTCTGTCGGTGATGAGGACTTCTGGAGCACGATGTCGCAGCAGGATGTTCTCGACGAAAAATTTCGCCACTTCGACTGCACTGCCTTTAGGTAGAGCTTTAGTTTCAGCGAAGCGGGTGAGATAGTCCGTCGCCACAACGATCCACTTGTTTCCGGAAGTTGATGTCGGAAACGGTCCCAACAAGTCCATCCCGATCTGCTGAAAAGATCGGTAAGGAGGCTTGATCGGCTGTAGTAATCCCGCTGGCCTTGTCGGTGGTGTCTTGTGTTGCTGACGTAACGGGCGACATCGGCGGTTAGATGCGGCCAGTAATACCTTTCTTGTATCCTCGATGGCGTCCGGGAGAAACCGAAGTGCCCAGCGGTCGGATCGTCATGTAGGGCGTGCAGTACTTCTGGACGCAGTGCCGACGGAACAACAAGAAGGTAGTTGGCGCGGACTGGTGAGAAGTTCTTCACGAGTAGGTTGTTTTGAAGCGTGAACGAAGACAATCCACGCTTAAATGCCCTAGGCACAACGTCGGTGTGCCCTTCCAAATACCCCGCAGGGGCGTCTGCGTCAGCAGGCGTTTGGTGTGTTGCGACACCACGTACCCGAGCATACGAGGGTTGGACCCTCCCGCGTGTAGCCGTGCGCGGCTTAGCCGTGTCCGGGGAAAGGGGGATCCTGGGGGTTGAGCCGATGCCGGGTGTTCGGACCTTTAAGGCCCCCCGGCGGAGGCAACACGCCTCCTTGGCCTCTGCTTCACGTAGACGGCACCCCCGGACTGACCCACCCGGAGGAAATCGGTAGTCGCCTTTTCCTGTCTCTCTCTTCTCAAACCTTCGTCTTTATCTCTCACTTTACATCTTTCCTGTCTTCTCTCTTCCATTTACTTCCTTTCTCCACGGCGGCAAGGGTTAACCTTGTGTGGATATCCTACCTTGGGTACACCATATTGGGTTATAGTGATGGCGTACGGCTGGCGTCGTGCAGGCTTGTACACAAGCTGTGCCGCGTCCCCTCGTTGGGCTCCGTGGTGGGCGGTCGGCGCTGTTGCCGAACATACACATTTTCCTATGGCAGCGCAAGCCTCTGTTGTTTATGATCGGCGTCTGAAGAGATGCCGCACCGAAGTACCATTTCAATTTTCCTTCCAAAGCAACGCCCCAACATTTCCAAAGTACTATGTAGTGCATAGTGAAAGCAACATTCCGGTAAGGAAACTCTCTCCTTTCCTGGTAGCGAAGTGTCTGAAAGACAAAATCGGACCAACATACAAAGCATCCAAAATGTCTAGCGGGGACCTCCTCCTAGAACTGAATAACAAAGATCAAGCAGATAAGCTCTCTGAACTTACCAGTATTGGCGAAGCGACAGTGACTGTTTCAGCCCACAGAACACTTAATACAAGCAGGGGAGTAATATCTGAAGAAGACTTCATTGGTTTAAGCGACGAGGAACTGCTGCAAGGTTTCCAGGAACAAAATGTCACCAAAGTACAAAGAATAGTAATCCGACGAAACGATCAAGAAATCCCCACCAAACATGTTATACTCACCTTCGGAACAAGCGTAATGCCCACTTCACTCGATGCAGGTTATGTCAAAGTCAATGTGAGACCGTATATCCCGAATCCCAGACGGTGTTTTAAGTGTCAAAGATTTGGACATGCTTCACATGCATGCCGAGGACAAACAACTTGTGCTAAATGCAGCTCCAACGATCACCAATCAGAGAATTGCACTTCTTCGCCACATTGTGTTAACTGCAAGGGAGATCACCCAGCTTATTCGCGGTCCTGCCCTTGCTGCAAAAAAGAAAAAGTCATTGCACTAACTGTTAAAGAAAAAATCTCGTTCTTCGAAGCCAGAAAAAGACTGTCGTACCTTCCCCGAAGAAGTTATGCCGAAGTGACGCAGGCGGGGGCAGCGTCAGAGAGGCCTCCGGAGTCCTCCGAGCCCACGCGCAGTGGTGCCGCAGTGACTCCTCCCGCCCCCGTGCTGGAAGCAGTCAGTACTGCTCCGCCCTCTTCAACGGCCCTGCAGACACCAGTCCCGCAGGGTCCTAAGATCAAGCGAACTCCAAGGCCCGAGACACGTGTCTCGGCGCCAAACTCTCGGTCCTCCAGCGCCTCAGAGAGAGCAATGGAGGTCGAAACAAAAACCCCGGTGTCCTCGACACCGAAGGACAAACGCTCCCTCGAGCGCGGTAAGAGGGACAAAATCCCAATAACAACTCAAAATAAGAAGGCGATAACCTAAGGGTTATCGCTCTGTTTGTATCTGCCTTCTTCAGATCCATGTCACCTAACATCTTTCTTATCTCCCATTCACTCGTTAATATTACTTTTTACCTTTCAATTTTATAATGGCTTTTATGATCCATTGGAATTGTAGAGGTCTCTTACATAACTTAGGTGACATAAAAGACCTGTTAATAAACTTCTCTCCTGTGGCCCTGTGCTTACAGGAAACCAACCTAGGCGAAAAACATTTTGAAAGGTTTCACTGTTGTACGGCGCGACCGTACTCAGGCGAACCGGCTCTCAGGTGGTGTAGCCATTGTCCTGCCAGGTGGTATAGCAGCCAGAGAAGTTCCCATTAACACTCACATAGAAGCCGTTGCTGTCACCGTTTTAGCTCACAAAACCATCACCATTTGTTCAGTATACATTCCGCCGCATTTACATTTTACCGTAAGAGACCTAGAGTTAATTTTAAACCAGCTACCCGAACCATTTTTATTAGCCGGTGATTTTAATTCACATAACACGTTGTGGGGTAGTCAAACAACTGACACCAGGGGTCAAACGCTTGGAGATTTTATCCTAACAAATAACATATGCCTTTTAAACACCGGTGCGGCAACTTACTACTCCCCAAGCACAGGCGCTATGAGTTGTTTAGATCTGGCACTATGCTCTCCATCTCTCTTTGACGATTTTCAATGGAGTGTTATTGACAACCCCTATGGTAGTGACCATATGCCTGCTATTATTAAAAGAAAATCTCCTTCTCCTACCATACCATTAAGACCACCCCGTTGGAAACTCCACCTAGCAGACTGGCCTCTCTCTACTGAAAAGGCCAGTCTAGATAACATATCAGATGAGCTAACCATAGATGAAATGAATGATAAGATCACCGCCTGTATACTTGCTGCAGCAGCAGAAACAATCCCACAATCCTCTGGCCTATTAAGAAAAAATCTGAAACCATGGTGGACGAAAGAATGTACACAAACAAAAAAACTACAAAACAAAGGGTGGGGTATCTTCCGGCGATACCCAACACAAGACTATCTACTCTCCTTCAAAAAAGCAAAAGCGAAAGCCAGGTACACACGCAGACAAGCCGAAAGACAGTCCTGGAAAAATTATGTCTCGTCTATAAATAGTTCAATAACATCCAAACGAATGTGGGATCAGGTTCGTAAGTTTAGAGGCGACTACGCTTCTTACACTATCCCCATACTATCACCTCCAGGCACGCAAACAAATATAGACGAACAAGCAGACATATTAGGACAACACTTCCATACTATATCAAGCTCGGTAAACTATTCAGCTGCATTTCTAAAACATAAGCAATTAGCAGAAAAACTAAAGCTTCCGACCACAGGAAGTTCAGAAAGACCGTATAATGCCGCTCTAACACTACCGGAAATCAATAGAGTACTAACAACTGACAAAAAAACAGCACCTGGTCCGGACAGAGTACATTACGCGATGCTCGCTCATCTACCTCCTAATGCAGTTGAAACCTTGCTTCGTTTCTTTAATAAAATCTGGGAAACGGGAAAAATGCCGAAAGAGTGGAAGAAAGCTATCATAATCCCGTTCTTGAAAGCTGGAAAACCTCCCACAACAGCAACCAGTTATAGACCCATAGCACTCACAAGTTGTCTTGCAAAGTCCTATGAAGCCATCATCAACATAAGACTGACATACATCCTTGAAACAGAGAACATGCTAGATAACCATCAGTGTGGATACAAGAAAGGTTGCTCCACAACAGATCACCTAGTCCGGCTAGAAGACGAGATACGTGCGGCCTTTCTACACAAACAATACTGTCTCACTGTTTTCTTTGATTTAGAAAAGGCCTACGACACAACATGGAGGTTTGGTATCTTAAGGGACTTAGCAGATTTAGGAATCCGAGGTAGAATGCTCAAATGTCTAGCCGATTTCATGTCGGACCGAACATTCCAGGTGCGTTTAGGAACGGCGCTGTCACGTATATTCATCCAGGAAAATGGAGTGCCACAACGATGCGTACTAAGTACAACACTCTTTATAGTAAAAATGAACTCTGTTAACAAAGTCATCCCCCCCTCTGTTATGCACTCCATATATGTGGATGATCTGCAAATAGCGTGCCGCGCCTCAAACTTACAAACATGTGAAAGACAGCTCCAGATAACAATTAATAAACTAACCGAGTGGGCTGAGAAAAATGGCTTCCGCTTCTCTACTCAAAAAACCGTTACAGTGCTATTCTCGCAAAAACGAGGATTGTACTTAGACCCGCTTCTAAAATTGAATGATGTCGCACTGCCGGTAAAACAGGAATGTAAATTCTTGGGAGTAATCTTTGATAAAAAACTAAACTTCCTAGCCCACATTAAAACACTCAAAGTTAAGGCAAATAAAGCATTGAATATCCTAAAAGTTCTGGCTCATAAGCACTGGGGTTCCGACCGAACCTGTCTTTTACGTATTTACCGGTCTCTTGTGTGTAGCCTTTTAGACTACGGCTCCGTGGTTTACGGCTCAGCCAGGCAGTCCTACGTCCAACTCCTTGATCCAGTACATAACCTTGGATTGCGACTGGCAAGTGGTGCCTACAGAACGTCACCCATTCAAAGTTTATATGTTGAGTGTAATGAACCCTCATTACAGCAGCGCAGAGCCTTATTAACATTCTCTTACCTACTCAGAATTCAGTCATCACCGCAACACATATGCTACAACATCCTCACACAGTGCAACTCACGCTTACACTACACAAATAAACCGAACATGATTAGGCCACTTCTCCTGCGGTATGAGAAATACTGTCAGGATTATGACATCCCCCATGAAGTCCTCCAGGTCGCCAAGAAACCACAACAGTTGGCCCCATGGTACAATTTCACGCAGTTGTGTGACTGGACATTAACACATTTAAAGAAAAGAAACACTCCACACGAACACATCATGCAAGAATTCCGTGCTCTTCAAGACAAGTATCAAAATCACATGGAATTCTACACGGATGGCTCCAAAACAAAAGAACACGTGGGTGTAGGGGCCGTAACAGAAAATTGGGAAACAAGTGTCCGTCTACCAATACATGCTTCTGTTTTCACTGCTGAAGTTTATGCTGTATGGGTTGCAGTTAAAAAGATTATCACTGGCAAGCACAAAAACACAGTCATATACACTGATTCCTTAAGTACACTGAAGGCTCTACATCTGAAATCTGAGTGTGAACCCCTGATAGGAGACATTTTAAACATGTTGGTGCTTAACGAATACGGGAGGTCAATTCGTTTCTGCTGGGTCCCGAGCCATGTTGGGATACCAGGTAACGAAGCAGCTGATAGATGTGCATTGATGGCAGCGCACAAAGATATTACAAACACGACACTCCCATATAGTGATAGCATCCGTGCAATTAGAAAAGCCTTCACGGTAAAATGGCAACGCGAATGGGACCATTGTGCTGACAACAAGCTACATCTCACGAAACCCATAGTTGGCGAGTGGAAGTCGTGTTATCATCAAGAGCGGTTCATCGAAGTAGTTTTATGCCGGCTACGCATTGGGCACACACACCTCACACACAATTACTTACTTACGAAAGAAGGCACACCAACATGCGAGAAATGTCAACAGCCACTAACAGTTATGCACATATTACTCACATGTACGCAGACTGAAACACACAGACAAACACTTTTGCACAAATTATATCAACTACACATACCTTTACACCCTGCTCTGATTTTAGGTGATGAAACGCTAGTCCCATTATGTGACGTCCGTAAATTTCTACATGACACTGGATTTTTACATAAAATATAGGTTATTAACAAAGCCTTTTCCTTCACAAACAGGATTTTAAAATACCTCGTGTTTGGCGCAGCATAGCCTTAGCTGCTTTTGCGCCATTAAACCCCATTTAACTAACTAACTAACCTTCCAAACACTCGACTAGGGCTTTTAGCTTCGGGTCCCGTCGTTGTTGTTCGGCGATGTCTTCCGCGCTTATTATTCCAAGGAAGGCGTCGTCGCCGTCCTGCGGCGGTGGATCGATGGGGGCGCGTGATAAGCAGTCGGCGTCAGTGTTTTCGTCCGGACTTGTATGTTACAGTGATGTCGCATTCTTGTAGTCTAAGGCTCCACCGTGCCAGCCGTCCTGAAGGGTCCTTTAAGTTAGCTAGGCACCAGAATGCGTGATGGTCGCTGACCACTTTGAATGGCCTGCCATACAGGTGAGGGCGAAATTTCGCTGTAGCCCAAACGATGGCGAGGCATTCCTTTTCCGTTGTAGAATAATTGCCTTCCGCTTTTGACAACGACCGGCTAGCGTAAGCTATCACGTGTTATGTCCATCTTTTCTCTGGTCTAGGACGTCACTGAGGCCTAGGCTACTGGAGTCAGTGTGGAATTCGGTATCGGCGTGCTCGTCCAAGAGCGCAAGTATGGGCGGCGACGGCATGCGTCGTTTGAGTTCTTGAGATGTGTCGGCCTGCGGCGTTTCCCACTTGAACTCGACGTCACAGTTAGCTGTGTCAGCGGCTCAGCGATGCGTGAAAAGTCCTTGACAAATCGCCTGTGGTAGGCACACATGCCAAGAAATCTACGCACTGCCTTGTCGATGGGTTGCGGGAACTGTGCGATGACAGCTGTCTTTTGCGGGTCTTGACGGACACCAGATTTGATGATTACGTGGCCTAGGAACAGAAGCTCATGGTAAGCGAAGCGACACTTTTCTGGCTTCAGAGTGAGCCCTGATGACTTGATGGCCTTTAGTACTGTTGCAAGCCGCCTAAGGGGATAGTCGAAATTTCCGGCGAAGACAACGACGTCATCCAAGTAAACGAGACAGGGCTGCCACTTCAATTCTACTAAAACCATGTCCATCACGCGCTGTAACGTTGCAGGCGCCGAGCACAGTCCAAATGACATAACCTTGTACTCGTAGAGGCCGTCTGGGGTGACGAAGGCGGTCTTTTCGCGATCTCTTTCGTCGACTTCTATTTGCCAATAGCCAGACTTGAGGTCCATCGACGAGAAGTATTTGGCGCTGCAGAGCCGATCCAATGCGTCTTCTATCCGTGGGAGGGGGTATACGTCCTTCTTCGGTGATCTTGTTCAGACGACGATAATCGACCCAGAAACGTAGGGTTGCATCCTTTTTCTTCACCAGGACCACAGGGGATGCCCACGGGCTTTTCGACCGCTGGATGATGTCGTCACGCAGCATTCCTTCGACGTGTTCTCTTATAGCTTCACGTTCTCGCGGCGAAACTCAGTAAGGGCTCTGGCGGAGTGGTCGAGTGCACTCCTCGGTGATTATGCGATGCTTGGCGACTGGGGTTTGTCGAATCCTCGATGACGTCGAAAAGCAGCCTTTGTATCGTCGGAGCAGACTTCTGAGCTGCTGCTGCTGCTTAATCACGGGGAGACTTGGATTAATGTCGTAGTCTGGTTCGGGAACCATGGTCGTCGGGGTAGATGCGGCGGAATCCGAGAGCACAAACGCATTACTGGTTTCCAGAATTTCCTCGATGTACGCGATCGTCGTGCCCTTGTTGATGTGCTTGAACTGCTGGCTGAAGTTTGTCAGCAACACTTCAGTTTTCCCTCCATGCAGTCGAGCGATCCCTCTTGCGACGCAAATTTCACGGTCTAGCAGTAGACGTTGGTCACCCTCGATGATGCCTTCTACGTCGGCAGGTGTTTTGGTGCCGACGGAAATGACAATGCTGGAGCGAGGCGGGATGCTGACTTTCGAGCACGCTTAAGGCATGGTGACTACGAGAGCTCTCCGGCGGTATCGCTTGATCTTCAGACAGGGTTATCGACTTCGACTTCAGGTCGATGACTGCGCCGTGTTGGCTTAGGAAGTCCATGCCGAGAATGACGTCGCGTGAACATTGTTGGAGGATAACGAAAGTGGCAGAGTAAGTCCGGACATGAACGGTAATTCTTGCCGTGCAGATTCCAGTCGGCGTAATGAGGTTTTCTCCAGCGGTTCGAATTTGAGGGCCTTCCATGCAGTTTTAACTTTCTTGAACTGGGCGGCCATGTGTCCACTCATTACGGAGTGATCGGTCCCTGTGTCCACTAAGGCGGTAACTGCGTGGCCGTCGAGAAGCACGTCGAGGTCGGTGGTTCTTTTTCTGGCCTTGCAGTTAGGTCTCGGCGTCGGATCACGGCTGCGTCGTGTTGAACTGAAGCGGTCAATAGGTGAAGCGCCAATAGTGACGGCACACAAGAAGAAATACAGACAGGACAAGCGCCTTGTCCTGTCTGTATTTCTGCTTGTGTGCCGTCGCTATTGGCGCTTCACCTATTGAAAGCTATGCACCAACTAACCCCACAACGTGTTTTACTGCAGAACTGAAGCGGGAACGTCAGGTCGTCTTTCGTCGTCGTATTATTTGCTTCGAGACTTCGTCGGGACGGTGGCGCCTCGTTATGTCGTCGAGGTTGTTTCTTCGGTGTGTTCGTCGGCGGCGGAGGATCTTCGTCAGTTCGACGAACAGCAACCGCACCTCCATCGGTTGCTGCTTTTAATTTTCCGGATATGGGCTCGTAGAGCGGCCCCGGGCTGGGCCGGTGTATGGTCGGCGCTGCGGCGACAAGTAGCGGCCTGGTGACGGCGAACGGGACGGTCGTCGAGGGCTCCACTGAGTGGCGGCGAGGTAGTCGGCGATATCGCGAGGTCGTTCGCCAATCTGAGGTCGCGGCGCGTTAACGGCGAACCCTCGAAGTCCCATCTCCCGGTATGGGCATCGGCGGTAGATGTGCCCGGCTTCTCCGCAGTGATAGCTAAGCGGACGGTGGTCGGGAGCGCGCCAAACGTCAGTCTTCCTTGGAATGCCGCGTGTGGTGACGGGTTGGCGTGCTGGCGGCGGGGGTGGTGGTGGACGACAGAACTGTGTCGTCACTGGGCCCTGCCGTGGGCGCGGAGGCGGAACGTGAAGGCGGGCTACAGCGGCGTATGTCATAGCTTGCGGCTGAGGCTGCGGCGATTCCGGGGCTACTCCCAGTTGCTGTTGGAGCTCCTCACGTACGACATCGGCAATCGAAGCCACATGAGGCTGTGATGACGGGAACAGCTTCTGTAGCTCCTCCCGCACGACCGCTCGGATAGTCTCGCGCAGGTCGTCGGTGGCCAGTGACTGAACCCCGGCGTAGCTTGTCGAATTCGTGCGGTGGTTGAATTGCCGGTTCCGCATTTCCAGTGTCTTCTCGATGCTAGTGGGCTCGCGAAGAAACTCGTCGACAGTCTTCAGTGGGCTTCGTACCATACCGGTGAAAAGTTCCTCCTTTACACCACGCATCAGTAGCCGAACTTTCTTTTCCTCAGACATTTCCGGGTCGGCGTGGCGGAATAGGCGGCTCATTTCTTCTGCAAAAATCGCGGTGGTCTCATTAGGCAGCTGCACTCGGGTTTCTAGTAGTGCTTGGGCTCGTTCTCGGCGTACGACGCTTGTGAATGTCTGCAGGAAGCCGCTTCGGAAAAGGTCCCAGGTCGTTGAGGTGGCTTCTCTGTTCTCGAACCACATCCTGGCAGCGTCTTCCAATGCGAAGAAGACATGCCAGACTTTGTCGTCGTTGTTCCAGCTGTTAAATGCAGCGACCCTCTCATACGTCTCGAGCCAGGTTTCCGGGTCCTCGAATGTTGAACGGCGGAACGTCGGGGGCTCCCTGTGCTGCTGCAGCACGACGGGGGACGCTGGGGCTGCCATTGGGGTGGACTTGGTGGCAATCTTCCTGCTCGTCTCAGGTAGAAGTCCGTGCTCTGGGGGCAGTCCTTGCAGTCGGCGGCTAGCACGCTGGTCTTGGGCGATGTTGGTTTTGTCCTCGGGCTTCGGGCTTGGATCGCGGCTTTGCGGGGGCGTTCGGTACATGAACGCACAAGCACCTCCACCAGATGTCACGTGGTGGTGACGTTGAAGAACACAGTAGCAATACTGTGAAAGACAAAACTAACTTTTATTGGGCGAACCTGTCCCCACAAAAACAGGCTACACTTATAGCACAACGATAGCGGCGAACACGGTCGGCGATCGTCGAAATTCTGATCAGCGGGTCAAGCGCGTCGGCTTTTATACAGCAGTCGACGAATGTTCCAGAGTAATCGTTGGGAGCCGCATGCCTTCCACAAAGTTCTACACCATTCGAGTCACGCGATGAAATCAGATAACACAAGGTTCGGCGAGAACAGACAGCGGATAGAAGCATCGATAACTTTCCAGAAACTTCGGATAAATGCAGGCGCATTCCGCGCTGTGCGATAACATTTGTGAGGCGGCGAAACGTGGTCGCCCGATAAAGATAAGTACACGTGTCAATATAAAGCAGGCGTGCAGCTTGTGAAAATGTTGATGCCTAGGGCAGCAAAATGCACATATTCTGGGCAAAGCTCTATTGGCACGTGTATTGTGGTACACCTCTGCAGGTGTGCATGCTCCGCTTAAAAGTTAGTTAAATGGGGTTTAATCGCGCAAAAGCGGCTAAGGCTATGCTGCACGAAACACGAGGTGTCTTAAAATCCAGTTGATGAAGGAAAAGGCTGTGTTAATAATCTATATTTTATGTAAAAATTCAGTGTGAGCTAGAAATTTACGGACGTCGCATAATGGGACTAGTGGATCACCTAAAGTTAGAGCAGGGTGTAAAGGTATGTGTAGTTGATATAATTTGTGCAAACGTGCTCGTCTGTGTGTTTCAATATGTGTGCATGTCAGTAATATCTGCATAACTGTTAGTGGCTCTTGACATTTCTCGCATGTTTGTGTCTTCTTTCGTAAGTAAATATTTGTGTGTGAGGTGTGTGTGCCCAATGAGTAGCCTGCATAAAACTACTTCGATGAACGGCTGCTGATGATAACATGACTTCCACTCGCTGACTATGGGTTTAGTGAGATGTAGCTTGTCGGCACAACGGTCCCATTCGCGTTGCCATTTTGCCATTCAGGCTTCTCTAATCACACGGATGCTATCTTTGTATGGAAGTGTTGTGTTTGCTATCTCTTTTGTACGCTGCCATTGATGAGGTGCTTCGTTACCCGGTATCCCAACATGGCTTGGAACCCAGCAGAAACGAATTGACTGTCATTATTAATGTCATGTTTAAACATTGTTTAATCTCATAGAAATTAATATCATTGGAAAGGTGAAACTTTGCTCTATTTTTCTACATAATCGCCATCTTTTTCTATGCATTTTTGTAGACTGCTCCAATTTCTGTATCCCAGTGTCATAGGCCTCTGCCGCCAGCCCGTTGAGGAAGCGTTTCACCTCTTTGACTTCATCATCGCTCCGGAAGCGTTGGCCATTCAAATTTTCCATGTTCTGTATCATCATCATCATCATCATCATCATCATCATCATAATTTATTATCCCTTAAGGGCCCTGAATTGGGCATTACATAAGGGGCGGTTAACAAGAGAAGTATTCACATGGTCATATAATTATAAAGCGAAATAAAAAGGCAGACAGGCAAAGTAACATTATACATTGTTATGGAACCGTGGTTGAAGGCAAAGACGGAAAAAAAAGATGAAAATAACACCCATGCAGTTGATCTCCGCATATGTTTGCAATTGAATAAAAAGGTTACAATACAATTCAATATAAAATTCAATTCAATACAACATTCAATTCAATTCAAAAATACAATTCAATACACATATATATACACACAAGTTAAAGCAGAAAATGTGACATATATGTTATGTCCCATCTTAGGGAAGAGCCACAAAGTGAAGTACGCGTTGGATATATGAGAGAAGCAGGAAATGTTTACCGATTACGAGATTATTTGGCAAAGTGAGCCCATATTAGCTGCCTGAATTTTGAGTTGTCACGTTCATTGACTAATGGTTCTGGAATCGAGTTCCATTCTTCAATCGCCAATGGTAAGAAAGACTTATTAAATGTGTTTGTCGAACCAGTTATGCGTTGTACACTCATAGAACTGAAAAGACGACGTGATGTCCGTACAGGTGGCACTAAAAGGGAGGTTCTCAGGTCAGGGCGATTATAGTATAGATTTTGAAACAGGCATAGCCGTGAAATCTTCCTTCGATGAGCTAACGATTCAAGATTAATGGATGATTTAATGGCACTAATGCTAACCCGTCTATTATATTCGGAAACGATGAAGCGAGCCGCCCGATTCTGAATGCTTTCAAGTGATTCAATTAGATATCGCTGGTGAGGACTCCATATAGCGCTGGCATATTCAAGTTTCGGCCTAACGTACGCCTCATAGGCGAGTTTTCTCATATAACTGGGGCATAAAGAAAGGGCACGCTTAATGAAACCAAGTGTTTTGGATGTCTCTGCCACTAATTTCGTGATGTGTTCAGACCAGTTGAGTTTGTCGGTGATAACAACACCTAAGTATCGGTACGATTCAACACGTGATATGGCAGTGGAGTTTAACGAGTATGAAAAGTTAAAAGTGGAAAGCTTTCGAGATACTTGCATGCTCTTGCATTTGGATATGTTTAGATTCATCAGCCAGGTGGTGCACCAAGTTTCTATTATTATCAAGGTCTTTCTGGAGGAGTCTCTGGTCAGAGGTGGTAGTTAGGCGACGATAAAGAACGCAATCGTCAGCGAAAAGGCGAATTGTGGAGGAGATATTTACAGGAAGGTCGTTGATAAAGAATAAAAATAAGAGTGGTCCAAAGACAGAGCCTTGGGGTACGCCTAAAATGACTTTGGAGGTTTTGGAGCGGTGGTTGCCGATAACAGTAAACTGGGTGCGGTCTGAGAGGAAAGAAGAAATCCATGACAATATTAAGGGATCTAAAGAGAGAGAGGAGAGTTTAGCCATAAGACGTTGATCTGGAACCCGGTCAAAGGCCTTAGAGAAATCCAGGTAGATGATATCAGTTTGAAAAGATGAATCTAAGTTCAGGTGAAGGTCGGTAGTAAACTCGAAAAGCTGGGTATCGCACGAAAATCCAGAGCGGAATCCATGTTGTTTGGTAAAAAGGAAGGAGTTCCTGTCCAGGTGAGAGCAGACTTGTGAGTATATCATGTGTTCCAGCATTTTACAAGCAATACATGTTAATGAAATTGGTCGATAGTTTGATGGATCACAGCGGTCACCAGCCTTGAAAACCGGGACAACCTTGATTAATGTCCAGTCATTTGGAATTGCTGAACTTGAAAGTGATTGACTAAAAATTATTTGTAATATCTGGCATGAAATATCTCTTGTACTTTTTAGTATCTTGGTCGTTATGTCATCTGGCCCGGGAGCGCTTGATGGCTTCAAGTTATCCATGAGTTTAGCTATGCCTTCGACTGAAATGGAAATTGGAGGCATCTGGCTGAAATTATGACTGGGATAGCTGGGCACGTTTAGCACTGGTTCCCGAGTAAAAACTGAAGAAAAGTAAGTGTTCATGACATCTGCGTAGAGATCTGCGGCGACGTGGGAGCCATCTTGGTCGTGCAAGATTATATTTTGAGGCGAGTTTCGGTTTGGCAACAGGATATTCCAGGACTTTTTAGGGTTATTCCGAATGATGTTATGCAAGTCTTTATGGAAAAATTTCTTTTTGGAATGCCTCAAAAGATTTGTATAACCCCGGAGGCATTCAAAGTACTTGTCCCATTTCGAAGCAGAGGCAGAATTTTTGGCAGCTCGGGAAAGTCGTTTTTTTTTCCTTAACAACCGCCGAAGGCCGTTAGAAAACCATTGCTTATCAGCACCTCCGCGAATACAGATCAGCGGGACATATGTTTCCATGAGCGAAAGTATTGTTTGCTTGTTATGTAACCAGTTACTATTAACGGTTCGGTTGTGAGCAGTTTTACTAAAGTGATAAAGAAACGCCTCCAGTTCAAGGTTAATTTGCGCATAGTCGCCTTTGTTATAGTCGCGAATATATTTTAAAGATGGCTTGCGGGTGGGTATGGGAATAGCCAAATTAAAAAATAGTAGTTTGTGATCACTAAGGCCACTACTAGTACACGAAAGAGACTGACATAACTCAGGCTTTGAGACAAATACTAGAACAGGATGTTGGTACCACGGGTTGGGATTCTAACAGACTGCAACAGATTAAAGGTGAGAATTAAGTCAATAAATTTCTTCGACTGACGAGAAGATGCTGACAACAGTTCCCAGTCTATATCCGGATAATTAAAGTCTCCGCATAGGACCAAGTTCGCTCGCGGAAAGCGGGTTTGGAGGTGGAAAAGGACAGAATACAGCTCATCAACAAAAGAGCAATCTAAATCTGGCGGGCGGTAGCAGGCGATAAGCAAGGTGTTACCAAATTTAAATTTCTGTATCGCTGAGTGTCTGTCGTTGCGCCCTTTCAGTGAGACATCCCTATGATGTATAGCTTTTCGCAGTATGTGGCAATTGTGAACAAAATTCTACTGATCTGGCAAAATATCTTTATGGGACAGTCTGCCATGAAGGTTCAGAAAATGTCTGTGAAAAACAGCTGTTGCAGTCACTTCACTCTCCATTGCATGAGATGTCGATGCTTTTGGTAGACAGTACAGAAGGACTAAAACATTCGCTTTTTTTACAAACATTGCTGCATAACATATTGTAATAGTAGGCAAAGCATAGCACAGCAAGTACTTTCAAATTGACTTGCCAAATGTGGGAGCTGTCTTGAGCGCACTGCTGTCGAGGTACTTTGCCTGACCTTAGGGGACTTTATGCGCCACTGTTCTGTACCATCGCAGCTCGTTGCTTGCTCTCGCTGGGAGTTCTCGTTGAAGTGAAGCGCAGCACTCAGTGTACTAGAAAATTATTTTGTCTCAGCATTAATAATTCACCGTAGTTTCTTTGCTAGAACATTAGCTTATGCAGACTCACCAGGCCTTCATGCCTTCATATGTGAATGCAGTGGACTTTGGGGCTATACCATTTGGAAAACTGGAAAGACTCCAGGCTGTATGTCTGAACAGATGGTGACAGCTGGCGGATGTCCTAATTTCTAGGTGTCATTCTCGACTCCAGGCTCACTTTCATTTCACACATCAAATATATTAAAGGAAAATGTCTAAAAACGATGAACTTACTTAAAATCCTATCCCACACTACATGGGGTAGCGACAGGAGGTGCCTGTTGAATCTTTACAAGAGCCTAGTTAGATCACGGTTAGATTATGGTGCCGTAGTATATCACTCTGCTGCACCTAGTGCGCTAAAAATGTTAGACCCCGTCCATCATCTGGGTATCCGCCTGGCCACAGGCGCATTTAGAACAAGCCCGGTGGAAAGTCTATATGCAGAGTCAGACGAATGGTCACTACATTTTCAGAGAACGTACATCAGCTTTACCTATTTTCTCAATGTGCGCTCCAATAAAGAACATCCGTGTTTCAAAACTGTTAATGACTTAACGTGTCCAACACTTTTTAATAATAAACCCTCCATGAGACTTCCTTTCTCACTGCGTGCAAGAGAACTAAGCACGGAAATGGATGTCCCTGTTCTCGAACAAAGCCTAATGCCTCCAGCTAAGCTAGTACCGCCCTGGGAATGGCAACTGATAGAGTGTGACACATCCTTTGTAGAGGTCACTAAACATGCGCCAGAGACACATATCAAAATGCACTTCTTGGAGCTCCAGTGCAAGTACTCTTGCACAGAGTTTTACACAGACGCTTCTAAGTCGCATGCCGGGGTGTCCTACGCAGCCATTGGCCCATCCTTCTCGGAATCCGGTGTACTGCACCCTGAAACAAGCATATTTACGGCTGAGGCTCATGCGCTATTGTCGGCTGTGAAACATATCAGAAAATCAAATATTCAAAAAACAATTCTATTTACCCCCGCAGGGTCGTCTGCGTCAGCAGGCGTTTGGTATGTTGCGACACCACGGACCCGAGCACACGAGGGTTGGACCCTCCCGCGTGTAGTCGTGCGCGGCTTAGCCGTGTCCGGGGAAAGGGGGATCCTGGAGGTTGAGCCGATGCTGGGTGATTGGACCTTTAAGGCCTCCCGGCGGAGGCAACACACCTCTTTGGCCTCTGCTTCACGTAGACGTCACCCCCGGACTGACCCACCCGGGGGAAATCGGTAGTCGCCTCTTCCTGTCTCTCTCTCCTCAAACCTTCGTCTTTATCTCTCACTTTTTTACCTTTCCTGTCTTCTTCTCTCTTCCATTTACTTCCTTTCTCCACGGCGGCAAGGGTTAACTTTGTGTGGATATCCTACCTTGGGTACACCATATTTGGTTATAGTGACGGCGTACGGCTGGCGTCGTGCAGGCTTGGACACAAGCCCTGCCGCGTCCCCTCGTTGGGCTCCGTGGTGGGCGGTCGGCGCTGTTGCCGAAAACACACACTTTCCTATGGCAGCTCAAATCTCTGTTGTCCATGATCGGCGTCTCAAAAGATGCCGCACCGAAGTACCATTCCAGTTCTCCTTTCGAAGCAACGCTCCATCTTTCCCCAAATACTATGTAGTCCATAGTGAAAGTAACACGCCTATTAGAAAGCTTTCTCCATTCCTGGTCGCCAAATGCCTGAAAGATAAAATCGGACAGACATACAAAGCCTCCAAAATGTCTAGTGGGGACCTCCTCCTAGAAGTGAATAGTAAAGATCAAGCAGATAAGCTGTCTGAACTTACGAGTATTGGCGAGGCAACAGTGACTGTCTCAGCCCACAGAACACTCAATACAAGCAGGGGAGTAATATCTGAAGAAGATTTTATTGGATTAAGCGACGAGGAACTGCTGGAAGGTTTCCAGGAACAAAATGTAACCAAAGTACAGAGAATAGTAATCCGCAGAAACGATCGAGAAATCCCCACCAAACACGTTATACTCACCTTCGGAACAAGCGTAATGCCTACCTCGCTCGACGCAGGTTACGTTAAAGTCAATGTAAGACCATATATTCCAAACCCCAGACGATGTTTCAAGTGCCAAAGGTTTGGACATGCTTCACATGCATGCCGAGGACAAAAAACTTGTGCTAAATGCAGCTCCAACGAACACCAATCTGAGAATTGCACCTCTTCCCCACATTGTGTTAACTGAAAGGGAGATCATCCAGCTTACTCGCGGTCCTGCCCTTGCTGGAAAAAAGAAAAAGAAGTAATTGCACTAACTGTTAAAGAAAAAATCTCGTTCTTCGAAGCCAGAAAGAGACTGTCGTACCTTCCCCGAAGAACTTATGCCGATGTGACGCAGGCGGGGTCAGCGTCACAGAGGCCTCCGGAGTCCTCCGAGCCCACGCGCAGTGGTGCCGCAGTGCCTCCTCCCGCCCCCGTGGTGGAAGCAGTCAGTACTGCTCCACCCTCTTTTAGGGTCCCACAGGGCCATAAAATCAACCGAACTCCAAGGCCCGAGGCGCGTGTCTCGGCGCCTAACTCTCGTTCCTCCAGCGCCTCAGAGAGAGCGATGGAGGTCGACACAAAAAACCCGGTGTCATTGACACCGAAGGACAAGCGCTCTCTTGAGCGCGGTAGGAGGGACAAGATACCAATAACCACCCAAAATAAGAAGGCGATAACCTGAAGGTTATCGCTCCTTTGTATCACTCTTCTTGAGATCCACGTCACCTAATATCTTTCCTATCTCCTATTCAACTGTAAAAGCCATTTTTTACCCTTCAATTCCATAATAGCTTTTAATATTCACTGGAACTGTAGAGGTCTTATACATAACTTAGGTGACATTAAAGACCTGTTATTTAACTTCTCTCCTGTGGCCTTATGCTTGCAGGAAACAAACCTAGGCGAAAAACACAAACATATTTTAAAAGGTTTCACTGTTGTACGGCGCGGCCGTACTCAGATGAACCGGCTTTCGGGTGGTGTAGCCATTGTTGTGCAGGGCGGTATTGCAGTTAGAGAAGTTCCGATTACGAGTCACATAGAAGCCGTTGCTGTCACTGTTATAACTCACAAAACCATCACCATTTGGTCGCTGTATATCCCACCCCACACCCATTTTACCACTAAACATTTAGAAAATATAACAGGTCAATTACCGGAGCCATTTGTTTTAGTGGGGGATTTTAATGCTCACGGTACTCTTTGGGGCAGTATCAAAACTGACCAAAGAGGGCAAATGGTTGAGGGTTTTATTCTATCAAATGATATCTGCCTTTTAAATTCAGGTGCACCGACATACTTTTCACCGACTTCCCGCACTTTTAGTTGTTTAGATTTAGCTTTTGGCTCACCATCTCTTTTTAATGATTTTAAATGGGAAACCGTCGACAAGTCTTATGGCAGTGATCACTTGCCCGCAATCATCAAATTTTTATCAGTACCACCAACCTTAATCACAAGGCCACGCCAGTGGAAATTACAGCTCGCTGACTGGCCGCTTTTTACAGAAAACGCGAGTCTGGAAGTTGTCTTTTCACAAGAACTAAGCATTGATGAACCTAATAAAAAAATCACTGAAGTCATAATCTCTGCAGCAGAAAAGGCAATACCCCAGTCATCCGGTATTGTACACAAAAGGTTAAATCCCTGGTGGACGAACGAGTGTACCGAAGCCAAAAAGAAACAAAATAAGGCCTGGGGAATCCTACGTAGGTACCCCACTTATAGCAACCTTTTAAATTTCAAACAGGTCAAAGCCGAAGCACGATTTATTCGAAGGCAGGCAGAGAAATCGTCATGGCAAAAATATGTATCCTCAATTAATAATACGGTCACGTCAAAACGAATGTGGGACCAGGTAAGGAAGTTTAGAGGAGAGTACACATCATACACAATACCACTACTCACAGGTCCAGGCACACAAACAACACTACAGGACCAGGCGAACTTATTAGGCGAACATTTTTACAAGGTCTCAAGCTCAGCAAACTACTCAAGTGTCTTCTTAAAATATAAAATGTCGGCGGAGAAACAGAGACTGCCCACTACTGGGGCTTCAAATGAACCTTATAATTACGCCCTCACAATGCAAGAATTGAACAGGGTTCTCTCTGCCGGTAAAAAAGCAGCAACAGGTCTTGACCGTGTCCACTACACAATGTTGGCACACCTCTATCAAGCATCAGCAGAAACACTTCTTAAATTTTTCAACAAGATCTGGGAATCTGGAATAATGCCCACAGACTGGAAAAATGCAGTAATAGTGCCTTTTTTGAAATCAGGTAAATCCACAACGTCCCCAAGCAGCTACAGACCCATTGCCTTAACAAGCTGTCTAGCCAAAACCTACGAGAGTACCATAAACATAAGGCTCACATTTATCCTTGAATCACAGAATCTAGTAGACGTGCACCAGTGCGGATACAGAAAGGGCTGCTCAACAACTGACCACCTCGTACGACTAGAACATGAAATACGTAACGCGTTTCTACACAAACAACACTGTCTCACAGTATTTTTCGATCTAGAGAAAGCGTATGATACCACGTGGCGGTATGGAATTTTAAGAGACCTGGCTGAATTGGGAGTGCGTGGCAGAATGCCAAAATGTCCATCTGATTTTATGGCAAATAGAACATTTCAGGTGCGTCTCGGCACAATATTTTCACGCACATTTACACAGGAAAATGGCGTTCCACTGGGTTGTATTCTGAGCATGCCATCCTCTGTTATACACTCCATATATGTTGACGATCTGCAAGTGGCTTGCCGCGCCTCAGGCCTATCCACTTGCGAAAGACAACTACAAATAACCATAAATAACCTTACACAATGGGCTGACAAAAATGGATTCCGTTTTTCAACAGACAAAACTGTTACAGTTCTCTTCTATCAGAAACGAGGGTTACACTTCAACCCAGTTCTCACATTGTATGGTACAACCTTGCCGGTCAAAGAACACTATAAATTTCTAGGCGTAATGTTTGACACAAAGCTGAACTTCCTGGCCCACATTAACACAACTAAAATTAAAGCAAATAAAGCATTAAATATCCTCAAGGTGCTATCGCACAAGCACTGGGGATCTGACCGAACTTGTCTACTACGTATATACCGGTCCCTCGTACGTAGCATCCTCGACTACGGTAGTGTAGTTTATGGTGCAGCTAGGCAGTCATACATCAAGCGACTCGATCCAGTTCATAATCTCGGCCTACGACTGGCAAGCGGTGCCTACAGAAAATCGCCTGTCCAAAGTTTATATGTTGACTGCAATGAGCCGTCCTTACAGCAACGCAGAGCACTGCTTACACTTTGCTATGTACTACGAGTTCGATCATCACCACAACATATATGCTACAACATCGTTACACAGTGCAAATCAAGAATACACTACACAAGCAAACCGAACATGATTCGGCCACTAATCTTATGATACGAAGAATACTGTCAGGCTTATGATGTTCCTCACGAGGCCCTGCAGGTTGCTGAAAGGCCACGAAGATTGCCACCATGGTACAACTTTTCACAGCTATGTGACTGGACACTAACACATCTAAAGAAAAAAGACATTCCACAAGAACACATAATACAAGAGTTTCGAGCTATACAAGAAAAATATAAACATTACACGGAATTTTACACCGACGGCTCCAAAACACAAGAATACGTAGCTGTTGGAATAATTACGAAAAATTTGCAAAGTAGGATTCGGATAAATAATTTTTCTTCAGTGTTTACCGCCGAAGTTTTCGCAATATGGACGGCAGTAAAAAAAATCACCAGTGACAAGCAGGCGAATACTATCATATATACCGATTCGTTAAGCGCACTCAGAGCTCTAAACCTTAACTCCGCGTCCGAACCCCTACTTGGTGACATCCTAAACATGTTGGCTTATAACGAATATGGAAGAACCATACGATTCTGCTGGGTCCCAAGCCATGTCGGGATACCAGGGAATGAAGCAGCAGATAGATGCGCGTTCATGGCAGCACACAAAGGTATAACGCAAACAACACTTCCATACAAAGACAGTATCCGAGCTATTCATAAGGCCTTGACATTAATGTGGCAACTAGAATGGGACTCATGCACAAATAACAAGTTACACACAATAAAACCCGTGCTTAGAGAATGGAAGTCGTGCTGTCACCAGCAACGCTTCTATGAGGTGATCCTATGTAGACTCCGAATCGGGCATACACACCTGACACACAATTTCCTTCTTCAAAACGAGAACCCGCCAACTTGCGAGAAGTGCCATGAACCACTCACCGTAATGCACATTATTATGACATGTCAAAATATTGAAACACAGAGACAAAAGCTTTTACAGAATCTATATAAGTTACACATACCTTTACACCCCGCCTCAATACTCGGAGATGAACCGCTAGTGCCTTTCGCTGACTTGTTCAGCTTTCTAGAAGAAACCGGTTTTTTACCCAGACTCTAAAATAACGCAGCTTCCACTGCTTTAACATTTGAACTCTTAATATCTTGTGGCTGGCGCAGCATGGCCTTAGTTGCTTTTGCGCCATTAAACCCGAATTAACTAACTCCTTCAAAATCCCAAATCAACTTCCTTCAGGAGCTGAACGAACAATGCGCACACAACAGGCATGTAGTAGTATTTGTTTATGGACTACTTCAGTTTCAGGAAATTTTAATATAGTGTACAGAACAACACAGACAGATGGGTGAAGTGCTGAATAAGTATGACTTGTTACAAAGCGCAATTGTTCCTCCTTATCTGAAATGCTTTTTTGGTAAAATTGGACATGCTAAAGAACTTATGCTTCGTACTGAAATTTTTTTATCACCAGGGTTAGCCATGGACCATGATCGCATGACAAGTGTATGATGACACTTATGAGAGGTGGACGATGAAATGATGAATAAAAATGCCGATGGAATGATGAAGGCAGTGCAACGAAAATATCATGGTCACGATGGGGTGACGATAGCAGTATAATGAGCACATTGCGACAGATGTGACAACATTGCAATAGCCATCACAGCAGCGGCATAATCGTGATTGTATGACGATTGTACGAATTTCCTTGTCTTAGTGTATGTATCCACTGAACAATCCATTATACAATTGCATGTCCATTCAGTAAGTGCACTAGGTCACACACACAGGCCATCTATTGCAGGTGAACAACATGAATTTCTTCGTACCCTTTGCAACATGCCACACATCGAAGTGATAATTGATCTCCGGACATTGCAGCCGCATGTGCTTCTTAATTTCCGAGTGGCGGTCTGTAGTCAATGAGCTTACAGTCATGCCTTGCTCACAAAGAAATTTGAGACCTCTTACGAGGCCCTCTTTTTCCATCTGGGCACTTGCCTGCACTTGTCACTGTGCAAAACAGGAATGCACAGAAAGCACCACTGGTATTGATATCATTATCTTCAGCCTGGCTACGCCCACTGCAGGGAAAAGGCCTCTTCCATTCTTCAACTACCCCGGTAATGTGCTAATTGTGGCCCTGTTGTACCTGCAAACTTCTTAATCTTATCCGCCCACCTAACTTTCTGCTGCCCCCTTCTACGCTTCCCTTCGCTTGGAATCAAGTCCATAAGCATTAATGACCATCGGTTATCTTCCCTCCTCATTACAAGCCCTCCCCATGCCCATTTCTTTTTCCTGATTTCAACTGAGATGTCATTAACGCGGGTTTGTTCCCTCACCCAATCGGCTCTTATCCCTTAACGTTACACTCATACTGCTTTCCATAGCTTGTTGCGTCATCCTCAGTTTAAGTAGAACCCTTTTCGTAAGCCTCCAGGTTTCTGCCCCGTAGGTGAATACTGGTAAGACACAGCTGTTATACACTTTTCTTTTGAGGGATAATGGCAACCTGCTGTTCATGATCTGAGAAAGCCTGCCCAACGCACTCCAGCCCATTCTTATTTTTCTGATTATTTCAGTCTCATGGTCCGGATATGCGGTCACTATCTACCCTAAGTAGATGTATTCCTTTACCACTTCCAGTGCCTCTCTACCTATCGTGAACTGCTGTTCTCTTCCGAGACTGCTAAACATTACTTTAGTTTTCTGCAGATTAATTTTGAGACCCACCCTTCTGCTTTGCCTGTCCAGGTCATTGAGCACCCGCCGTGGTTGTTTAGTGGCTATGGCGTTGGGCTGCTAAGCACGAGGTCGCGGGATCGAATCCCCGCCACGGCGGCCGCATTTCGATGGGGGCGAAATGCGAAAACACCCGTGCACTTAGATTTACGTGCACGTTAAAGAACCCCAGGTGGTCCAAGTTTCCGGAGTCTCCCACTACGGCATGCCTCATAATCAGATAGTGGTTTTGGCACGTAAAACCCCGTAACAAGAAAAAAGTTCAGTGAGAATGCATTGCAATTCGTCCCATGAGTTGCCAAGCAGGGCAATATCACCGAATCGGAAGTTACTAAGGTATTCTCCATTAACTCTTATCCCGAATTCTTCCCAATCCACGTCTCTGAATACCTCTGTAAACACGCTGTGAATAGCACTGGAGAGATCGTATCTCCCTGCCTGACGCCCTTCTTTATTAGGATTTTGCTGTCTTCTTTCTGGAGGACTAGGGTGGCTGTGAAGCTGCTATAGATATCGTTCAGTATTTTTACATATGGCTCGTCTACACCCTGATTCCGTAATGCCTCCATGACTGCTGAGATTTTAACTGAATCGAACGCTTTCTTGCAATCAACGAAAGCTATATATAAGGCTTGGTTATATTCCGAACATTTCTCTATCACCTGATTGATCGTGTGAATATGGTCTATTGTTGAGTAGCCTTTACGAAATCCTGCCTGGTCCTTTGGTTGACAGAAGTCTAAGGTGTTCCTGATTCTATTTGCGATTACCTTAGTAAATACTTTGTAGGCAACGGACAGTAAGCTGCTCGGCCTACAATTTTTCAAGTCATTGGCGTCCCCTTTCTTATGGCTTAAGATTATGTTGGCGTCCTTCCAAGATTCTGGTACACTTGAGGTCATGAGGCATTGTGTATACAGGGTGGCCAGTTTTTCTAGAACAATCTGCCCACCAACCTTCAACAAATCTGCTGTTACCTGATCCTCCCCAGCTGCCTTCCCCCTTTGCATAGCTCCCAAGTCTTTCTTTACTTTTTCCAGCGTTGCTTCAATCGTTGCTTCATATCAAGGATACACTACAGAAGCAAACCGAACATGATTCGGCCACTAATCTTACGATACGAAGAATACTGTCAGGCTTATGATGTTCCTCACGAGGCCCTGCAGGTTGCTGAAAGGCCACCAAGATTGCCACCATGGTACAACTTTTCACAGCTATGTGACTGGACACTAACATATCTAAAGAAAAAAGACATCCCACAAGAACACATAATACAAGATTTTCGAGCTATACAAGAAAAATATAAACATTACACGGAATTTTACACCGACGGCTCCAAAACACAAGAATACGTAGCTGTTGGAATAATTACGAAAAATTGGCAAAATAGCATTTGGATAAATAACTTTTCTTCAGTGTTTACCGCCGAAGTTTTCGCAATATGGACGGCAGTAAAAAAATTACCAGTGACAAGCAGACGAGTGCTATCATATATACCGATTCGTTAAGCGCACTCAGAGCTCTAAACCTTAACTCCGCGTCCGAACCCATAATTGGTGATATCCTAAACATGTTGGCCTATAATGAATACGGAAGAACCTTACGATTCTGCTGGGTCCCAAGCCATGTTGGGATACCAGGGAATGAAGCAGCAGATAGATGCGCGTTCATGGCAGTGCACAAAGGTATAACGCAAACAACACTTCCATACAAAGACAGTATCCGAGCTATTCATAAGGCCTTGACATTAATGTGGCAACTAGAATGGGACTCATGCACAAATAACAAGTTACACACAATAAAACCCGTGCTTAGAGAATGGAAGTCGTGCTGTCACCAGCAACGCTTCTATGAGGTGATCCTATGTAGACTCCGAATCGGGCATACGCACCTGACCCACAATTTTCTACTTCAAAAAGAAAACCCGCCAACTTGCGAGAAGTGCCATGAACCACTCACCGTTATGCACATTATTATGACATGTCCAAATATTGAAACACAGAGACACAAGCTTTTACAGAATCCCTATAACTTACACATACCTTTACACCCCGCCTCAATAGTCGGAGATGAACCGCTAGTACCTTTCGCTGACTTGTTCAGCTTTCTAGAAGAAACCGGTTTTTTACACAGACTCTAAAATAACGCTGCTTCCACTGTTTAACATTTGAATCCTTAATATCTTGTGGCTGGCGCAGCATGGCCTTAGTTGCTTTTGCGCCATAAAACCCGAATTAACTAACTAAGTAACTATGGCAGCGCAAGCCTCTGTTTATGATCGGCGTCTGAAGAGATGCCGCACCGAAGTACCATTTCAATTTTCCTTTCAAAGCAGCGCCCCAACATTTCCAAAGTACTATGTAGTGCATAGTGAAAGCAACATACCGGTAAGGAAACTCTCTCCATTCCTGTTAGCCAAGTGTCTGAAAGACAAAATCGGACCAACATACAAAGCATCTAAAATGTCTAGCGGGGACCTCCTCCTAGAACTGAATAACAAAGATCAAGCAGATAAGCTCTCTGAACTTACCAGTATTGGCGACGCGACAGTGACTGTTTCAGCCCACAGAACACTTAATACAAGCAGGGGAGTAATATCTGAAGAAGACTTTATTGGCTTAAGTGACGAGGAACTGCTGGAAGGTTTCCAGGAACAAAGTGTGACAAAGGTACAAAGAATAGTAATCCATAGAAACGACCAAGAAATCCCCACCAAACATGTCATACTTACATTTGGTACAAGCGTAATGCCTACGCTTGCTCTGGATGCAGGGTACGTAAAAGTAAATGTCAGGCCATATATCCCGAACCCAATACGATGTTTCAAGTGTTAAAGGTTCGGACATGCTTCACATGCATGCCGAGGCCAAACAACCTGTGCTAAATGCAGCTCAAATGATCATCAATATGAAAACTGCACTTCTTCCCCACATTGTATTAACTGCAAAGGAGACCATCCAGCCTACTCGCGGTCTTGCCCATGCTGGAAAAGAAAAAATATCGTTCTTTGAAGCCAGAAAGCGGCTATCGTATCTTCCGCGAAGAAGTTACGCCGATGTGACGCAGTCGGGGGCAGCGTCACAGAGGCCTCCGGAGTCCTCCGAGCCCACGCGCAGCGGTGCTGCAGTGACTCCTCCCGCCCCCGTGATGGAAGCAGCCGACGCTGCTCCATCCTCTTCCAAGGCCCTGCAAACACCCGCCCCGCAGGGCCCTAAGATCAAGCGAACTCCAAGGCCCGAGGCACGTGTCTCGGCGCCAAACTCTCGGTCCTCCAGCGCCTTAGAGAGAGCGATGGAGGTCGACACAAAAACTCCGGTGTCATTGACACCGAAGGACAAGCGCTCTCTCGAGCGCGGTAAGAGGGACAAAATCCCAGTAACCACTCAAAATAAGAAAGCGATAACCTAAAGGTTATCGCTCATTTGTATCAGCCTTCTTAATCCATGTCACCTATAGTCCCACCTCTTTCTTTTCCGTAGTGCCATTTCTGACCTTTCAATTTCAATATGGCGTTTATTATCCATTGGAATTGTAGAGGCCTTTTACACAACTTAGGTGACGTCAAAGACTTGTTAAGTAACTTCTCTCCTGTGGCCTTGTGCTTACAAGAAACAAACTTAGGCGAAAAGCACAAAAACATTCTAAGAGGATTCACTGTTGTACGGCGCGATCGTACTCAGGCGAACCGGCTTTCGGGTGGCGTAGCTATAGTTCTACGGAACGGCATTGCAGCTAGAGAAGTTACCATTAATACTCACTTGGAAGCCATTGCTGTCACGGTTTTAGCACATAAAACCATTACCATTTGTTCAATTTACATTTCACCACATTCCCATTTTACTGTAGGAGACCTGGAGTTAGTTTTAAACCAGCTACCCAAACCTTCTTTAAAAGCAGGTGATTTTAACGCTCATAACATATTATGGGGTAGCAAAACAACTGACACCAGGGGACAAACACTTGAAGATTTTATCCTGACTAACGAAATATGCCTTTTAAACACTGGTGCGCCGACCTACTGCTCCCCAAGCACAGGAGCTATGAGCTGTCTTGATCTGACGCTGTGCACTCCATCTCTGTTGATCGATTTTAAATGGAGTGTTGTTAACAATCCTTATGGTAGTGATC
Source organism: Dermacentor variabilis (assembly GCF_050947875.1). Lineage (NCBI taxonomy): Eukaryota > Metazoa > Arthropoda > Arachnida > Ixodida > Ixodidae > Dermacentor > Dermacentor variabilis. The sequence continues at coordinate 176,333,320 of NC_134570.1, read as the reverse complement.
ATATGCCCGGCATTATTAAAAACACATCTCCTTTCCCTACAGTACCATTAAGACCACCCCGTTGGAAACTCCATCTAGCAGACTGGCCTCTCTTCAGCGAGAAGGCCAGTCTTGATCACATATCAGATCATCAAACAATAGACGAAATGAATGAAAAGATTATTGCCTCCATACTTGCTGCAGCAGAACAGACGATCCCGCAATCCTCCGGCTTCTTAAGGAAAAAAACTAAAACCGTGGTGGACGAATGAATGCACTCAAGCTAAAAAAGCACAAAACAAAGCATGGGGTATGTTTCGGCGATATCCAACACATGATAACCTCCTGTATTTCAAAAAAGCTAAGGCGAAAGCCAGGTACACGCGTAGGCAAGCCGAAAGACAGTCTTGGCAAACATATGTATCCTCCATCAATAGCTCAATAACAGCCAAAAGACTGTGGGATCAGCTTCGAAAGTTTAGAAGCGAGTACGCTCCCTATACGATCCCAATACTATCACCTCCAGGTACACAAACGAATTTAAAACAACAAGCAGATATATTAGGGCAGCATTTCCATAACATATCAAGCTCACTAAACTACTCCACTGAATTTCAAAAGTATAAACAATAAGCAGAAAAACAAAAGCTTCCGACAGCAGGAAGTTCCGAGAAACCATATAATGCCCCCCTAACACTTTCCGAAATTAACAGAGTACTCACTACTGGCAAAAAAACAGCGCCAGGTCCGGACAGAATACATTACACAATGCTCGCACACCTTTCCTCAAAAGCAGTTAAGACATTACTCCGCTTCTTTAACATAATCTGGGAAACAGGAAAAATGCCGAATGCGTGGAAAAAAAGCCATTATAATCCCTTTCTTGAAAGCTGGAAAGCATCCTACAGCAGCTACCAGCTACCGACCTATAGCACTCACAAGCTGTCTCGCCAAGTCCTATGAATCCATTATAAATATCAGATTGGCATACGTCCTCGAAACTGAGAACCTGCTCGATAATCATCAGTGTGGGTACAAGAAAGGCTGCTCCACAACAGATCATCTAGTTCGGTTAGAACACGAGATACGTGCGGCCTTTCTACAAAAGCAATATTGTCTCGCAGTTTTCTTTGATCTTGAAAAAGTGTACGATACAACATGGAGGTTCGGTATTTTAAGGGATCTAGCGGATTTAGGGATCCGCGGCAGAATGCTTAAATGTCTAGCTGATTTCATGTCCGATCGAACATTCCAGGTGCGTTTAGGAACGGTGCTGTCCAGCGTATTTATTCAGGAAAACGGAGTACCTCAGGGATGCGTATTGAGCACAACATTGTGGTGAAAATGAATTCGCTCAATAATGTAATCCCATCTTCTATAATGCATTCACTATATGTGGATGATCTTCAAATTGCATGTCGCGCATCGAACATGGCAACTTGCGAACGACAAATTCAAATTACACTAAACAAACTAACGCAGTGGGCATCTGAAAACGGCTTTCGCTTCTCAAGTGAAAAAACGATTAGTGTTGTCTTTACACAAAAAAGAGGCCTACAACCAGATCCCATCCTTAAACTACAGGATGCCACACTACCCGTGAAACAAGAACACAAGTTTCTGGGTGTTCTGTTTGATAAAAAGTTGAACTTTCTCGCACACATCAATAGTATTAAAATCAAAGCGAACAATGCACTTAACATTCTAAAAATCCTCTCCCGGAAACGGTGGGGCTCTGACCGTAAATGCCTGCTACACATCTACCGCACTTTGGTGCGTAGCATATTAGACTATGGTAGCATTACATATGGTTCAGCCAGACTATCTTACGTCCGACGATTTGATCCAGTCCATAACCTAGGACTACGACTAGCATGCGGTGCTTACAGAACACCACCTATACAGAGCTTACATGTTGAATGTAATGAACCTCCTTTACAGCATCGCAGAGCGCTAATAACTTTTTCCTACATACTGAGAATCCGATCCTCACCACAACACATATGCTACAACATCGTCACAAAGTGCAGCTCACGCTTACATTACACAAATAAACCAAACTTGATCAGGCCGCTTATCTTGCGATACGAGGAATACTGTCGGGATTATGACATCCCTCGGGAAGTCCTCCAGGTTGCCAGAAAGCCAGAACGTTTACCCCCGTGGTGTGATTTCACAGCGTTATGTGATTGGACACTAACACATCTAAAGAAAAGCGACACACCACATCAACACATTATACAAGAATTCCGCTCTCTTCAAGACAAGTATATAAACTACATAGAATTTTATACTGATGGCTCTAAAACGGAAAAAAACACGTGGGTGTAGGGGCCATAACAGAAAATTGGGAAACATGTATTCGATTACCTCAGCATGCCTCTGTCTACGCAGCCGAAGTGTACGCGATATGGACGGTAGTTCAAAAGATCATTGCTGACAAACTTGAAAACACTGTCATATACACAGATTCATTAAGCGTACTGAAGGCTCTACACATGAAATCCCAAAGTGAACCCTTGTTAGGCGATATTTTGAATGCATTAACATCAAACAAATATGGCAGATCAATAAAGTTTTGCTGGGTACCAAGCCATGTTGGAATATTGGGTAACGAAGCGGCGGATAGATGCGCATCAATGGCAGCGTGCAAAAACATTAAAATACAGCACTTCCATATAAAAACAGTGTAAATGCGATTCGGAAGGCCTTGACGTCAAAATGGCAACGCGATTGGGACGCTTGTTTAAGCAACAAGCTTCATCTAATTAAACCTATAATTGGCGAGTGGAAATCATGCAGTCACCAGCAACGATTCTACGAGGTGATCTTGTGTCGACTTCGAATTGGACACACACATCTGACGCACAATTTCCTTCTCCGAAAAGAAAACCCGCCAACTTGCGAAAAATGTAATGAAGCTCTTAGAGTCATGCACATCCTAATAACATGTCCACACATGAATACACTGAGACGGAGGTTTTTACACAGCCTGTATAAATTGCACATTTCATTACACCCTACCCTATTACTAGCAGATGACCCCCTAGTGCCATTTCCTAACCTCTTCGACTTTTTAGAAAAAAACTGGTTATTTACACCAACTATAATGTAGTGCAGGTTTCCCTGCCCTAACGTTCCGTTTTATTTTGTCTTGTGACTGGCGCAGCATGGCCTTAGTTGCCTTTGTGCCACTAAACCCAAACTAACTAACTAACTAACTCTTTGAAAGAGTGGTTAACCGGCGTCTCCTTCATTTTCTAGAAAGTAACAAACTATTAGATCCCCTACAGTCCCCGCAGGGGCGTCTGCGTCAGCAGGCGTTTGGTGTGTTGCGACACCACGTACCCGAGCACACGAGGGTTGGACCCTCCCGCGTGTAGCCGTGCGCGGCTCAGCCGTGTCCGGGGAAAAGGGGATCCTGGGGGTTGAGCCGATGCTGGGTGTTCGGACCTTTAAGGCCCCCCGGCGGAAGCAACACACCCCTTTGGCCTCTGCTTCACGTAGACGGCACCCCCGGACTGACCCACCCGGGGGAAATCGGTAGTTGCCTTTTCCTGTCTCTCTCTCCCTCCAGCCTTCGTCTTTTTCGCACTTTCCATCTTTCCTGTCTTCTCCTAGCTTCCGCTTACTTCCAATTTTTCCAGGCAGCAAGGGTTAACCTTGTGTGAATAGCCAACCTAGGTTATTTCATATTTGGTTATAGTGATGACGTACAGCTGGCGTTTACAGGACCTGTTCATACAGTCCCTGTAGCGTCCCCTCGTAGGGCTCCATGGTGGGTGGCTGGCGTTATTGCCGAAAACTACATTTTTCTATGGCAAGTTCATTCCCTTCAATTCCTGATCGCCCTCAAAAAAGAGGGCGCACCGAAGATGTATTTCAGTTCTTTGGTCGTCAAAGACCGAACTTCCCACGGTACCATGTCATCCACTCTGAAAAATCCGATAAACAAGTCCGAAATATCTCCCCTTTTCTAGTTTCCAAGTCCTTAACTGATGCCCTTGGTCCAGGCTACAAGGTATCAAGGCTGGCAAGTGGTGATCTCCTGTTAGAACTGCATGATAAGAAACAATACGAAAAGTTGCCCAGTCTAGTGTCATTTGGGGATGTTCCACTGTCAATAACTCCACACCGCACTCTGAATACCACCCGCGGCGTTGTCTCTGATGACGATTTGCTCCAGCTGACAGAGGCTGAGCTCTTGGAGGGCTTAAGTGAGCAGAACGTAGTCAATGTCAGAAGAATTAAGATGAGAAGGGATGGCAAAGAAATTCAAACGAAGTACCTAATACTCACATTCGGTTCAAGTATTCTGCCCGAGTCTGTGGAGGCCGGGTACATCAAGCTCCGTGTCAGGCCGTACGTGCCAAACCCACTCCGCTGTTTCAAGTGCCAGCGCTTCGGCCACAGTTCGCAGAGTTGCCGAGGCCGCCAAACTTGTGCTAAATGTAGTGTCCAAGAACACACCACTGAAACGTGTGAGAACGCTCCCCACTGTGTAAACTGTGATGGGGAGCACGCCGCGTACTCGCGGTCGTGCCCCTCCTGGAAGAAGGAAAAAGAAATAGTAACGATCAAAGTGAAAGAGAATATATCGTTCAAAGAGGCACGAAGGCGGGTAGCATACCTGCCAAAGAAAACCTTTGCCGAAGTGGCGCGTCAGGGGGCAGCGTCACAACGGCCTCCGACGGCTGTCCGACCCTCAATCAGTGAGTCGGCAGCTAAGCCATCTGCCCCCGCGGCGGTTGCAGCTAGCGCTGCTCCGTCAACCGAGGAGAGGGGACCACCGACCCCGAAGGTGGGCGCAGCCGAGGCTGCCTCAACCTCCCAGCTCCCTTCCAGCGCTGGCAACGGCCAGCGCAGCCAAATCCCCCAGGGAGCCCCATCGACCTCCGGGCTGGTGGGCGCAGGGGTCTTGCCCTCGAAGGCGGGACCCTCGCTGGTAACTTCCCGCTCGCAAGAGCAAGTGTCCGGCGCCTCACAAGAGGCAATGGACACTACACCCATCCTCAAGGCGCACCAAGCGCCTAAGGAGCGGCGAGGCTCCCTCGAACGCTCCAGAAAGGGCAGAACCCCCGTTACAGGGCCTCGAAAGGGCTCTGTAATCTAATCTGTAATTTCCATAATCACTACTTCTGTTTCTGTACACACAGCACCTATTTACAACCAACATGGATACACAGATAATTCAATGGAACGTTAGAGGTCTCCTCAGAAACCTTGATGATGTTCAAGAACTAATCCACAAACACAATCCCAAGGTGCTGTGTTTACAAGAAACCAACTTAAAATCCAAACACGCGAACTTTCTCCGACAGCATATTACTTTTCGCAAAGATCGCGATGATGCTGTCGCATCATCGGGCGGTGTTGCCATTGCTATCCATAAGAGCATTGCATGTCAACTTTTACAGCTACAAACGCCTCTCGAAGCAGTGGCGGTTCGAGCTGTACTCCTAAACAAACTCATCACGATTAGCTCTCTATACATACCCCCACATTACAAATTAACGAAGCATGAATTCCAATCCTTTATTGATCAATTGCCAGAACCTTACATTGTTCTTGGCGATTTCAATGCGCACAGCTCCCTGTGGGGCGACTCTCGTATAGATGCGCGAGGTCGTCTTGTTGAACAGTTCCTTTTCTCTTCTGGTGCGTGCCTTCTGAATAAGAAGAAACCCACATATTACTATGTTGCAAACAATACCTTTTCTTCAATTGATCTGAGCATAGTTTCTCCGTCCATACTGCCTGAACTAGAATGGGAAGTTACGAACGATCCTTACGGAAGCGACCACTTCCCCGTACTATTAAGAACACTTAAAGAAGACGAATATCCACCACAGGCTCCTAGGTGGAAGACTGAGACAGCAGACTGGGAGAAATTCCGAAACTTAACTACTATATCATGGGATGACATGTCCTCGTTAGGAATTGAGGCTGCCGTGGAATATTTTACAGCCTTTATAATAGACGCCGCAGCTAAATGTATATCATAAGTAAATGGATTGGCATGCAAACGGCGTGTCCCGTGGTGGAACGACGATTGTAGGATCGCTCGTAAGAAACAAAACAAAGCGTGGGGGATGCTACGCGCCTCCCCCACTGCGGAGAATCTTATCAATTTTAAAAAAGTAAAATCCCAAGGCAGGCGAACACGCCGACAAGCCAGAAGAGAGAGTTGGCAGAAGTTTTTATCTAGTATCAACTCCTATACAGATGAGGCCAAAGTCTGGAACAGGGTTAATAGGATAAAAGGGCGACAAACATATTCACTTCCTTTGGTGAACACACAAGGTGAAACACTGAAAGATCAGGCAGACACACTTGGAGAACACTTTGAGAGCGTGTCGAGTTCAAACCATTATTCGCAATCCTTTTTGAAATCCAAACAAATAGAAGAATGTAAGCCAATAATACGAAAATCCAGACAGAATGAACCTTATAACCGGCCGTTCAGTATTGCAGAGTTGAGAGCTGCTTTGACCACATGCAAAAGCTCTGCACCGGGACCTGATAGAGTCATGTACGAAATGATCAGAAACTTACACACTGACACCCAACTTACACTACTCACGCTTTTCAACGCTATTTGGGCTACGGGATACCTCCCATCCACATGGAAAGAAGCGATTGTGGTCCCTGTTCTTAAGCAGGGTAAAGACCCTTCCTTGGCGGCAAGTTACCGTCCGATAGCTCTGACAAATTGTCTTTGTAAGCTTTTTGAAAAAATGGTTAATCGCAGACTTGCACATTTCCTTGAACTCAACAATTTCCTCGATCCCTTTCAGTGTGGCTTCAGAGAAGGGCGGTCCACAACCGATCACCTTGTGCGCATTGAGGGAAACATTCGCGACGCCTTTCTACATAAACAATATTTCCTATCCGTATTCCTCGATATGGAGAAGGCGTACGACACTACGTGGCGCTATGGAATCTTGAGAGACTTGTCGGGAATTGGCATCCGTGGCAATATGCTCGTCCTAATAGAAAGCTATTTGTCCAACCGTACATTCCGCGTGAAAGTCGGCAATGTATTGTCGCGACCTTTTATACAGGAAACTGGTGTACCTCAAGGAGGTGTACTTAGCTGCACGCTCTTCATCGTGAAAATGAACACCCTTCGTGCTTCATTACCGCCAGCCATTTTTTATTCTGTTTACGTAGACGACATACAGATAGGTTTCAAATCCTGCAACCTTACTGTATGTGAGAGGCAAGTTCAACAGGGCTTGAACAAAGTGTCCAAATGGGCAGAAGAAAACGGATTTAAAGTTAACCCCAACAAAAGTTCTTGTGTGCTTTTCACAAGAAAGAGAGGGCTCATTGCAGAACCCAGTATCGAAATGTATGGTCAGCGAATTCCTGTGAACAAAGAACACAAGTTTTTAGGCATCATACTTGATTCGAAATTAACGTTTATTCCACACATAAAGTACCTGAAGGTTAAATGAACAATGAACTTACTCAAAGTAGTATCCCACACAACATGGGGCAGCGACAGGAAATGTTTAATGAATCTTTACAAGAGCCTCATCCGATCACGGTTGGATTATGGTGCCGTGACCTATCATTCTGCAGCCCCGAGCGCGCTAAAGATGCTAGATCCGGTCCACCATCTAGGAATCCGACTGGCCACTGGAGCTTTCAGAACAAGTCCTATTGAAAGCTTATATGCACAATCAAATGAGTGGTCACTTCATCTGCAGAGAACATACATCAGCCAAACATATTTTTTGAAAGTCCGCTCTAATTCTCAGCATCCGTGTTTTAATACCATTAACGATACGACATGTGCTACACTCTTTCATAATCGTCCCTCCGTAAGACAGCCTTTCTCGCTGCGTGTGAGGGAGCTTAGTGACGAAATGCGTGTCCCAATCCTCGAGCTCCGCCCAATGCATCCAGCCAAGCTGCTACCTCCTTGGGAGTGGCAGCTGATACAATGCGACATATCCTTCATGCAAGTTACAAAACACGCTCCAGAGATTGAAATCCAAATGCATTTCCGGGAACTCCAGCACAAATACTCCTGCACGGAGTTCTACACAGACGCATCGAAGTCACACGACGGGGTGTCCTATGCAGCCGTCGGTCCATCCTTCTCGGAAACCGATGTACTGCATCCGGAAACTAGTATCTTTACGGCTGAGGCTTACGCACTGCTGTCGGTCGCAAAGCATATAAATAAATCAAAACTCCAGAAATCAGTTATATATACGGACTCCCTTAGTGTTGTGAAGGCCTTGATGTCTTGCTGTAGCCACAAAAACCCGGAAATTAATGAACTCTACTCCGTACTGTGTAAAGCATATATATCTAACCAACATGTGATTATATGCTGGGTGCCTGGACATAGGGGCATTGAGGGAAACGTACTAGCGGACCAGATGGCCACATCCATTTCATTGCATGCAGTTTGTCCTACTGCTTCGGCCCCTGTCACAGACCTGAAGCCTTTCTTAAGAAGAAAACTGCGAAACCACTGGCAACGTATGTGGGACGCAGAAGTAAATAATAAACTACACGTAATAAAGCCACAGTTAGGTTCTTGGCCCTCGGTAACAAAATCACGGCGAACAGATGTCCTATTCTGTCGCCTCAGAATAGGACACACGTTTGGCACGCATAACTTTCTACTCACTGGAAATGATCATCCAACCTGTGGTAGATGCGGGGAGAGGCTGACCGTCCTCCACGTTCTCCTGGAGTGTCGGGCAGCCGAATCTGAAAGAAGGAAACATTTTTCCCTAGCATATCGGCAGCACATCCCCCTAAATCCCGTAATGCTACTCGGCCCAGAACCTTTATTTGACGCCAACGCAGTCCTAAGTTTTCTGAGAGATGTTGTCCTGCATGTTTTTAGCCCCACATGTTCGTAGCGGGTCCTCTCTTCAGAGGATGCCGCTGTGATAGGTCTTTCGTATAGCACGCGCCTCTAGGCCCTTGTGTTTCAAGGGCTCTGGCGAGGCAGCAGTGCTCCAAGTAATTTTACCATCTTATATATTTTATATTTTGCATCATTCTTCTACGATCGATTTTAATGTTCATAGTATTCGTCATTAGTCATCGCCATAATTTTATAGCACGTAGATTTTACGCACTTTACAGCGAATATTTTTAGGCCACTTTACAGCCAAGTCACATCTTCCATAGTACATCATCAATATTACCACGTGTCATGGCGCTCTTTGGCCAAACCTGGCCCTTGCGCCACAAAACACAACACATCATCATCATCATCCCCTACAGTGTGGTTTCAGGGAAGGTAGATCCACAACTGATCACCTTGTCCGCATCGAGACGAATATTCGCGATGCTTTTGTGCGCAAGCAGTTCTTTTTGTCAGTATTTATTGACATGGAGAAGGCTTACGACACCACGTGGCGGTTCGGAATTCGTGACCTGGCCGAAATGGGAGTCCGAGGTAATTTGCTGAATGTCATCCAAAGTTACCTGTCTAACCGCACGTTCCGCGTCAGAGTTGGTAATGTGCTATCTCGTCTATTTACACGGGAAACAGGTGTACCACAAGGTGGCGTGCTTAGCTGCACTCTATTCGTTATAAAAATGAACTCACTCTACACTATCATACCACGTACAATGTTTTATTCTGTGTATGTAGATGACGTACAAATAGGTTTTAAATCATGCAGTCTTTCCATCTGTGAGCGACATGTACAGCTTGGGCTAAACAAATTGTCAATGTGGGCTGACGAGGATGGGTTTAAATTAAACCCGCAAAAAAGCACGTGTGTTCTCTTCTCGAACAAGAGAGGTATATTTCCTGAACCCGTTATTTACCTTAATCGACAACAGCTTCTAGTGAGCCATGAACATAAATTTTTGGGCCTCATATTAGACACTAAATTAACATTTATCCCCCACTTGAAATATCTGAAGGCGAAGTGCATGAAGACAATGAATCTTCTGAAGCTCTTGTCCCGTACATCCTGGGGAAGTGGCAGAAGATGCCTTTTGCGCATATATAAAGGTTTGATAAGGTCACGCCTTGACTATGGTGCTATAGTGTATAACTCTGCTACGGCTAGTGCCTTGAAGATGTTAGATTCGATTCACCACTTGGGTATCCGTCTTGCTACAGGTGCCTTCAGGACTAGTCCTGTAGAGAGCCTGTACGTTGAATCCAACGAATGGTCTCTTCATCTACAAAGGGCATATTTATCTTTCTCTTACGCCTTGAAAGTTAGATCGGATATTCAGCATCCATGTCATTTTGCAATTAGCGACTTGTCCACTGCCAGGCTATTCCATAACCGCCCAGCCATCAGACCTCCTCTGTCCCTCCGAGTGGAAGCACTGTCAGAAGAAACAGGCGTCCCTTTTCTAGAAAATATCCCTATGGCTCCTACTCGGTTCCCACCGCCTTGGGAGTGGCAAACTATCCAATGTGACATATCTTTCTTAGAAATATCGAAACGAGCGCCTGAGGCTCACATACAATCACATTTTTTTGAACTAAAAGAGAAGTATTCCTGTGCTGAATTTTACACGGATGCTTCGAAATCTGCTGATGGCGTTGCTTACGGAGCTCTTGGACCATCATTTTCAATATCTGGGACACTAAACCCATACACAAGCATCTTTACAGCGGAAGCATACGCTATACTCTCGGCTATTAAACACATCAGGCTCACAAACATCGCTAAGGCTGTTCTCTTCACAGACTCATTAAGTGTCGTGAAAGCACTAATTAGTTTACAAAAACATAAGAATTCCATTTTGAATGAGCTGTATAACTTATTGTGCGCCCTATATATGTGCAATCAAGTGATTGTCATATGCTGGGTACCCGGTCACAAAGGTATAGAAAGGAACGAAGTAGCTGACGAAAGCGCTACATCAGTAACTTTTAGCGACAGAGATAGAAATATTCCCATCCCTACCACAGACCTAAAGCCTTTTCTACGCCGTAAATTAAGGAATCATTGGCAAGGCAAGTGGGATACACAAGTAATGAATAAGCTTCACATAATAAAACCAAAACTGGGGAACTGGATAAGTGGGAAAACAGCACGTTACAAGGAAGTAATTCTTTGCCGATTAAGGATAGGCCACACATACGGTACTCACTCTTATCTCTTGACTGGAGGCGATCCCCCGACTTGTGCTAAGTGCGGCAATAGTCTGACAGTAATCCATGTTCTTATTCAGTGCCCTGCAATAGAAACAGAGAGGAAAAAGCATTTTCCTTCTGCATATCGTGAAAATACACCTCTTCACCCTGCATTTTTTCTTAGTGATGAACCGCTTTTTAACATGAAATTAGTCTTACAGTTTTTATTGGAAACAGATACTCTCAAAATCATTTGGACAGGTAATATTTAGCACACTACTAACAGCCCTTCTAATAAAAGGGCTCTCTTGAGGTTCTACTATTACTGTTATGTGTTGTCTTGTTCCATCATGTCTTTTTTAACAAAACCCAATTGCCATCGTCCATGCCCTAATCGGTGTCATAATTTTAGTACCTATTTATTTTACGCCATTTACAGCGACAGTTTTTAGGCCCTTTTACAGCCATGTCACATTTACATTATGAATCCAATATCCACTGCATTCACAATACGTTGTCAAAATTACCTTTTGGCATGGCGCTCTTTGGCCATACTTGGCCCTTGCGCCATTAAACACCACATATCATCAATATTCTGTACCGCCAAGTTGTATCGTATGCTTTTCCATGTCAAGAAATACGAATAAGAAGGATTGGTTATGTACGAAAGCTTCGCGAATGTTTGATTCGTTGCGCGTGAGATGGTCGGTTGTAGATCGCCCTTCCCTGAAGCCACATTGAAGTGGGTCGAGCATATTGCTGGACTCTAGAAAATGTGCGAGACGGCGATTGATTATTTTTTTCAAAACGCTTGCAAAGACAGCTCCTAAGCGCTATAGGACGGTAGCTGGTCAGCAGTGATGTATCTTTACCGTGCTTCAAAACAGGGATCACAATAGCTTCTTTCCATTTAGATGGGAGGTACCCGGCAGCCCATATAGCATTGAACAGTGCGAGTAGCGTTATTTGAGTATCGTTGTGGAGGTGTTTAAGCTTGTCGTACATGATCCTGTCAGGTCCAGGTGCAGAGCTCTGACATGCAGCCAAAGCAGCTGTCAATTCGGCAATGTTAAAAGGCAGGTTATACAATTCGTTCTGTATGCATTTGCGGTTGATGGCCTCACGTTCTGCTGTTTGTTTGTGCTTTAGGAATGCCTTAGAATAATGATTTGAGCTGGAAATGCGCTCAAAATGTTCTGCGAGTGCATCAGCTTGATCTTCTAAGCTATTGCCTTCATCGTTTACTAGGGGTGGCGCATGAATTTCTTGTCCCTTTAGCCTTCTAAGCCCGTCCCACACTTTAGCCGCTTGATTATTTGAATATATAACTGAAAGGAAACTCTTCCAGCTTGCCCTCTTTGCCTGTCTTCGCGTTCGTCTTCCCTGGGATTTAATCTGTTTAAATTCTACTAAATTTTCGGCAGTAGGGCATTCACGTAGTTTGCCCCAAGCTTTATTTCGTCTCCTTCGTGCCTCTCTACAATCGTTATTCCACCAAGGGACCCGTCTTTTCAATGAAGTCCCCGCAGGGGCGTCTGCGTCAGCAGGCGTTTGGTGTGTTGCAACACCACGTACCCGAGCACACGAGGGTTGGACCCTCCCGCGTGTAGCCGTGCGCGGCTTAGCCGTGTCTGGGGAAAAGGGGATCCTGGAGGTTGAGCCGATGCCGGGCGTTTGGACCTTTAAGGCCCCCCGGCGGAGGCAACACGCCTCGTCGGCCTCGGCTTCACATAGACGGCACCTCCAGACTGACCCACCTGGAGGAAATCGGCAGTCGCCTTTTCCTGTCCTCCTCTCCAATCTTCGTCTTTCCCTCCCACTTTTACATCTTTCCTGTCTTCTCCTCACTTCTTATTACTTCCTTTCTTCACGGCGGCAAGGGTTAACCTTGTGTATCTGCCCTCCCTTGGGTAAAATATATTAGGTTATAGTGGCAATGTACGGTTGGCGCTTGCAGCCTTACGCGTTAAGACCTGCAGCGTCCCCATGTTGGGTTCCGTGGTGGGTGGCCGCCATTGCTGCCGAAAACGAACCGAAATACCATGGGAACACCCGCATTTCCCCGCCTACTTGATCGTCACCCTCAGAAGAGGGGACGCACCGAAGACTTCAGCACATGTTTGACCCGCATAAAAGAGAACTACCCGAAGTACCATGTTGTCCATAGCGAAAATCCTGAAAAGCAAGCCAGATTCATTTCGCCATTCACCGTAGCAAAATCTTTGACCGAAGCCTTAGGGTCAGGTTATAAAGTAACGAAAATGGCTAGCGGGGACCTTCTCCTTGAGATCCCCCAGAAACATCAGTACGAGAAGCTTGGCAGTCTCGTGACATTTGGTAACATTCCTATTTCTGTTACACAACACCGAACAATGAATAGCTCACGGGGAGTCGTGTCAGAGGCAGACCTCCTAGACTTGACAGAAACTGAACTCCTGGAAGGGTGGAAAGAACAAAATGTTACTGACGTAAAACGTATTGCAATTAGACGAGACAACAAGGACATCCCCACTAAACATCTTATCCTAACATTTTCATCCAGCGTGCTGCCAGACACCATTGAAACAGGATACATCAGGTTAAATGTACGACCATTTATCCCCAACCCTAGACGATGTTTCAAATGTCAGAGGTTCGGCCATGGCTCGCAGAGCTGCCGCGGTCAAATAACTTGTGCAAAGTGTGGAGTCCAGGGCCACCCCTCAGACAACTGCAGTGGCACACCTCACTGTGTGAACTGCAGTGGTGACCATCCAGCCTTCTCACGCTCCTGTCTGAACTGGAAGAAAGAAAAAGAAATAGTTACCCTCAAAGTCAAAGAAAACATTTCATTTAAGGAAGCGTGTAAAAGGTGCTCTCCATTCCACAACACACCTTATGCTGATGCGGCGCGTCGGGGGGCAGCGTCGCAGCGGCAATCGCCGAGTGCCCTGCCCGCGTGTAGCGAGCAGGCACCTTTGGCTCCTGCCCCCAGGGTGGAAGTAGGTGAGCCTATTCCATCCAACCAGCAAACAGACCAGGCTATCCTTGGGTTGCCGGTTGCCGGCCCCACAAAAGTTATCTGCGGCAACCTGCGCTACACGCAGCGATCCCGCAGTACCGATAGTGGCCCCGAAGGTAGGCGCAGCCGAGGCTGCCTCGACCTCCCCGGCCCCTCCCAGCGCTGGCAACAGCCGGCGCAGGCAAATTCCACAGGGAGCTCCATCGACCTCCCGGCTGGTGGGCGCAGGGGTCTTGCCTTCCGAGGTGATACTCTCCCGAAAAACTTCTCGCTCGCAAGAGCGCGTGTCCGGCGCATCACAAGAGGCAATGGACACAACACCTATCCCCACGGCGCACCAAGCGCCTAAGGAGCGGCGAGGTTCCCTCGAACGCTTCAGAAAAAAGCAAAACCCCGGTTACTGGGCCTCGAGAGAGCTCTGTAACCTAAGGCATCACCTCCCTTTCCGTAGACACAGTACTTATTTAAATTAAATATGGATACACAAATTATTCACCCCGCAGGGGCGTCTGCGTCAGCAGGCGTTTGGTGTGTTGCGACACCACGTACCCGAGCACACGAGGGTTGGACCCTCCCGCGTGTAGCCGTGCGCGGCTTAGCCGTGTCCGGGGAAAAGGGGATCCTGGAGGTTGAGTCGATGCCGGGTGTTAGGACCTTTAGGGCCCCCCGGCGGAGGCAACACACCTCTTTGGCCTCTGCTTCACGTAGACGGCACCCCCGGACTGACCCACCCGGGGGAAATCGGCAGTCGTCTCTTCCTGTCTCTTTCTCCCCAAATCTTAGTCTTTGTCTCTCACTTTTTGATCTTACCTCTCTTCTTCTCTCTTCCATTGACTTCCTTTCTCCAAGGCGGCTAGGGTTAACCTTGTGTGGCTATCCTACCTTGGGTACACCATATTTGGTTATAGCGACGGCGTACGACTGGCGTCGTGCAGACTTGTACACAAGCTCTGCCGCGTCCCCTCGTTGGGCTCCGTGGTGGGCGGTCGGCGATGTTGCCGAACATACACATTTTTCTCATGGCAGCGCAAGCCTCTTTTCTCTATGATCGGCGTCTGAAAGGATGCCGCACCGAAGCAACGTTCCAGTTCTCTTTTCGGAGCAACGCTCCATCATTTCCTAAGTTCCATGTACTGCACAGTGAAAACAACGTACCAGTGAGAAAGCTCTCTCCATTCCTTGTGGCCAAGTGTCTAAAAGAAAAAATCGGATCTACATACAAAGCCTCAAAAATGTCTAGCGGGGACCTCCTCCTAGAACTCAATGACAAAGACCAAGCGCAAAAGCCCACAGAACTTACCAGTATTGGTAACGCAACAGTGACAATTTCACCGCACAGAACATTAAATACAAGCAGGGGTGTAATATCAGAGGAAGATTTTATTGGCTTAAGCGACGAAGAACTGCTGGAAGGTTTCCAGGAACAAAATGTTACCCAGGCCCAAAGAATTGTCATCCGCAGGAACGACCAAGAAATCCCCACAAGACATGTAATACTCACCTTCGGAACGAGTGTAATGCCTACCTCGCTGGATGCAGGTTATGTAAAGGTAAATGTTAGACCATATATTCCGAACCCCAGACGATGCTTCAAATGCCAAAGGTTTGGACATGCTTCGCATGCATGTCGAGGACGAACTACTTGTGCTAAATGGAGTTCGAACGATCACCAAACTAACAATTGCACCTCTTCGCCACTTTGTGTCAACTGCAAGGGAGATCATCCCGCTTATTCGCGGTCCTGCCCTTGCTGGAAAAAAGAAAAAGAAGTAATTACTCTAACAGTCAAAGAAAAAATCTCGTTCTATGAAGCCAGAAAGCGGCTGTCGTACCTTCCGCGAAGAAGTTACGCCGATGTGACGCAGATGGGGGCAGCGTCAGAGAGGCTTCAGGAGTCCTCCGAGCCCACGCGCAGTGGTCCCGCAGTGACCCCTCCCGCCCCCGCGGTGGAAGCAGCCGACGCTGCTCCATCCTCTTCAAATGCCCTGCAGACACCAGTCCCGCAGGGTCCTAAGACCAAGCGAACCCCAAGGCCCGAGACACGTGTCTCGGCGCCTAACTCTCGATCCTCCAGCGCCTCAGAGAGAGCGATGGAGGTCGACGCAAAAACCCCGGTGTCATTGACACCAAAGGACAAGCGCTCTCTTGAGCGCGGTAAGAGGGAAAAAATCCCAATAACCGCCCAGAATAAGAAAGCGATAACCTAAAGGTTATCGCTCATTTGTATAAGCCTTTTAAATTCCATGTCACCTAACATCTCACCTCTTATTCATTCCGTAGTGCCAATTCTCACCTTTCAATTTTAAAATGGCTTTTATTATTCATTGGAACTGTAGAGGTCTCATGCACAATCTAGGTGACATCAAAGACATCATCAATATCTTTTCACCAGTTGCTGTATGTCTTCAGGAAACAAATCTCGGTCCAAAAAATAGTCAAATTCTCAAAGGTTTCACCGTTGTCCGAAGGGACCGCGAATGTTCCACCCGTTTGTCAGGCGGAGTGGCTATAGTCGTGCAGGGCGGCACTCCCACACGAAATTTCCAATTAAATACATCTTTAGAGGCCGTAGCTGTCACCATTCTATCTTACAAAACCATCACCATTTGCTCTCAGTATATTCCACCCCACAACCACTTCACTACTAAACAATTAGAAAATTTAACAGATCAATTACCGGAACCATTTGTTTTAGTAGGGGATTTTAATGCTCATTGTACTCTATGGGGGAGTGTCAAAACTGACCAAAGAGGATAGTTGGTTGAAGATTTTATTTTATCCAATGACATCTGCCTCGTAAATTCAGGCGCCCCGACCTACTTTTCACCAACTTCCCGCACTTTTAGTTGTTTAGACTTAGCCTTTTGCTCACCTTCACTTTTTACTGATCTTAAATGGGAAGCTCTCGACACGTCATATGGCAGCGACCACTTACCCGCACTCATCAAACTCCTATCATCACCAAAAACCCTAGTAACTAGACCACGTCGATGGAAACTACAGCTCGCGGACTGGCCGGTCTTTATGGAGAACGCGATACTAGAAGATGTCTTTTCGCCAGAGCTAAGTATTGACAAACTTAATAAAAAAATCACTGAGGTTATAATCTGTGCGGCAGAAAAGGCCATACCCCAGTCATCAGGTATTGTGCACAAAAAGCTAAACCCCTGGTGGACGAAGGAGTGTTCCGACGCTAAAAAAGCACAAAATAAGCCCTGGGGAATCCTACGAAGGTACCCCACCTATAGCAACCTGTTAACCTTCAAACAAGCGAAAGCCAAAGCACGGTTCATTCGTAGACATGCTGAAAAATCATCATGGCAAAAATACATCTCTTCAATTAATAGTACGGTAACATCAAAACGAATGTGGGATCAGGTGAGGAAATTTATAGGAGACTACTCATCTTACACAATACCACTACTTACATGCCCAGGCACACATACAACACTACAGGACGAAGCCAACTCATTAGGTGAACACTTTTACAACATCTCCAGCTCGGCGAACTGTACAAATTCATTCTTAAAATATAAAGAGTCGGCGGATAAACAGAGACTGCCCACCACTGGGGCTTCAGCTGAAATGTATAATAAACCCCTCACAATACATGAATTGAACAGAGTTCTCTCTGCCGGTAAAAAAACGGCAACAGGTCTTGACCGTGTCCACTACACAATGCTGGCACACTTACCTCAAGCATCGGTAGGGACACTTCTTAAATTTTCCAATATGATATGGGAGTCTGGGGTAATGCCCACAGATTGGAAAAATGCGGTAGTAGTGCCCTTTCTAAAATCTGGTAAACCCGCAACATCCCCTAGTAGCTATAGACCCATTGCATTAACAAGCTGTCTAGCTAAATCCTATGGGAGCATCATAAGCACAAGACTCACATTTATCCTGGAAACAAGACGCCTAATAGATATGCACCAGTGCGGATACAAAAAGGGTTGCTCCACCATTGACCATCTCGTACGACTAGAACAGGAAATACGTGAAACCTTCCTACACAAGCAATATTGTCTGACGGTTTTCTTCAATTTAGAAAAGGCCTATGATACGACGTGGCGCTATGGAATCCTAAGAGACCTGGCTGACCTGGGAATTCGCGGCAGAATGCTCAATTGTCTATGTGATTTCATGTCAAATAGAACATTTCAAGTACGTCTCGGCACAACACTTTCACGCACATTTACACAAGAAAATGGCGTACCACAGGGTTGCATTCTGAGCACGACACTTTTCATAGTCAAAATGAACTCTGTTAAAAAATTATCCCATCATCTCTTATGCACTCATTATATGTCGACGATTTGCAAGTGGCTTGCCGCGCTTCAAATCTACCCGCCTGCGAAAGACAACTACAAATAACGATAAATAATCTGACACAATGGGCCGACAAAAATGGTTTCCGTTTTTCAACACACAAAACTGTTACAGTTCTCTTTTCCCAGAAGCGAGGTTTACACTGCACTCCAGTTCTCACATTGTATGGTGCAACGCTGCCGGTCAAAGAAGACTACAAATTTTTAGGTGTAACTTTTGACACAAAACTGAATTTCCTTGCCCACATTAACTCAACTAAGATAAAAGCAAATAAAGCACTAAATATCATTAAGGTTCTATCGCACAAGCACTGGGGATCTGACCGAACATGTCTATTACGTATATACCGGTCTCTTGTACGTAGCATTCTCGACTACGGTAGTGTAGTTTATGGTGCAGCTAGGCAGTCCTACATTAAGCGACTTGATCCAGTTCACAATCTTGGCCTACGACTGGCGAGCGGTGCATACAGAACATCGCCTGTCCAAAGTTTATATGTTGACTGCAATGAGCCGTCCTTACAGCAACGCAGAGCACTACTTACACTTTCATATGTACTACGGATTCGATCATCACCACAACATATATGCTACAGCATCGTAACACAGTGCAAATCACGGATACACTACACAAATAAACCAAACATGATTCGGCCACTAATCTTACGACACGAAGAATACTGTCAGAATTACGATGTTCCTCATGAGGCTCTGCAGGTTGCTGAAAGGCCACCAAGGTTGCCACCATGGTACAGCTTTTCACAGCTATGTGACTGGACACTAACACATTTAAAGAAAAAAGACATCCCACAAGAACACATAATACAAGAGTTTCGAGCTATACAAGAAAAATATAAACATTACACGGAATTTTACACCGATGGCTCCAAAACACAAGAATACGTAGGTGTCGGAATAATTACGAAAAATTGGCAAAATAGCATTCGGATAAATAATTTTTCTTCAGTGTTTACCGCCGAAGTTTTCGCAATATGGACTGCAGTTAAAAAATTACCAGTGACAAGCAGGCGAATACTATCATATATACCGATTCGTTAAGCGCACTCAGAGCTCTAAACCTTAACTCCGCGTCTGAACCCATAATTGGTGATATCCTAAACATGTTGGCCTATAATGAATACGGAAGAACCTTACGATTCTGCTGGGTCCCAAGCCATGTTGGGATACCAGGGAATGAAGCAGCAGATAGATGCGCGTTCATGGCAGTGCACAAAGGTATAACACAAACAACACTTCCATACAAAGACAGTATTCGAGCGATTCATAAGGCCCTGACATCAAAATGGCAACTAGTATGGGACTCATGCACAAATAACAAGTTACACACAATAAAACCCCTGCTTAGAGAATGGAAGTCGTGCAGTCACCAGCAACGCTTCTATGAGGTGTTCCTATGTAGACTTCGAATCGGGCATACACACCTGACACACAATTTTCTACTTCAAAACGAAAACCCGCCAACTTGCGAGAAGTGCCATGAACCACTCACCATAATGCACATTATTATGACATGTCGAAATATTGAAACACAGAGACAAAGGCTTTTACAGAACCTCTATAACTTACACATACCTTTACACCCCGCATCAATACTCGGAGATGAACCGCTAGTGCCCTTCACTGACTTGTTCAGCTTTTTAGAAGAAACTGGTTTTTTACACAGACTCTAAACTATCGCAGCTTGCACTGCTTTAAGATTTGAATTCTTAATATCTTGTGGCTGGCGCAGCATAGCCCTAGTCGCTTTTGCGCCATTAAACCCGAATTAACTAACTAACAAATTATTCAATGGAACATCAGAGGTGTCCTTAGAAACCTTGCTGATTTGCAAGAACTTATCCACAAACACAATCCAAAAGTGCTGTGTTTACAGGAAACACACTTAAAACCAATATACACAAACTTTCTTCGACAGTATGTTACGTTTCGCAGAGATCGCGATGATGCCCTCGCATCATCGGGTGGTGTTGCCATTGTTATTCAGAAAGGGATAGCGTGTTAACGTTTGCAGCTACAAACGCCCCTTGAAGCAGTAGCGGTTCGTGCTGTTCTCCTCAACAAACTTATCACTGTCTGCTCGCTCTACATACCCCCACATTACAAATTAACTAAACATGAATTTCAGTCCTTCATAGATGAGTTGCCAGAACCTTACGTTGTGCTTGGGGATTTCAATGCGCACAACTGCCTGTGGGGCGACTCTCGTATAGATGCGCAAGGTCGTCTTGTTGAACAGTTCCTTCTCTCCTCTGGTGCATGTCTGCTGAATAAGAAGGCACCCACATATTATTATCTCACAAACAGAACATTTTCTTCAATTGACCTCAGCCTAGTTTCCCCGTGTACACTGCCCGAATTCGATTGGGAAGTTATCAACAATCCTTACGAAAGTGACCACTTTCCCATACTGCTAAGAACACCTACAGAGAACGAATATGCACCACAGGCTCCTAGGTGGAAGATTGACACAGCTGACTGGGAGAAATTCCGAACCCTAACTAGTATATCATGGGATGATATGTCCTCGCTAGGAATTGATGGTGCAGTTGAGTATATTACAGCCTTTATAATAGATGCTGCATCAAAGTGCATATCAGAAGTAAATGGCCTGGCATGCAAACGGCGTGTCCCGTGGTGGAACGACGATTGTAGGATCGCTCGTAAAAAACAGAACAAAGCGTGGGGTTTGCTACGCGCCTCTCCCACTGGGGAGAATCTTATTAACTTTAAGAAAATAAAGTCCCAAGGCAGGAGAACCCGCCGACAGGCTAGACGAGAAAGTTGGGAAAAGTTTTTATCGAGTATAAATTCCTATACAGATGAGGCCAAAGTCTGGAACAAGGTTAATAGGATAAGAGGGCGACAAACATATTCACTACCTCTGGTAAACACACAGGGCGATACACTGAAAGACCAGGCAGACTCACTTGGGGAGCACATTGAGCGAGTGTCGAGCTCAACGCACTATTCCCAATCCTTTCTTAAACATAAAGAAATAATAGAACGTAAGCCAATCATGCGAAAATCCAGGCAGAATGAACCGGATAACCGGCCTTTCAGTATTGCCGAGTTGAGAGCTGCCTTGAACACATGCAAAAGCACTGCACCGGGACCTGACAGAGTCATGTATGACATGATCAGAAACGTACATACTGACGCACAAGTTACACTTCTTACACTATTCAACACTATTTGGGCTTCGGGATACCTCCCATCCGAATGGAAAGAAGCGATTGTGATCCCTGTTCTAAAGCAAGGAAAAGACCCTTCCTTGGCAACAAGTTATCGTCCAATAGCTCTAACAAATTGCATGTGTAAGATTTTTGAAAAAATGATAAATCGCAGACTCATACATTTCCTTGAGCTCAACAATATGCTCGATCCTTGTCAGTGTGGCTTCAGAGAAGGGCGGTCGACAACCGATCATCTGGTGCGCATTGAAGGAAATATCCGCGATGCATTTGTACATGGGCAGTATTTCCTATCGGTATTCCTTGACATGGAAAAAGCGTATGACACGGCATGGCGTTACGGGATCTTGCGAGACCTGTCGGAGATGGGAATCCGTGGAAATATGCTGAACATGATTGATAGCTATTTGTCGGATCGTAGCTTCCGCGTGAAAATCTGCAATGTATTGTCGCGAACTTTTATTCAGGAAACAGGTGTACCCCAGGGAGGAGTACTCAGTTGCACTCTCTTTATCGTTAAAATGAACACACTTCGGCCTTCACTGCCACCGGCCATTTTTTATTCCGTCTACGTAGATGATATACAGCTAGGCTTCAAATCTTGCAACCTTACAGTGTGTGAAAGACAGGTACAGTAGGGCTTAAACAAGGTGTCCAAGTGGGCAGACCAAAATGGATTTAAAATCATCCCGCACAAAAGCTCTTGTGTGCTCTTCACAAGAAAGACAGGCCTGGTACCTGATCCCTGTGTAGAACTGGGTGGACAACAAATTCCCTTCAAGAAAGAGCACAAATTTCTAGGTGTCATTCTCGACTCCAGGCTCACTTTAATTTCACACATCAAATATCTTAAAGGAAAATGTCTAAAAACGATGAACTTACTTAAAATCCTATCCCACACTACATGGGGTAGCGACAGGAGGTGCCTGTTGAATCTTTACAAGAGCGTAGTTAGATCACGGTTAGATTATGGTGCCGTAGTATATCACTCTGCTGCACCTAGTGCGCTAAAAATGTTAGACCCCGTTCATCGTCTGGGTATCCGCCTGGCCACAGGCGCATTTAGAACAAGCCCGTTGGAAAGTCTATATGCAGAGTCAGACGAATGGTCACTACATTTTCAGAGAACGTACATCAGCTTTACCTATTTTCTCAATGTGCGCTCCAATAAAGAACATTCGTGTTTCAAAACTGTTAATGACTTAACGTGTCGAACACTTTTTAATAATAAACCCTCCATGAGACTTCCTTTCTCACTGCGTGCAAGAGAACTAAGCACGGAAATGGATGTCCCTGTTCTCGAACAAAGCCTAATGCCTCCAGCTAAGCTAGTACCGCCCTGGGAATGGCAATTGATAGAGTGTGGCACATCCTTTGTAGAGGTCACTAAACATGCGCCAGAGACACATATCAAAATGCACTTCTTGGAGCTCCAGTGCAAGTACTCTTGCACAGAGTTTTACACAGACGCTTCTAAGTCGCATGCCGGGGTGTCCTACGCAGCCATTGGCCCATCCTTCTCGGAATCCGGTGTACTGCACCCTGAAACAAGCATATTTACGGCTGAGGCTCATGCGCTATTGTCGGCTGTGAAACATATCAGAAAATCAAATATTCAAAAAACAATTCTATTTACCCCCGCAGGGGCGTCTGCGTCAGCAGGCGTTTGGTATGTTGCGACACCACGGACCCGAGCACACGAGGGTTGGACCCTCCCGCGTGTAGTCGTGCGCGGCTTAGCCGTGTCCGGGGAAAGGGGGATCCTGGAGGTTGAGCCGATGCTGGGTGATTGGACCTTTAAGGCCCCCCGGCGCAGGCAACACACCTCTTTGGCCTCTGCTTCACGTAGACGGCACCCCCGGACTGACCCACCCGGGGGAAATCGGTAGTCGCCTCTTCCTGTCTCTCTCTCCTCACCCCGCAGGGGCGTCTGCGTAAGCAGGCGTTTGGTGTGTTGCGACACCACGTACCCGAGCACACGAGGGTTGGACCCTCCCGCGTGTAGTCGTGCGCGGCTTAGCCGTGTCCGGGGAAAAGGGGATCCTGGGGGTTGAGCCGATGCCGGGTGTTTGGACCGTTAAGGCCCCCCGGCGAAGGCAACACACCTCTTTGGCCTCTGCTTCACGTAGACGGCACCCCCGGACTGACCCACCCGGGGGAAATCGGCAGTCGCCTTTTCCTGTCCTCCTCTCCAATCTTCGTCTTTCTCTCTTGCCTTTTTCATCTTTCCTGTCTTCTCATCACTTCTCCTCACTTCCTAGTTTCCCGGCGGCAAGGGTTAACCTTGTGTAGCTAGCCAGCCTTGGTTATGCTGCATTTGGTTATAGCAGCGATGTACGGCTGGCGTTGGCAGGGTTTCTCTACCAGGAACTTCTGTCACGTCCCCCTGTTGGGCTCCATGGTGGGTGGTCGGCATCGCGGCCGAAAACGCAACATTACTTATGGAACATGCTTTTCCTAAACTACCTGATCGCCCTCAGAAACGAGGGCGCACCGAAGAAGTTTTTCAGTTTTTCGGACGACAAGTCCACAATTTCCCTCGTTTTCATGTCATCCACGCAGAAAAACCAGCTAAACAAGTTCGAACAATCTCCCCGTTCCTTGTATCTAAGTCTCTTACCGAAGTTTTTGGGCCAGGATATAAGGTGTCGAGGATGGCTAGCGGTGACCTCCTCTTGGAGCTCCGCGATCAGAAACAATTTGAGAAAGTGCCTAAACTAATATCATTTGGAGAGACCCAAGTAGTAGTAACCCCGCACCGCACGATGAATACCACCCGAGGCGTTGTCTCGGACGATGATTTGCTGGAGCTCACTGAGGCTGAACTCTTGGAGGGCTTCAGTGAACAAAATGTCATAAATGTCAAAAGAATCAAGATGAGGCGAGATGGTAAAGAACTTGCGACCAAACATCTAATACTCACCTTCAATTCAAGTGTCTTGCCCGAGTCAATCGAGGCCGCGTACATCAAGCTCCGTGTAAGACCATACGTGCCAAATCCCCTCCGATGTTTCAAGTGCCAGCGTTTTGGCCACAGTTCGCAGAGCTGCCGAGGCCGCCAAACTTGTGCGAAATGCAGCGCGCACGAACACTCCTCTGAAGCTTGTGAGAATGCTTTCCACTGTGTAAATTGTGATGGCGAGCATGCCGCATACTCGCGGTCATGCCCGTCTTGGAAGAAAGAAAAAGAAATAGTAACAATCAAAGTAAAAGAAAACATATCATTCAAAGAGGCACGCAGGCGGGTTGCATACCTTCCTAAGGCCAGCTTTGCCGAAGTGGCGCGTCAGGGGGCAGCGTCACAACGGCCTCCGGCGGCTGTCCGACCCACAAGCCGTGAGTCGGCAGTTACGCCATCTGCCCCCGCGGCGGTTGCAGCTAGCGCTGCTCCGTCTACCCAGCAGACGGGGCCACCGACCCCGAAGGTGGGCGCAGCCGAGGCTGCCTCACCCTCCCCCGCCCCTTCTAGCGCTGGCAACAGCCGGCGCACCCAAATTCCTCAGGGTGCCCCATCGACCTCCCGGCTCGTGGGCGCAGGGGTCTTGCCCTCCAAGGCGGCACCCTCCCTGACATCTCGCTCGCAAGAGCACGTGTCCGGCGCCTCACTAGAGGCAATGGACACTACACCAACCCTCAAGGCGCACCAAGCGCCTAAGGAGCGGCGAGGCTCCCTCGAACGCTCCAGAAAAAGCAAAACCCCGGTTACAGGGCCTCGAAAGAGCTCTGTAATCTAAGGCATCACTTCCGTTTCCGTAAACACAGCACCAATTTACTTTAAAAATGAATACACAAATAATTCAGTGGAATGTCCGAGGTCTTCTTAGAAACCTTGATGATTTGCAAGAACTCATCCACAAACATAATCCAATAGTGCTGTGTTTACAGGAAACACACTTAAAATCCAAACACACAAACTTTCTCCGTACGTATGTTACGTTTCGCAAAGATCGCGATGATGCCGTTGCATCATCGGGTGGTGTGGCGATTCTCACTCATAAAAGTATAGCATGTCAACCTTTACAGCTACGAACGCCCCTTGAGGCAGTGGCGGTGCGAGCTGTTCTGCTAAACAAACTCATCACCATTTGCTCCCTTTACATACCCCCGCATTACCAACTGAACAAACATGAATTTCACTCCTTGATCGATCAATTGCCAGAACCTTATGCTGTTCTTGGCGATTTCAATGCGCACAGCTCCCTGTGGGGCGACTCTCGTATAGATGCGCGAGGTCGCCTTGTTGAACAGTTCCTTTTTTCTTCTGGAGCGTGCCTTCTCAATAATAAAGAACCCACATATTACTCTCTTGCAAACCGATCCTTTTCGTCAATAGATCTTAGTATAGTCTCTCCGTCTGTACTGCCTGAACTTGAATGGGAAGTTACCGACAACCCTTACGGCAGCGACCACTTCCCTATATTGCTAAGATCACCTAAAGAAAACGAATATCCACCACACGCTCCTAGGTGGAAGATTGACACAGCAGACTGGGAGAGGTTCCGAAACTTAACTAGTATATCATGGGATGACATGTCTTCTTTCGAAATCGATGCTGCTGTGGAGTACTTCACAGCCTTCGTAATAGATGCCGCATCTAAATGCATACGTGAATTAAGCGGCTCGGCATGCAAACGGCATGTCCCGTGGTGGAACAATGAATGCAGAATCGCACGTAGGAATCAGAACAAAGCGTGGGGGATGCTGCGCGCTTCGCCCACTGCAGAAAATCTTGTCAACATTAAAAAAGTAAAATCCCAAGGTAGGAGAACCCGCCGACAGGCCAGAAGAGAAAGCTGGCAAAAGTATCTATCGAGTATTAACTCGTTTAGGGATGAGGCCAAAGCCTGGAACAGAGTTAATAGGATTAGAGGGCGGCAAACATACTCAGTCCCCCTGGTAAACACACAGGGCGATACACTGCAAGACCAGGCAGACTCACTTGGGGAATATTTTGAGAGCGTGTCAAGTCCAACAAATTATACACAATCCTTTCTCAAATACAAACAAACAGAAGAACATAAGCCATTAATAAGAAAAGGTCGAAAGAATGAGCCTTACAACCGTCCTTTTTGTATTGCTGAATTGAGAGCTGCCTTGAGCGCATGCAACAGCTCCGCACCAGGATCTGATAGAATTATGTATGAAATGCTCAAAAACTTACACAATGACACGCAGGTTACACTACTCACACTTTTCAACACCATTTGGGATGCAGGGTACCTTCCAACCGCATGGAAGGAAGCCATTGTGGTCCCTGTCTTGAAACAAGGCAAGGACCCTTCCTCAGTGGCAAGTTACCGCCCGATAGCCCTCACAAGTTGCATTTGTAAGGTGTTTGAAAAAATGATTAACCGGCGACTCATTCATTTCCTTGAACAGAGCAAAATCCTTGATCCCTATCAGTGCGGCTTCCGAGAAGGGCGCTCCACAAATGACCATCTCGTACGTGTAGAAGCAAATATCCGGGACGCATTTGTACACAAACAATTCTTCTTATCCATATTCCTCGATATGGAGAAGGCGTACGATACGACGTGGCGTTACGGAATCCTAAGAGACTTGTTAGAAATGGGTATCCATGGAAATATGCTTAACCTAATAGAAAGCTATCTGTCCAGTCGTACCTTCCGGGTAAAAGTCGGCAATGTACTTTCACGACCTTTTATGCAAGAAACGGGTGTACCCCAAGGAGGCGTGCTCAGCTGCACACTTTTCATCGTGAAGATGAACACGCTTCGCGCTTCATTACCACCGGCAATCTTTTATTCTGTCTACGTGGACGATATACAAATAGCTTTCAAATCTTGTAACCTTGCAGTCTGCAAGAGGCAGGTACAGCATGGCCTGAACAAAGTCTCAATGTGGGCAGACAATAATTGATTTAAGATCAATCCTAACAAAAGCTCTTGCGTTCTTTTTACAAGAAAGAGAGGAATGATCCCAGATCCTTGCCTAGAACTATGTGGACAACAAATACCCGTAAACAAAGAGCACAAATTTCTAGGTGTTATATTAGACTACAGACTCACTTTCGTCCCCCACATTAAACATATTAAAGAAAAATGTCTGAAAACAATGAACCTAATGAAACTTCTATCCCATACATCGTGGGGTAGTGACAGGAAGTGCTTAATTAATCTCTATAAGAGCCTGATCCGTTCACGATTAGATTATGGTGCCGTGATCTATCATTCTGCCGCTCCAAGTGCGCTAAAGATGCTAGACCCTGTTCACCATCTAGGTATCCGTTTAGCCACAGGAGCTTTCAGAACGAGTCCCGTACAAAGTTTATATGCAGAATCGAATGAATGGTCACTTCATATCCAGAGAACGTACATCAGCCAAACATATTTTCTGAAAGTCCACTCAAATCCTGAACATCCCTGTTTTAAAACCGTTAATGACATGACATATGCTACACTCTTTCGCAATCGTCCCTCCGTAAGACAGCCTTTCTCGCTGCGTGTGAGGGAGCTTAGTGATGAAATGCATGTCCCACTCCTCGAGTTCCGCCTAATGCCTCCAGCTAAGCTGCTACCTCCTTGGGAGTGGCAGATGATACAATGCGACATATCTTTCATGCAGGTTACAAAACACGCTCCAGAGATTGAAATCCAGATGCATTTCCAGGAACTGCAATACAAACACTCCTGCACGGAGTTTTACACAGACGCATCGAAGTCACGCGAGGGGGTGTCATATGCAGCCGTCGGTCCATCCTTCTCGGAATCCGATTTACTGCATCCGGAAACTAGCATCTTCACGGCTGAGGCCTACGCAATATTGTCGACCGTGAAGCATATAAGGAAATCAAAACTCAAAAAATCAGTTATATATACGGACTCCCTTAGTGTTGTGAAGTCTTTGATGTCGTTCTGTAAGCACAAAAATCCTATAATAATAGAACTCTATTCCGTCTTATGCAAAGCATATGTATCTAACCAGGATGTGGTTATATGCTGGGTGCCTGGCCATAGGGGCATCCAGGGTAACGTTCTAGCGGACCAGATGGCCACATCAATTGCATCACACACTGTTAATTCTACTGCTGCAGTCCCTATCACAGACCTGAAACCCCTCTTAAGAATGAAACTGCGAAACTACTGGCAACGATTGTGGGACCTGGAAACAAATAATAAGTTGCATTTAATAAAGCCACAATTAGGTTTCTGGCCTCCTGTAACAAAATCACGCCGGACAGATGTCCTATTCTGTCGCCTCAGAATAGGACACACATTTGGCACACATAACTTTTTACTCACTGAAAATGATCCTCCAACCTGCGGTAGATGCGGGGAGAGGCTGACCGTCCTCCACGTCCTCCTGGAGTGTCGGGCAGCCGAATCTGAAAGAAGGAAACATTTTTCCCTAGCATACCGGCAGCACATCCCCCTACATCCCGTAATGCTACTCGGCCCAGAACCTTTATTTGACACCAACACAGTACTAAATTTCCTGAAAGATGTCGTCCTGCATGTTTTTAGCCCCACATGTTCGTAGCGAGTCCTCTCTTCAGAGGATGCCGCTGCGATATCTCTTTAGTATAG
The DNA here is from genome assembly GCF_050947875.1 of Dermacentor variabilis. NCBI lineage: Eukaryota > Metazoa > Arthropoda > Arachnida > Ixodida > Ixodidae > Dermacentor > Dermacentor variabilis. Next base: position 176,304,170 of record NC_134570.1, on the reverse strand, counting down.
CACATGCCTCTAGGCCCTTGTCTTTCAAGGGCTCTGGCGAGGCAGCAGTGCTCCAAGTAATTTTAACATCCTACATATTTTTGATTTTACATCATTCTTCTACGATGGGTCTTAATGTTCATAGTAATCGTCATTAGTCATCGCCATAATTTTATAGCACGTAGACTTTACGCACTTTACAGCGACAATTTTTAGGCCACTTTACAGCCAAGTCACATCTCCATAATACATCGTCAACATCACCACTTGTCATGGCGCTCTTTGGCCAAACCTGGCCCTTGCGCCATTAAACACTACATATCATCATCATCATCATCATCTCTCTCCTCAAACCTTCGTCTTTATCTCTCACTTTTTTACCTTTCCTGTCTTCTTCTCTCTTCCATTTACTTCCTTTCTCCACGGCGGCAAGGGTTAACTTTGTGTGGATATCCTACCTTGGGTACACCATATTTGGTTATAGTGACGGCGTACGGCTGGCGTCGTGCAGGCTTGGACACAAGCCCTGCCGCGTCCCCCGTTGGGCTCCGTGGTGGGCGGTCGGCGCTGTTGCCGAAAGCACACACTTTCCTATGGCAGCTCAAATCTCTGTTGTCCATGATCGGCGTCTCAAAAGATGCCGCACCGAAGTACCATTCCAGTTCTCCTTTCGAAGCAACGCTCCATCTTTCCCCAAATACTATGTAGTCCACAGTGAAAGTAACATGCCTATTAGAAAGCTTTCTCCATTCCTGGTCGCCAAATGCCTGAAAGATAAAATCGAACAGACATACAAAGCCTCCAAAATGTCTAGCGGGGACCTCCTCCTAGAATTGAATAGTAAAGATCAAGCAGATAAGCTGTCTGAACTCACCAGTATTGGCGAGGCGACAGTGACTGTTTCAGCCCAGAGAACACTCAATACAAGTAGGGGAGTAATATCTGAAGAAGATTTTATTGGATTAAGCGACGAGGAACTGCTGGAAGGTTTCCAGGAACAAAATGTTACCAAAGTACAGAGAATAGTAATCCGCAGAAACGATCAAGAAATCCCCACCAAACACGTTATACTCACCTTCGGAACAAGCGTAATGCCTACCTCGCTCGATGCAGGTTATGTTAAAGTCAATGTAAGACCATATATTCCAAACCCCAGACGATGTTTCAAGTGCCAAAGGTTTGGACACGCTTCACATGCATGCCGAGGGCAAACAACTTGTGCTAAATGCAGCTCCAACGAACACCAATCTGAGAATTGCACTTCTTCGCCACATTGTGTTAACTGCAAGGGAGATCACCCAGCTTATTCGCGGTCCTGCCCTTGCTGGAAAAAAAGAAAAAGAAGTCATTGCACTAACTGTTAAAGAAAAAATCTCGTTCTTCGAAGCCAGAAAAAGACTGTCGTACCTTCCCCGAAGAAGTTATGCCGAAGTGACGCAGGCGGGGGCAGCGTCACAGAGGCCTCCGGAGTCCTCCGAGCCCACGCGCAGTGGTGCCGCAGTGACTCCTCCCGCCCCCGTGGTGGAAGCAGTCAGTACTGCTCCACCCTCTTCGGCGGCCCACCAAACACCAGTCCCGCAGGGTCCTAAGATCAAGCGAACCCCAAGGCCCGAGACACGTGTCTCGGCGCCTAACTCTCGATCCTCCAGCGCCTCAGAGAGAGCGATGGATGTCGACGCAAAAACCCCGGTGTCATTGACACCAAAGGACAAGCGCTCTCTTGAGCGCGGTAAGAGGGACAAGATCCCAATAACCACTCAGAATAAGAAAGCGATAACCTAAAGGTTATCGCTCATTTGTATAAGCCTTTTAAATTCCATGTCACCTAACATCTCACCTCTTATTCATTCCATAGTGCCAATTCTTACCTTTCAATTTTAAAATGGCTTTTATTATTCACTGGAATTGTAGAGGTCTCATGCACAATCTAGGTGACATCAAAGACATCATCAACATCTTTTCACCAGTTGCCGTATGTCTTCAGGAAACAAATCTCGGTCCAAAAAATAGTCAAATTCTCAAAGGTTTCACCGTTGTCCGAAGGGACCGCGATTGTTCCACCCGTTTGTCAGGCGGAGTGGCTATAGTCGTGCAGGGCGGCACTCCTACCCGAAACGTCCAATTGAATACATCTTTAGAAGCCGTAGCTGTCACCATCCTATCTTAAAAAACCATCACCATTTGCTCACTGTATATACCACCCCACACCCACTTCACTACTAAACAATTAGAAAATTTAACAGATCAATTACCGGAACCATTTGTTTTAGTAGGGGATTTTAATGCTCATTGTACTCTTTGGGGCAGCGCCAAAACTGACCAAAGAGGACAGCTGGTTGAAGATTTTATCCTGTCCAATGACATCTGCCTTTTAAATTCAGGTGCCCCAACGTACTTTTCACCAACTGCCCGCAGTTTTAGCTGTTTAGATTTAGCTTTTTGCTCACCATCTCTTTTTAATGATCTTAGGTGGGAGGCCCTCGACACGCCATATGGTAGTGATCACTTACCAGCAGTCATTAAACTCCTATCATCACCATCAACCTTAACCACTAGGCCACGCCGATGGAAACTAAAGCTGGCTAATTGGCCGCTCTTTACGGAAAATTCGAAACTGGAAGATGTCTTTTCGCCAGACCTAAGCGTTCATGAACTTAACAAAAAATTCACTGAGGTAATAATCTCAGCGGCAGAAAAGGCGATACCCCAGTCATCGGGAAATGTGAGCAAAAGGCTAAACCCCTGGTGGACGAAGGAGTGTACCAACGCTAAAAAAGAACAAAATAAGGCCTTGGGAATCCTACGGAGGTACCCCACCTATTGCAACCTCTTAAACTTCAAACGAGCCAAAGCCAAAGCACGATTCATTAGAAGACAGGCTGAAAAATCTTCATGGCAAAAATACATATCTTCAATCAACAGTACAGTAACATCAAAACGAATGTGGGAGCAGGTCAGAAAATTTAGAGGAGAGTACTCATCGTACACAATTCCACTACTCACATGTCCAGGCACACAAACAACAATACAAGAACAGGCAGATATACTTGGCGAACATTTCCGTGATGTATCCAGTTCAGGGAATTATACAGAGGAATTTTTGCAATACAAACAGTCCGCTGAAAAACAGAAGCTGCCCACTACTGGCGCGTCAAATGAACCGTATAATTCCCCCCTGACACAACAAGAAATAAACAGAGTCCTCTCTACAGGGAAAACAACAGCGCCAGGTCACGATCGTATTCACTACGCCATGCTGGCCCATCTATCTCAGGCATCTGTAGAGGCTCTCCTCAAATTTTTCAACATAATCTGGGAATCTGGTATAATGCCCGAAGAGTGGAAAAAAGCAATAGTAGTTCCATTTCTAAAAGCCGGTAAATCCCCAACATCCGCAAGCAGCTACAGACCCATTGCCCTCACAAGCTGTTTGGCAAAATCATATGAAAGCATTATCAATGTAAGACTCTCATTTATTTTAGAATCAAGGAACCTCATAGACCCCCATCAGTGTGGATATAAAAAGGGTTGTTCAACCACCGACCATCTTGTCCGTCTTGAACATGAAATTCGACATGCATTTTTACACAAACAACACTGTCTTGCAGTATTCTTCGATTTAGAAAAAGCCTATGATACCACATGGCGATATGGAATTTTAAGAGACCTGGCTGACCTCGGCATCCGTGGTAAAATGCTGAATTGCCTAGCTGATTATATGTCTAACAGAACATTTCAGGTACGTCTGGGTTCAGTTCATTCTAATACATTTACACAGGAAAATGGCGTTCCGCAAGACTGTGTTCTCAGCACGACGCTGTTTATAGTAAAGATGAATTCAATTAATAAGATTATACCGTCATCTCTTATGCACTCTGTTTACGTAGACGATCTCCAAGTTGCTTGCCGCGCCTCAAGTTTGCCAAACTGTGAAAGACAGCTTCAAATGACAATAAATAAACTTACACAATGGGCTAACAAAAATGGTTTCCGTTTCTCCACACAGAAAACAGTTACTGTTTTGTTCTCTCAGAAACGAGGACTAAACAGCGATCCAGTCCTAAAATTGAACGACACCATATTGCCGGTGAAACAAGATCATAAGTTTTTAGGAGTAACCTTTGACAGCAAACTTAATTTCCTAACTCACATAAAAGCACTAAAGATTAAAGCAAATAAAGCTCTAAATATCCTTAAAGTTTTGTCCCATAAGCACTGGGGTTCCGACCGAACGTGCCTTTTACGAGTTTACCGGTCTCTTGTGCGTAGCCTTTTAGACTACGGCTCCGTGGTTTACGGCTCAGCCAGACAGTCATACATCAAGCGACTTGATCCAGTACATAACCTTGGACTGCGACTGGCAAGTGGCGCCTACAGAACGTCACCTGTCCAAAGTTTATATGTTGAATGTAATGAACCCTCATTACATCAGCGCAGAGCATTACTCACTTTTTCCTACGTACTAAGAATTCAGTCATCACCACAACACATATGCTACAATATACTCACAGAATGCAACTCACGCCTACACTATACAAATAAACCAAACACGATTAAACCGCTTGTCCTGCGATACGAGGAATATGTTCGGGATTATAACATTTCTTGCGAAGTCCTACAGGTTGCCAGAAAGCCACAGCGTTTGCCCCCGTGGTACGATTTCACATACCTTTGTGATTGGACTTTAACACATCTAAAGAAAAGAGACATCCCACACGAACACATTATACAAGAATTCCGTGCACTTCAGGACAAATATCAAAATAACATGCAATATTACACTGATGGCTCTAAAACAAAAGATCACGTGGGAGTGGGGGCCGTAACGGAAAATTGGGGAACAAGTATTCGATTGCCACAACACGCCTCTGTCTTCACGGCCGAAGTTTTCGCTATATGGCTTGTTGTAAAAAAGATTATCGCTGATAAACACAAAAATGCAGTCATATACACAGATTCTTTAAGCACACTAAAGGCTCTAAATTTTAAATCTGAGTGTGAACCCTTGATTGGAGACATTTTAAACATGGTGGTGCTTAACGAATACGGGAGGTCAATTCGTTTCTGCTGGGTCCCAAGCCATGTTGGGATACCGGGTAACGAAGAAGCTGATAGATTTGCATTGATGGCAGCGCACAAAGACATTACAAACACAACACTCCCATACAAAGATAGCATACGTGCAATTAGAAAAGCCTTAACGGTAATATGGCAACGCGAATGGGACCTTTGTGCCGACAATAAGCTACATTTACAGCCAAGTCACATCTTTCTTCACAGAACTCATCATTCCACTGCTAAATCACTAACACTGTCTTGGCGCTCTTTGGCCATATCTGGCCCTTGCGCCACTAAACCACACACATTCATTCATTCATTCATTCATTTCAATGAAGTGCCATTAGTCTGAGGGATGAATTTCTCTGCTGCATCAGTGATAAGAGCGGTAAAATATGACACGGCATGATCTATGCTAAAATCTCTTATAAAATCTGGTAATATTACCTGGATTCTTTAAAGCATTCCTAATTAGCCTCCCCCCGCAGGGGCGTCTGCGTAAGCAGGCGTTTGGTGTGTTGCGACACCACGTACCCGAGCACACGAGGGTTGGACCCTCCCGCGTGCAGCCGTGCGCGGCTTAGCCGTGTCTGGGGAAAAGGGGATCCTGGGGGTTGAGCCGATGCTGGGTGTCTGGACCTTTAAAGCCCCCCGGCGGAGGCAACACACCTCTTCGGCCTCGGCTTCACATAGACGGCACCTCCAGGCTGACCCACCTGGAGGACATCGGCAGTCGCCTTTTCCTGTCTCTCCCTCCTCGAATCTTCGTCTTTATCTCTCACTTTTTGACCTTTCCTGTCTCCTTCTCTCTTCTTTTTACTTCCTTTCTCCTGGCGGCAAGGGTTAACCCTGTGTGGCTATCCAACCTTGGGTACACCATATTCGGTTATAGTGACGGCGCACGACTGGCGTCGTGCAGAATTGTACGCAAGCTCTGCCGCGTCCCGTCGTTGGGCTCCGTGGTGGGCGGTCGGCGCTGTTGCCGAATGCATACATTTTTTCATGGAAACTTCTTTCCCCTCCCTTACTGATCGCCCTCAGAAACGAGGGCGCACCGAAGATGTCTTCAAGTTTTTTGGACGCGAAACCCAGAACTTTCCCCACTACCATGTTATTCATTCCGAAAAGCCAAACAAAGCAGTGCGAAACATCTCACCATTCCTTGTTTCAAAGTCCCTAACTGATATTTTTGGTCCAGGTTACAAGGTGTCGAGGATGGCAAGCGGCGACCTCCTCTTGGAGCTCCGTGATGTAAAACAGTATGAGAAACCCCCGCAGGGACGTCTGCGTCAGCAGGCGTTTGGTGTGTTGCGACACCACGTACCCGAGCACACGATGGTTGGACCCTACCGCGTGTAGCCGTGCGCGGCTTAGCCGTGTCTGGGGAAAAGAGGATCCTGGGGGTTGAGCCGATGCTGGGTGTTTGGACCTTTAAGGCCCCCCGGCGGAGGCAACACACCTCTTCGGCCTCGGCTTCACATAGACGGCACCCCCGGACTGACCCACCCGGGGGAAATCGGTAGTTGCCTTTTCCTGTCTCTCTCTCCCTCTAGCCTTCGTCTTTCCCTTACTTTCCACCTTTCCTGTCTCCTTCTCTCTTCTATTTACTTCCTTCTTCTTGGCGGCAAGGGTTAACCCTGTGTGGCTATCCAACCTTGGGTACACCATATTTGGTTATAGTGGCGGCGTACGACTGGCGTAGTGCAGACTTGCATGCAAGCTCTGCCGCGTCCCCTTCGTTGGGCTCCATGGTGGGCGGTCGGCGCTGTTGCCGAATTTATTATGCCTATTCATGGAAAATTCTTTTCCCCCATTTCCTGATCGCCCCCCTAAACGAGGGCGCACCGAAGTCTTTCAATTTTCGGGCAACCGAACATGTAACTTTCCCCGCTTTCACGTCGTCCACTCTGATCAATCTGGAAAGACGGTGAGAATGATCTCACCTTTTCTGGTATCGAAAACCCTGACTGAAGTCTTTGGACCTGGCTACAAAGCGTCGAAAATGGCAAGCGGCGATCTCCTACTGGAGCTTCGTGATGAGAAACAACATGAAAAACTACCTAAACTAGTGTCCTTTGGCGATGTTCCGGTTACAGTTACCCCACACCGTACCATGAATACCACGCGCGGCGTCGTCTCCGATGCTGATTTGCTAGAGCTATCTGAAACTGAACTCCTGGAGGGCTGGAGTGATCAGAACGTCGTCAGTGTCAAACGAATTAAGATTAGGCGGGAAGGAAAAGAAATTCAGACAAAACACCTAATACTTACTTTCGGCTCTAGTGTTCTGCCCGACACCATCGAGGCCGGGTACCTCAAGATTCGTGTTAGGCCATATGTGCCAAATCCCCTGAGATGCTTCAAGTGTCAAAGGTTCAGCGACAGCTCACAGAACTGTCGAGGCCGGATGACTTGTGCCAAGTGTAGTGAACACGAACACTCCTCTGAAACATGCCAGAATACCCCACACTGTGTCAACTGTGATGGCGAGCATGCCGCGTACTCGCGGTCCTGCCCGTCTTGGAAAAAAGAAAAAGAAATAGTAACCATCAAAGTAAAAGAAAATATCACTTTCAAAGAGGCACGCAGGCGGGTTTCACACCTGCCCAAGAAAAGCTTTGCCGATGTGACGCGCCAGGGGGCAGCGACACAAAGGCTTCCAGCGGCTTTCCGACCCAGAGTCAGTGAGTCGGCAGTTACGCAATCTGCCCCCGCGGCGGTTGCAGCTAGGGCTGCTCCGTCAACCGAGGAGAAGGGATCATCGACCCCGAAGGTGGGCGCAGCCGAGGCTGCCTCAACCTCCCAGGTCCCTTCCAGCGCTGGCAACGGCCGGCGCAGCCAAATCCCCCGGGGAGCCCCATCGACCTCCGGGCTGGTGGGCGCAGGGGTCTTGCCCTCCAAGGCGGGACTCTCCCTGGTAACTTCTCGCTCGCAGGAGCACGTGTCCGGCGCCTCACAAGAGGCAATGGACACTACACCTATTCTCAAGGCGCACCAAGCGCCTAAGGAGCGGCGAGGCTTCCTCGAACGCTTCAGAAAGGGCAGAACCCCCGTTACAGGGCCTCGAAAGAGCTCTGTAACCTAAGCGGCATCACCTCCATTTCCGTAAACACAGCACAAATTTTTCTTTAAATATGGATACACAAATCATTCAATGGAATGTCAGAGGTCTTCTTAGGAATCTCGATGATGTGCAAGAACTTATCCATAAACACAATCCGAAAGTGCTGTGTTTACAGGAAACACACTTAAAACCAAAACGCACAAATTTTCTTCGACAACACGTTACTATTCGCAAAGATCGCGATGATGCTCTCGCATCATCGGGCGGTGTTGCAATTATAATTCAAAAAAGCATAGCCTGTCAACGTTTGCAGCTACGAACGGCCCTTGAGGCAGTGGAGGTTCGAGTCATTCTGCTAAACAAGCTTATCACTATTTGCTCACTTTATGTAACCCCACATTATAAACTAAGCAAACATGAATTTCAGTCCTTTATTGATGAATTGCCAGAACCCTACGTTGTTCTTGGCGATTTCAATGCACATAACTACCTGTGGGGCGACTCTCGTATAGATGCGCGAGGTCGTCTTGTTGAACAGTTCCTTTTTTCTTGTGGTGCGTGCCTTTTGAATAAGAAGGAACCCACATATTACTCTCTAGCAAACAGAACCTTTTCTTCAATCGATCTCAGCATAGTTTCTCCTTCTATTCTGCCTGAACTTGAATGGGAAGTTACAAAGAACCCTTACGGAAACGATCACTTCCCCATACTACTTAGAACACCTCAAGAAAACGAATATCCACCACAGGCACCTCGGTGGAAGATTGAGACAGCTGATTGGGACAAATTTCGAACTCTTACTGGTATCGCATGGCATAACATCTCCTCGTTAGAAATTGATGCTGCTGTGGAGTATTTTACAGCCTTTATAATAGATGCCGCATCTAAATGCATATCACAAGTAAATGGCCTCTCGTGCAAACGGCGCGTCCCGTGGTGGACCGACGATTGTAGGATCGCACGTAAAAAACAGAACAAAGCGTGGGGTTTGCTACGCGCTTCTCCCACTGCAGAAAATCTTATCAACTTTAAAAAAGTAAAATCCGAAGGGAGGCGAACCCGCCGACAGGCTAGAAGAGAAAGCTGGCAGAACTTTTTATCGGGCATCAACTCGTACACAGATGAGGCGAAAGTCTGGAACAGGGTTAGTAGGATAAGAGGGCGACAAACATACTCCCTCCCTTTGGTAAACACACAAAGCGAAACTCTGCGAGACCAGGCAGATTCACTTGGGGAGCACTTTGAGCGTGTGTCGAGCTCAATCAATTATTCCCAGTCCTTTCTTAAACATAAAGAAATAATAGAACGCAAGCCAATCATACGAAAATCCAGGCAGAATGAACCGTATAACCGGCCTTTCAGTATTGCCGAGTTGAAAGCTGCCTTGAACAAATGCAAAAGCACTGCACCGGGACCTGACAGTCATGTATGACATGATCCGAAACCTACATACTGACACACAAGTTACACTACTTACACTATTCAACACTATTTGGGCTTCCGGATACCTCCCATCCACATGGAAAGAAGCGATTGTAGTCCCTGTTCTGAAGCACGGAAAAGACCCCTCCTTGGCGGAAAGTTACCGTCCCCCCGCAGGGGCGTGTGCGTCAGCAGGCGTTTGGTGTGTTGCGACACCACGGACCCGAGCACACGAGGCTTGGACCCTCCCGCGTGTAGCCGTGCGCGGCTTAGCCGTGTCTGGGGAAAAGAAGATCCTGGGGGTTGAGCCGATGCTGGGTGTTTGGACCTTTAAGGCCCCCCGGCGGAGGCAACACACCTCTTCGGCCTCGGCTTCACATAGACGGCACCCCCGGACTGACCCACCCGGGGGAAACCGGCAGTCGCCTTTTCCTGTCCTCCTCTCCGATCTTCGTCTTTCTCTCTCGCCTTTTTCATCTTTCCTGTCTTCTCTTCACTTCTGCTAACTTCCTAGTCTCCCGGCGGCAAGGGTTAACCTTGTGTAGCTAGCCAGCCTTGGTTATGCTGTATTTGGTTATAGCAGCGATGTACGGCTGGCGTTGGCAAGTTTTCTCTAGCAGGAACTCCTGTCACGTCCCCCTGTTGGGCTCCATGGTGGGTGGTCGGCATCGCGGCCGAAAACCCTACTGTACCCATGGAAAACGCTTTTCCTAAACTCCCTGATCGCCCTCACAAACGAGGGCGCACCGAAGATCTCTTTCAGTTTTTCGGACGACAAGTCCAGAACTTTCCTAGATATCATGTGATCCACTCAGAAAACCCAGACAAACTAGTGCGTAACATTTCACCGTTCCTTGTTTCAAAGTCTTTAACTGAAGTTTTTGGAACAGGATATAAGGCGTCGAGAATGACAAGTGGTGATCTTCTCTTGGAGCTCCACGATAAGAATCAGTACGAGAAACTGCCGAAACTTGTCTCATTTGGGGAGACCCAAATAACAGTTACTCCGCACCGAACCATGAACACCACACGCGGCGTTGTCTCGGACGATGACATGCTAGAGCTCACTGAAGCTGAACTCTTGGAGGGTTTCAGTGAACAGAATGTCATAAATGTAAAGCGAATTAAGATCAGGCGAGACGGTAAAGAGATCAATACGAAACACCTGATACTCACTTTCGGTTCAAGTGTCCTCCCCGAGTCCGTCGAGGCCGGTTATATCAAACTTCGAGTTAGGCCATACGTGCCCAATCCTCTCAGATGCTTTAAGTGCCAAAGGTTCGGCCACAGTTCATAGAACTGTCGAGGCCGGCTGACATGTGCCAAGTGCAGTGACAAAGAACATTCCTCCGAAACGTGCCAGAACACTCCACATTGTGTGAACTGTGAGGGCGAGCATGCCGCATACTCGCGGTCCTGCCCGTCCTGGAAAAGAGAAAAAGAGATTGTCACAATCAAAGTCAAAGAAAATATATCTTTCAAGGAGGCACGTAGGCGGGTGTCATACCTGTCTAAGAGCAGCTTTGCCGATGTGGCGCGTAAGGGGGCAGCGTCACAACGGCCTCCGGCGGCTGTCCGACCCACAGGCAGTGAGTCGGCAGTTACGCCATCTGCCCCCGCGGCGGTTGCAGCTAGCGCTGCTCCGTCAACCGAGGAGAAGGGACCATCCACCCCGAAGGTGGGTGCAGCCGAGGCTGCCCCAACCTCCGAGGCCCCTTCCAGCGCTGGCAACGGCCAGCGCAGCCAAATCCCTCCGGGAGCCCCATCGACCTCCGGGCTGGTGGGCGCAGGGGTCTTGCCCTCCAAGGCGGGACTCCCTCTGAAAACCTCTCGCTCGCAAGAGCGCTTGTCCGGCGCCTCACACGAGGCAATGGACACTACACCTGTCCCCAAGGCGCACCAAACGCCTAAGGAGCGTCGAGAATCGCTCGAACGCTTCAGAAAGAACAAAACACCTATTACAGGGCCTCGAAAGGGCTCTGTAATATAAGGCATCCACTCCGTTTCCGTAAACACAGCACCAATTTACCTTAAACATGGATACACAAATAATTCAATGGAACATCAGAGGTCTCCTTAGAAACCTTGATTTGCAAGAACTCATCCACAAACATAATCCAAAAGTGCTGTGTTTACAGGAAACACACTTAAAATCTAAACACACAAACTTTCTCCGTACTTATGTTACGTTTCGCAAAGATCGCGATGATGCCGTCGCATCATCGGGTGGTGTTGCGATTCTTACTCATAGAAGTATTGCGTGTCAACCTTTACAGCTACAAACGCCCCTTGAAGCAGTGGCGGTTCGAGTTGTCCTACTAAACAAACTCATCACCATTTGCTCCCTTTACATACCCCCGCATTACCAACTGAACAAACATGAATTTCACTCCTTGATCGATCAATTGCCAGAACCTTATGCTGTTCTTGGCGATTTCAATGCGCACAGCTCCCTGTGGGGCGACTCTCGTATAGATGCGCGAGGTCGCCTTATTGAACAGTTCCTTTTTTCTTCCGGAGCGTGCCTTCTCAACAAGAAAGAACCCACGTATTACTCTCTTGCAAACCGATCCTTTTCGTCAATAGATCTTAGTATAGTCTCCCCGTCTGTACTGCCTGAACTTGAATGGGAAGTTACCGACAACCCTTACGGTAGCGACCACTTCCCTATACTGCTAAGATCATATAAAGAAAACGAATATCCACCATACGCCCCTAGGTGGAAGATTGAGACAGCTGATTGGGAGAAATTTCGATCTCTAACTAGTATCTCATGGGCTGACCTGTCTTCGTTAGGAATTGACGCTGCAGTCGAGTTTTTTACAGCATTCATAATAGATGTCGCATTTAAATGCATATCAGAAGTAAAAGGCTTGGCCTGCAAACGGCGTGTCCCATGGTGGAACGACGATTGTAGGATCGCTCGTAAAAAACAGAACAGGGCGTGGGGGTTGCTACGCGCTTCTCCCACTGCAGAGAATCTAGTTAACTTTAAAAAAGTAAAATCCGAAGGCAGGCGAACCCGCCGACAGGCCAGACGAGAAAGTTGGCATAAGTTTCTATCGAGTATTAACTCGTTCAGAGATGAGGCGAAAGCCTGGAACAGGGTCAATAGGATAAGAGGGCGACAAGCACATGCACTCCCTTTGGTAAACACAGAAGGCGATACCCTACAAGATCAGGCGGACTCACTTGGGGAGCACTTTGAGAGCGTGTCAAGTGCCAACCATTACTCGCAATCCTTTCTGAAACATAAACAAATAGAAGAATGTAAGCCACTCATGAGAAAATGTCAACAGAATGAACCATACAACTGTCCTTTTAGCATTGCCGAGTTGAGAGCTGCCTTGAGCGCATGCAAGAGCTCTGCACCGGGATCTGACAGAATCGTGTATGAAATGATCAAAAACTTACATAAAGACACCCAAGTTACACTAGTCACAATTTTCAACACGATTTGGGCTGCGGGATACTTCCCGACTACATTTTAAAGAAGCCATTGTGATCCCGGTTTTGAAACAAGGCAAAGATCCTTCCTCAGTGGCAAGTTACCGCCCGATAGCCCTGACAAGTTGCCTTTGTAAGGTATTTGAAAAAATGATCAATCGCCGTCTCGTGCATCTCCTAGAGTCCAGTAAAATGCTTGACCCATTTCAATTTGGTTTTCGGGAAGGGCGATCTACAACCGACCATCTTGTGCGCATCGAAGCGAGCATTCGCGATGCCTTCGTGCACAAGCAATCTTTCTTATCTGTATTTTTGGATATGGAAAAAGCGTACGACACAACCTGGCGGTACGGAATCCTGCGCGATCTTTCCGCGCTAGGTATCCGCGGCAATATGCTAAATACTATAGAGAGCTACTTAGAGAACCGTACATTTCGAGTGAAAATAGGTCCTGCACTGTCGCGTACATTTATACAGGAAACTGGGGTACCCCAGGGTGGCGTACTCAGCTGCATGCTCTTTGTCGTAAAGATGAACACGCTTCGTGCATCTTTACCACCAGCTATTTTCTATTCCGTCTACGTAGACGATATACAAATAGGTTTTAAATCCTGCAACCTCACAGTCTGCGAGAGAAAAGTACAGCACGGTTTGAACAAGGTGTCACAGTGGGCAGAGAAAAATGGATTTAAAATCAATCCTCACAAGAGTTCTTGTGTTCTGTATTCAAGAAAGAGAGGCCTGGTTCCGGATCCTTGCTTACAACTGTGTGGACAACAGATACCTGTAAACAAAGAACACAAATTTCTAGGTGTTATACTTGACAGTAGACTCACTTTCATCCCACACATAAAACATCTTAAAGAAAAATGTCTTAAAACAATGAACCTATTGAAACTTCTATCGCAGACTACGTGGGGTAGTGACAGGACGTGCCTAATGAATCTCTATGAGAGCCTGATTCGGTCACGATTAGATTATGGTGCCGTGATCTATCAGTCTGCCGCCCCGAGCGCGCTAAAGATGCTAGATCCGGTCCACCATCTAGGAATCCGCTTAGCCACGGGCGCTTTCAGAACGAGTCCCATACAAAGTTTATATGCAGAATCGAATGAGTGGTCACTTCATATCCAGCGAACATACATCAGCCAAACATATTTTTTGAAAGTCCACTCTGATCCTCAACATCCTTGTTATAATACCGTTAACGAGATGACATACGCTACACTCTTTCGCAATCGACCCTCCGTAAGACAACCTTTCTCGCTGCGTGTGAGGGAGCTTAGTGAAGAAATGCATGTTCCACTCCTCGAGCTTCGCCTAATGCATCCAGCCAAGCTGCTACCTCCTTGGGAGTGGCAGCTGATACAATGCGACACATCTTTCGTTCAAGTTACAAAGCACGCTTCAGACATTGAAATCCAAATGCATTTCCGGGAACTCCAACACAAACACTCCTGCACGGAGTTCTACACAGACGCATCGAAGTCGCACGACGGGGTGTCCTATGCAGCCGTCGGTCCATCCTTCTCGGAATCCGGCGTACTGCATCCGGAAACTAGTATCTTTACGGCTGAAGCCTACGCAATATTATCGACCGTGAAGCATATAAGGAAATCAAAACTCAAAAGATCAGTTATATATACGGACTCCCTAAGTGTTGTGAAGGCTTTGATATCGTTCTGTAAGCACAAAAATCCTGTTATAATTGAACTCTATTCCATCTTATGTAACGCATATATAACTAACCAACATGTGATTATATGCTGGGTGCCAGGACATAGGGCCATCGAAGGTAATGTTCTGGCGGACCAGATGGCCATGTCAGTTGCATGCCATTCTGCTAATCCCACCGCTGCAGTTCCTGTCACAGATCTGAAGCCCTTCTTGCGGAGGAAACTACGAAATCACTGGCAACGCCTATGGGACGCGGAAACAAATAATAAGCTCCACGTGATAAAGCCACAGTTAGGATTCTGGCCTTCCGTAACAAAATCACGCCGGACAGATGTCCTATTCTGTCGTCTAAGAATAGGACACACATTTGGCACACATAACTTTTTACTCACCGGAAACGAGCCTCCAACCTGCGGTAGATGCGGGGAGAGGCTCACCGTCCTCCACGTCCTTCTGGAGTGTCGGAAAGCCGAATATGAAAGAAAGAAACATTTTCCCATAGCATACCGGCAGCAGATCACCCTTCATCCAGTAATGTTACTCGGCCCAGAACCGCTATTTGACACCAACGCGGTCCTAAGTTATCTGAAAGATGTTGTGTTTCATGTTTTTAGCCCCACATGTTCGTAGCGTCTCCTCTGTTCAGAGGATGGCGCTGTGATAATTATTTTGAATAGCACATGCCTATAGGCCCTTGTGGTTCAAGGGCTCTGGCGAGGCAGCAGTGCTCCAAGAAATTTTACCATCTTATATATTTTATATTTTGCATCATCCTTCTACGATGGATTTTAATGTTCATAGTACTCGTCATTAATCATCGCCATAATTTTATAGCACATAGATTTTACGCACTTTACAGCGACTATTTTTAGGCCACTTTACAGCCAAGTCACATCTTCGTCACAGAACTCATCATTCCACCGCGAAATCACTAACACTGTCTTGGCGCTCTTTGGCCATATCTGGCCCTTGCGCCACTAAACCACATACATTCATTCATTCAAGTTACCGTCCGATAGCTCTAACTAATTGTCTGTGTAAGCTTTTTGAAAAAATGGTAAATCGCAGACTTATACATTTCCTCGAGGTCAACAATATGCTCGATCCTTATCAGTGTGGATTCCGAGAAGGGCGGTCGACGACCGATCATCTTGTGCGCATGGAAGGAAATATCCGCGATGCCTTTCTACATAAACAGTTTTTCCTATCGATATTCCTCGATATGGAGAAGGCATATGACACGGCATGGCGTTACGGGATCTTGCGAGACTTGTCGGAAATTGGCATCCGTGGAAATATGCTGAACACAATTGAAAGCTATTTGTCAAATCGTACCTTCCGAGTAAAAGTCGGCAATGCACTGTCACGTCCCTTTACGCAGGAAACTGGTGTACCCCAGGGAGGCGTGCTCAGCTGCACTCTCTTTATCGTTAAGATGAACACGCTACGTGCTTCACTACCACCTGCCATTTTTATTCCGTATACGTAGACGATATACAAATAGGCTTCAAATCCTGCAACCTCACAGTATGCGAAAGACAGGTACAGCAGGGCTTGAACAAGGTTTCCAAGTGGGCAGACGAAAACGGATTTAAGGTCAACCCCCACAAAAGTTCTTGTGTTCTCTTCACAAGAAAGAGAGGCCTGGTCCCAGATCCTTGTGTAGAACTGGGCGGACAACAAATCCCTGTCAACAAAGAACACAAATTCCTTGGTGTTATTCTTGACTCCAGGCTCACTTTCATACCTCACATAAAACATCTTAAAGAAAAATGTCTTAGAACAATGAACTTACTTAAAATCCTATCCCACACAACGTGGGGTAGCGACAGACAGTGTTTATTGAATATTTACAAGAGCCTAGTTCGATCACGGTTAGATTATGGTGCCGTAGTATATCACTCTGCCGCACCGAGCGCACTTAAGATGTTAGACCCCGTTCGCCATCTGGGTATCCGTCTGGCCACTGGCGCATTTAGGGCAAGCCCTGTTGAAAGCCTATATGTAGAGTCAGATGAGTGGCCACTCCATCTTCAGAGAACAAACATCAGCTTAACGTATTTTCTCAAGGTTCGCTCTAATAAGGAACATCCGTGTTTCACAATCGCTAACGACTTGACGTGTGAAACACTTTTTCATAACAGACCCTCTATGAGACTTCCTTTCTCACTGCGTGCAAGAGAACTTAGCACGGAAATGGATGTCCCAGTTCTAGAACAACGCCTAATGCCTCCAGCTAAGCTAGTACCGCCCTGGGAGTGGCAGCTGATAGAGTGTGACACATCCTTTGTAGAGGTCACTAAACATGCGCCAGAGACACATATCAAAATGCATTTCTTGGAGCTCCAGTACAAGTACTCGTGCACAGAGTTTTACACAGACGCTTCTAAGTCGCATGCCGGGGTGTCCTACGCAGCCATTGGTCCGTCCTTCTCGGAATCCGGTGTACTGCACCCTGAAACAAGTATATTTACGGCTGAGGCCCATGCACTATTGTCGGCTGTGAAACATATCAGAAAATCAAATATTCAAAAAACAATTTTATTTACAGACTCCTTAAGTGTCGTTAAAGCCTTGAAGTCACACTGTAAACACAGAAACCTCGTAATAATCGAGCTCTATTCCATTCTCTGTAGAGCATACATGTCTAACCAGCATGTCATTATATGCTGGGTGCCCGGGCATAGGGGCATTGAGGGTAACGTTCTAGCAGACCAGATGGCCACATCAATTTCATTGCATGCAGCTAATCCTATTGCTTCGGTCCCTGTCACAGACCTGAAGCCTTTTTTAAGAAGGAAACTGCGAAACCACTGGCAACGTAAGTGGGACGCAGAAGTACATAACACACTGCACGTGATAAAGCCACAATTAGGTTCTTGGCCCTCCGTAACAAAATCACGGCGAACAGATGTCCTATTCTTCTGTCGCCTCAGAATAGGACACACATTTGGCACACATAATTTTTTACTCCATGAAAATGATCCTCCGACCTGCGGTAGATGCGGGGAGAGGCTGACCGTCCTCCACGTCCTCCTGGAGTGTCGGGCAGCCGAATCTGAGAGAAAGAAGCATTTTCCCCTAGCATACCGGCAGCAGATCCCTGTTCATCCCGCAATGTTACTCGGCCCAGAACCGCTATTTGATACCAACGCAGTCCTAAGTTTTCTGAACGATGTTGTCCTGCATGTTATTAGCCCCACATGTTCATAGCGGGTCCTCTCTTCAGAGGATTCCGCTGTGATAGCTCTTTCGTATAGCACGTGCCTCTAGGCCCTTGTGTTTCAAGGGCTCCGGCGAGGCAACAGTGCTCCAGCCATTTTTACCATCTCATATATTTTCAATGCTATGTCATTCTTTTACGATGGATTTTAATGTTCACAGTATTCGTCA
Source organism: Dermacentor variabilis (assembly GCF_050947875.1). NCBI lineage: Eukaryota > Metazoa > Arthropoda > Arachnida > Ixodida > Ixodidae > Dermacentor > Dermacentor variabilis. Next base: position 176,286,130 of record NC_134570.1, on the reverse strand, counting down.
TTAGTCATCGCCATAATTTTATATCACGTAGATTTTATGCACTTTACAGCAACTATTTGTAGGCCACTTTACAGCCAAGTCACATCTCCATAATACATCGTCAACATCACCACTTGTCATGGCGCTCTTTGGCCACACCTGGCCCTTGCGCCATTAAACACCACATATCATCATCAACAGTATGAGAAACTACCGCAACTAGTGTCATTTGGAGAGACCCCCATAACAGTAACCCCGCACCGTACAATGAACACCACCCGTGGTGTTGTGTCAGATAATGATTTGCTTGAGCTGACTGAAGCGGAACTACTGGAGGGCTTCAGCGAACAAAATGTGATCAATGTCAGAAGAATTAAGATGAGGCGGGATGGAAAAGAGATTCAGACGAAGCACCTAATAATTACTTTTGGATCAAGTATCTTGCCCGAACCAATTGAGGCCGGGTACATCAAGCTCCGTGCCAGGCCGTACGTGCCAAACCCACTCCGATGTTTCAAATGCCAGCGCTTGGGCCACAGCTCGCAGAGCTGCCGAGGCCGCCAGACATGTGCAAAATGCAGTGCCCACGAACACACATCTGAAGCTTGTGAGAATGCTCTCCACTGTGTAAACTGTGATGGGGAGCACGCCGCGTACTCGCGGGCGTGCCCATCCTGGAAAAATGAAAAGGAAATTGTAACAGTTAAAGTAAAGGAAAATATAAGTCTCAAGGAGGCACGCAGGCGGGTATCGTACCTGCCCAAGAAAACCTTTGCCGATGTGGCGCGTCAGGGGGCAGCGTCACAACGGCCTCCGGCGACTGTCTGACCCACAGGCAGTGAGTCGGCAGTTACGCCATCTGCCCGCGCGGCGGTTGCAGCTAGCGCTCCTCCGTGGACCCAGAATGAGGGACCATCGACGCCGCAGGTGGCCGCCGCCGAGGCTGTCCCAATCTCCCCGGCCCCTTCCAGCGCTGGCAACAGCCGGCGCAGCCAAATCCCGCAGGGTGCCCCATCGACCTCTGGGCTGGTGGGCGCAGGGGTCTTGCCCTCCAAGGCAGGACTCTCTCTTGTAACTTCTCGCTCGCAAGAGCACGTGTCCGGCGCCTCACAAGAGGCAATGGACACAACACCTATCCTCAAGGCGCACCAAGCGCCTAAGGAGCGGCGAGGCTCCCTCGAACGCTTCAAAAAGGGCAGAACTCCCGTTACAGGGCCTCAAAAAAGCTCTGTAACCTAAGACATCACCACCGTTTCCGTAAACACAGTACCAATTTTTTTCTTTAATATGGATACACAAATCATTCAATGGAATGTCAGAGGTCTTCTTAGGAATCTCGATGATCTACAAGAACTCATCTACCAACACAATCCAAAAGTGCTGTGTTTACCGGAAACACAATTAAAACCAAAACACACAAATTTTCTTCGACAGCACGTTACTTTTCGCAAAGACCGCGATGATGCTCTCGCATCATCGGGTGGGGTTGCCATTGTAATTCAAGAAAGCATAGCGTGTCAACGTTTGCAGCTACGAACAGCCCTCGAAGCAGTGGCGGTTCGAGTTGTCTGCTAAACAAACTCATCACTATTTGGTCACTTTACATACCCCCACATTACAAACTAAACAAACCTGAATTTCAGTCCTTCATAGATGAATTGCCAGAACCTTATGTTGTTCTTGGCGATTTCAATGCGCACAGCTCCCTGTGGGGCGACTCTCGTACAGACGCGCGAGGTCGTCTCGTTGAACAGTTCCTTTTTTCTTCAGGTGCGTGCCTTCTAAATAAGAAAGAACCCACATATTACTCTCTTGCAAAGAGAACCTTTTTGTCAATAGATCTTAGTATAGTTTCCGCGTCTATACTGCCCGAACTCGAATGGGAAGTTATGAGCAATCCTTACGGGAGCGATCACTTCCCCGTACTGCTAAGAACATCCAAAGAAAATGAATTTCCTCCACAAGCTCCTAGGTGGAAGATAAATACAGCCGACTGGGAGAAATTTCGAAATCTATCTAGCATCTCATGGGCTGATATGTCTTCTCTAGAAATTGATGCCGCTGTGAAGTATTTTACAGCGTCCATAATAGATGCCGCATATAAATGCATATCTGAAGGAAGTGGTTTGGCATGCAGACGGCGTGTCCCGTGGTAGAACGACGAATGTAGGATTGCTCGTAAGAAACAGAACAAAGCGTGGGGATTGCTATGCGATTCCCCCACTGCAGAGAATCTTATTAACTTTAAGAAAGTAAAATCTCAAGGCAGGAAAACCCGCAGGCAGGCCAGAAGAGAAAGCTGGCAGAAGTATTTATCGAGTATTAACTCGTTTAGAGATGAGGCCAAAGCCTGGAACAGGGTAAATAGGATTAGAGGGCGCCAAACATATTCACTCCCTCTGGTAAACACACAGGGCGATACATTGAAAGACCAGGCAGACTCACTTGGGGAGTATTTTGAGAGCGTGTCAAGTCTAACAAATTATTCGCAATCCTTTCTAAAATACAAACAAATAGAAGAATGTAAGCCACTCATAGGAAAATGTCGAAAGAATGAACCATACAACTGTCCATTTAGTATTGCCGAGTTCAGAGCTGCCTTGAGATCATGCAAGAGCTCCGCACCGGGTTCTGACAGAATTATGTATGAAATGATCAAAAACCTACACAATGACACCGAAGTTACACTTCTCACAATTTTCAACACTATTTGGGCTGCGGGATACTTTCCAACTGCATGGAAAGAAGCAATTGTGGTCCCTGTTCTGAAGCAGGGGAAAGACCCATCCATGGCGGCAAGCTATCGCCCAATAGCTCTTACAAGCTGCCTGTGTAAGGTTTTTGAAAAAATGATTAATCGCAGACTCATACACTTCCTTGAACTCAATAATATACTTGATCCCTATCAGTGTGGCTTCAGAGAAGGCCGGTCGACAAAAGATCACCTTGTACGCATTGAAGGATATATTCGGGACGCATTTGTACATAAGCAGTTTTTCATGTCAATATTCCTTGACATGGAGAAGGCATATGACACAACATGGCGCTACGGCATCTTGCGAGACTTGTCGGAAATGGGCATCTGTGGCAATATGCTGAAAATAATTGACAGCTATTTGTTGAATCGAATCTTCCGAGTGAAAATCGGCAACGTATTGTCGCGACCTTTCACACAAGAAACAGGTGTACCACAGGGAGGCGTGCTGAGTTGTACGCTCTTCATCGTGAAGATGAACTCGCTTCGTGCTTCGCTACCACCTGCCATTCTTTATTCTGTCTACGTTGACGACATTCAAATCGGCTTCAAATCCTGTAGCCTCTCAGTATGCGAGAGACAGGTGCAACAGGGCTTGAACAAGATTTCCAAGTGGGCAGACAAAAATGGATTTAAAATCAACCCCCACAAAAGCTCTTGCGTTCTTTTTACAAGAAAGAGAGGCCTGTTTCCGGATCCTTCCTTAGAACTGTGCGGACGCCAAATACCTGTCAACAAAGGGCACAAATTTCTGGGTATTATACTTGATTACAGACTCACCTTCATTCCACACATTAAATATCTGAAAGAAAAATGTCTAAAAACAATGAACTTAATGAAACTTCTATCCCAGACTACACGGGGTAGTGACAGGAAGTGTTTAATGAACCTATACAAGAGCCTAATTCGGTCTCGATTGGATTATGGTGCTGTAGTATATAACTCTGCCGCCCCGAGCGCGCTAAAGATGCTAGACCCTGTTCACCAACCCCGCAGGGGCGTTGCGTGAGCAGGCGTTTGGTGTGTTGCGACACCACGTACCCGAGCACACGAGGGTTGGACCCTCCCGCGCGTAGCCGTGCGCGGCTTAGCCGTGTCTGGGGAAAAGGGGATCCTGGAGGTTGAGCCGATGCTGGGTGTTTGGACCTTTAAGGCCCCCCGGCGGAGGCAACACACCTCTTCGGCATCGGCTTCACATAGACGGCACCTTCAGACTGACCCACCTGGAGGAAATCGGCAGTCGCCTTTTCCTGTCCTCCTCTCCAATCTTCGTCTTTCTCTCCCACTTTTACATCTTTCCTGTCTTCTCTTCACTTCTTATTACTTCCTTTCTCCACGGCGGCAAGGGTTAACCTTGTGTATGTGCCCTCCCTTGGGTATAATATATTAGGTTATAGTGGCAATGCACGGTTGGCGCCTGCAGCCTTACGCGTTAAGTTCTGCAGCGTCCCCATGTTGGGCTCCGTGGTGGGTGGCCGCCATTGCCGCCGAAAAGAAACTGAAATACTATGGGAACACCCGCATTTCCCCGTCTACTTGATCGTCACCCTCAGAAGAGGGGACGCACCGATGACTTAACTACATATTTGACCCACACAAAAGAGAATTACCCGAAATACCATGTTGTACATAGTGAGAACGCTGCAAAACAGGCGAGACTCATTTCACCATTCATAGTTTCAAGATCCTTGACCGAAGCCTTAGGGTCAGGTTATAAGGTGACGAAAATGGCAAGCGGAGATCTTCTTCTTGAGATCCCCCAGAAAAATCAATATGAAAAGCTAGGCAGTCTGGTAACCTTTGGTGACATACCAGTTTCTGTTACACCACACCGATCAATGAACAGCTCACGCGGAGTCGTGTCAGAGGCAGACCTTCAGGATTTGACAGAAGCTGAACTCTTGGAAGGGTGGAAAAATCAAAATGTGACCGATGTAAAGCGTATTATCATTAGACGGGACAATAAGGAAATTCCAACCAAGCATCTTATCTTAACATTTGCATCCAGCGTACTACCAGAAACAATCGAAACCGGATACATCAGGTTAACTGTGCGACCATATATCCCCAACCCTAGACGGTGTTTCAAATGTCAGAGGTTCGGCCATGGCTCGGAGAGCTGCCGTGGTCAAATAACTTGTCGGAAGGGTGGCCCTGGACTCCACACTTTGCACAACTGCAGTGGCACACCTCACTGTGTGAACTGCAGTGGTGACCATGCAGCTTACTCACGCTCCTGTCCGAACTGGAAGAAAGAAAAAGATATAATCACCCTTAAAGTCAAGGAAAACATTTCGTTTAAGGAAGCTCGTAAACGGTGCTCACCTTTTCACTGCACACCTTATGCTGATGCGGCGCGTCGGGGGGCAGCGTCGCAGCGGCCAATGCCAAGTACCCAGCCCGCGTGCAGCCAGCAGGTACCTTTGGCTCCTGCCCCCAGGGTGGAAGTAGGTATGCCTACTCCATCGAACCAGCAACCAGGCCAGGCTACCCTTGGGTTGCCGGCCCCACAAGAGTCATCTGCGGCAACCTGCGCTACGCGCAGCGATCCCGCAGGGCCGATCGCGGCCACGAAGGTAGGCGCAGCCGAGGCTGCCTCGACCTCCCCGGCCCCTCCCAGCGCTGGCAACAGCCGGCGCAGCCAAATTCCACAGGGAGCCTCATCGACCTCCGGACTGGTGGGCGCAGGGGTCTTGCCCTCCAAGGCGGGACCCTCGCTGGTAATTTCCCGCTCGCAAGAGCACGTGTCCGGCGCCTCACAAGAGGCAATGGACACAACACCTATCCCCACGGCGCACCAAGCGCCTAAGGAGCGGCGAGGCTCCCTCGAGCGCTCCAAAAAAGGCAAAACCCCGGTTACAGGGCCTCGCAAGAGCTCTGTAATCTAATTCAACATTTCTGTTTCCGTATACACAGCACCAATTTACATTAAATATAGATACACAAATCATACAATGGAACGTCAGAGGTCTCCTTAGAAACCTTGATGATGTGCAGGAAATCATCCACCAACACAATCCAAAAGTGCTATGTTTACAGGAAACACATTTAAAACACAAACACACAAACTTTCTCTGTACTTATGTTACGTTTCGTAAAGATCGCGATGATGCCGTCGCATCATCGGGTGGTGTTGCGATTCTCACTCATAAAAGTATAGCATGTCAACCTTTACAGCTTCGAACGCCCCTTGAAGCGGTGGCGGTGCGAGTTGTTCTGCTAAACAAACTCATCACTATTTGCTCGCTTTATATACCCCCACATTACAAATTAACTAAACATGAATTTCAGTCCTTTATAGATGAATTGCCAGAACCCTATGTTGTTCTTGGCGACTTCAATGCACACAACGACCTGTGGGGCGACCCTCGTATAGATGGGCGAGGACGACTTGTTGAACAATTCCTTTTCTCATCTGGTGCGTGCATTCTGAATAAGAAAGAGCCCACATATTACTGTCTTGCCAACAAAACCTTTTCTTCAATTGATCTCAGCATAGTTTCTCCTTCTATTCTGCCTGAACTTGAATGGGAAGTTACAAACAATCCTTACGGAAGCGACCACTTCCCCATACTGCTGCGAACACCTAAAGAAAACGATTATCCACCACAGGCGCCCAAGTGGAAGATTGATACAGCTCACTGGGAGAAATTCCGAACTCTCAGTAGTATTTCATGGGATGAGATGTCCGCGTTAGGAATTGATGCTGCTGTGGAATATTTTACAGCCTTCATAATAGATGCCGCAACTAATTGTATATCACAAGTAAATGGCTTGGCATGCAAACGGCGTGTCCCGTGGTGGAACGAGGACTGTAGGATCGCTCGTAAGAAACAGAACAAAGCGTGGGGGTTGCTACGCGCCTCTCCCACTGCGGAAAATCTGTTTAACTATAGGAAAGTGAAATCGCAAGGCAGGCGAACACGCCGACAGGCTAGAAGAGAGAGTTGGCAGAAGTTTTTATCCGGTATCAATTCGTATACAGATGAGGCCAAAGTCTGGAACAGGGTGAATAGGATAAAAGGGCGACAAACATATTCCCTTCCTTTGGTAAACACACAAGGTCAAACACTGAAAGATCAGGCAGACTCGCTTGGGGAACACTTTGAGACCGTGTCGAGTTCAAACCATTATTCGCAATCCTTTTTGAAATACAAACAAATAGAAGAATGTAAGCCAATAATACGAAAATCCAGACAGAATGAACTCTATAACCGGCCTTTCAATATTGCTGAGTTGACAGCTGCCTTGAACACATGCAAAAGCACTGCACCGGGACCTGATAGAGTCATGTATGACATGATCATAAATTTACATACTGACACCAAACTTACACTACTCACACTTTTCAACGCTATTTGGGCTACGGGATACCTCCCATCCACATGGAAAGAAGCGATTGTGGTCCCTGTTCTTAAACAGGGCAAGGACCCTTCTTTGGCGGCAAGTTACCGTCCGATAGCCCTTACAAACTGTATTTGTAAGCTTTTTGAAAAAATGGTTAACCGCAGACTTGTACATTTCCTTGAACTCAGCAATATGCTGGATCCCTTTCAGTATGGCTTTAGACAAGGGCGGTCCACAACCGATCACCTTGTGCGCATTGAGGGAAACATTCGCGACGCCTTTCTACATAAACAATATTTCCTATCCGTATTCCTCGATATGGAGAAGGCGTACGACACTGCGTGGCGCTATGGAATCTTGAGAGACTTGTCGCGAATTGGCATCCGTGGCAATATGCTCGTCCTAATAGAAAGCTATTTGTCCAACCGTACATTCCGTGTGAAAGTCGGCAATGTATTGTCGCGACCTTTTATACAGGAAACTGGTGTACCTCAAGGGGGTGTACTTAGCTGCACGCTCTTCATCGTAAAAATGAACACGCTTCGTGCTTCATTACCGCCAGCCATTTTTTATTCTGTTTACGTAGACGACATACAGATAGGTTTCAAATCCTGCAACCTTACAGTATGTGAGAGGCAAGTACAACAGGGCTTGAACAAAGTGTCCAAATGGGCAGATAAAAACGGATTTAAAGTGAACCCCAACAAAAGTTCTTGTGTGGTTTTCACTAGAAAGAGAGGGCTCATTGCAGAACCCAGTATCGAAATGTACGGTCAGCGAATTCCTGTGAACAAAGAACTCAAGTTCTTGGGCATCATACTTGATTCTAAATTAACTTTTATTCCACACATAAAGAATCTCAAGGTCAAATGCTTAAAAACAATGAACTTACTGAAAGTGTTATCCCACACAACATGGGGCAGCGACAGGAAATGTTTAATGAATTTATACAAGAGTCTCATTCGATCTCGGTTGGACTACGGTGCCGTGATCTACCATTCTGCAGCACCGAGCGCGCTAAAGATGCTAGATCCGGTCCACTATCTAGGAATCCGACTGGCCACTGGAGCTTTCAGAACAAGTCCCATAGAAAGTTTATATGCAGAATCAAATGAGTGGTCACTTCATCTGCAGAGAGCATACATCAGCCAAACATATTTCCTGAAAGCCCACTCTAATCCCCAACATCCATGTTTTAATACCATCAACGATATGACATATGCTACGCTCTTTCATAATCGTCCTTCCGTAAGACAGCCTTTCTCGATGCGTGTGAGGGAGCTTAGTGATGAAATGCATGTCCCACTCCTCGAGCTCCGCCTAATGCATCCAGCCAAGCTGCTACCTCCTTGGGATTGGCAGCTCATAGAATGCGATATATCTTTCTTCCAAGTTACGAAACACGCTTCAGACATTGAAATCCAAATGCATTTCCGGGAACTCCAGCACAAACACTCCTGCATGGAGTTCTACACAGACGCATCGAAGTCACACGACGGGGTGTTTTACGCAGCCGTCGGTCCATCGTTCTCGGAAATCGATGTACTGCATCCGGAAACTAGTATCTTTACGGCTGAGGCCTACGCACTTTTGTCGGCTGTGAAGCATATCAGGAAATCAAAACTCCAGAAATCAGTCATATATACGGACTCCCTTAGTGTTGTGAAGGCCTTGATGTCATTCTCTAACCACAAAAATCCGGTAATTAATGAACTCTATTCCGTTCTGTGTAAAACGTATATAGGTAACCAGCATGTCATCATATGCTGGGTGCCAGGTCATAGGGGCATCGAAGGTAATGTTCTGGTGGACCAGATGGCCACGTCAGTTGCAACGCATTCTGCTAATCCCACCGCTGCAGTTCCTGTCACAGACCTGAAGCCCTTCTTACGGAGGAAACTACGGAACCACTGGCAACGCCTATGGGACGCGGAAACAAATAATAAGCTCCACGTGATAAAGCCACAGTTAGGATTCTGGCCCTCTGTGTCAAAATCACGCCGAACAGATGTCCTATTCTGTCGTCTCAGAATAGGACACACATTCGGCACCCATAATTTTCTACTCACCGGAAATGACCCTCCAACCTGCGGTAGGTGCGAGGAGAGGCTTACCGTCCTCCACGTCCTCCTGGAGTGCCGGAAAGCCGAATCTGAAAGAAAGAAACATTTTCCCTTAGCATACCGGCAGCACATTCCCCTTCATCCATTAATGTTACTCGGCCCAGAACCTCTATTTGACACCAATGCAGTCCTAAGTTATCTGAAAGATGTTGTATTGCATGTTGTTAGCCCCACATGTTCGTAGCGTCTCCTCTCTTCAGAGGATGGCGCTCTGATAGTTCTTTCGTATAGCACGTGCCTCTAGGCCCTTGTGTTTTAAGGGCTCCGGTGAGGCAACAGTGCTCCAGGTATTTTTACCATCTCATATATTTTCAACTCTATGTCATTCTTTTACGATGGATTTTAATGTTCATAGCATTCGTCAATTGTCATGGCCATAATTTTATAGCACGTAGATTTTACGCACTTTACAGCGAATATTTTTAGGCCACTTTACAGCCAAGCTACATCTTCCATAATACATCGTCAACATTACCACGTGTCATGGCGCTCTTTGGCCAAACCTGGCCCTTGTGTCATTAAACACTACAAATCATCATCATCATCTAACCAGAACATCATAATATGCTGGGGCCCTGGCCATAGGGGAATCGAAGGTAACGTTCTCGCGGACGAGATGGCCACGTCAATCACATCGCAAGCTGTTAACCCTACCGCTGATGTGCCTGTCACAGATCTGAGGCCTTTCTTACGAAATAAACTGCGACATCACTGGCAGTGCACGTGGGACGCGCAAACAAATAACAAACTGCACGTTATAAAGCCCCAGTTAGGTTTTTGGCCCTCCTAAACAAAATCTCGGCGAACAGATGTCCTATTCTGTCGCCTCAGAATAGGACATACATTTGGCACCCATAGTTACCTGCTTACTGAAAGTGAACCTCCAACCTGTGGCAGATGCGGTGAGAGGCTTACCGTCCTCCACGTGCTCCTGGAGTGCCGGGAAGCCGAAACGGAGAGAAAGAAACATTTTCCGCTTGCTTACCATTATAACATCCCTCTACACCCGGCTATGTTTCTCGGCAAGGAACCGCTTTTTGACACCAAGGCAATCCTCAACTATTTAAATGATGTCGTACTACACGTTATATGCCCATTAAATTCGTAGAGCATCCTCGCTCCAGAGGATGCCACTGCGATAACAGTTTTGCATAGCACTTGCCTCCAGGCCCTTGTTCTTCAAGGGCTTTAAGGAGGCAACAGTGCTCTAGCATATCTTATAACCATATATATTTTTACACATCGTATCATTCTTTTTAAATGCACCTTAAATGTTCATAGTACACGTCATAAGACATCGCCATAATCTTATTGTACAGATTTTGCGCACTTTAGCGCGAACATTTTTAGGCCCCTCTACAGCCACGTCACACCAACTTCATCGAACTCATGATTTCATTGCAAACTCATTAACATGGACATGGCGCTCTTTGGCCGTAACTGGCCCTTGCGCCATTAAAAACCACATATCATCATCCAATTAGCCTCTGCTCGTTTCCACTGAGGAACAGGCGGAGGGGAGTCATGTGTTAATAGATTTAGAGTTAATGGGAAGTGATGACTTCCAAATGGATTTTTAATTACAGACCACTCTAAATTAGGGAAGATAGAACCAGAACAGATAGACAGGTCTATCGAGGAGTATGAATTATGCTGTGGATTATAGTAGGTCGGTTCTTTCTTATTAAAAAGGCACGAACTGGAGTTTAAAAGGAAATTTTCAGTGAGTTGACCTCTCGCGTCGCATCGTGACTTTCCCCACATCGGGTTATCAGCGTTAAAATCTCCCACGAGTATATAAGGCTCGGGGAGCTGGTCAATGAGATTATAAAAGTTAGTTTTTTCGAGACGCTGGTTTGGCGGTATATAAATGAAACTCTATTACTAATTTATGAAAAAGAATGGCCCGAACTGACACTGCGTCAAGGGGCGTGTTAAGGGGGACGGGTCGGCAAGCGACAGATCTGTGGGCTACTATTGCTACACCGCCAGAGGCGGTAGCCTCGTCGCGGTCATTCCGAAAGATAGAGTATAATTACGAAGGAAATTAGTGTTTGTAGGTTTTAGGTGTGTCTCTTGAACACACAGCAACCTTGCATTATGTTTGTCTAACAGTTCGTTAATGTCGTCGAGGTTACGTGAAAGTCCTCGTACATTCCACTGTGGTATTTGTGTTTCCATTATGATAAATGTGTTGGGTGCTGAGTGTTTAAGAGATAAGGATTAGCTCACAGGCCTTTTTCAGGCGCCGTGACGGGAGTTTTTGTCTTTTTTGGAGCGATCGAGAGTGCCTCGCCGCTCCTTAGGCGCTGGTGGCGCCGTCTTGTGGTTGTGTCCATCGCCTCTTGCGAGGCGCTGGACGCGCTCTTCCGAGCGCTTTGTTTGGCGTGAAGGCCTCGGCACGTTGGACGAGGCCTTTGAGGTCACCTGCCCGGAGGTAGATGGCCGCTTCTGCTGGGTTGGCGTAGCAGCGCTAGCTGCAGCCGCCTGGGGGCGGATGGCGTCACTGCCGCCTCCCTGGGTGTGAGTCGGATAGCCGCCGGAGACCGTCGTGGCGCTGCCCGCTGACACGCTGCTTCGGCAAATGTGTTTGTGGCAGGTAGGATACCCTCCTGCGTGCCTCCAAGAAACTTATATTTTCCTTTACTTTTATCGTCACAATTTATTTTTCTTTTTTCCAAGTTGGGCACGACCGCCAGTATGCAGCGTGCTCCCCTTCGCAGTTTACACAGTGGAGAGAGTTTTCACATGATTCAGAAGTGTGCTCATTAGCACCGCATTTCGCGCAGGCTTGGCGGCCTCGGCAACTCTGTGAACTGTGACCGAAACGCTGGCATCGGAAACAACTCAGGGGATTAGGAAAATATGCGCGAACACGAAGCTTGATATATCCGGCCTCAATGGACTCGGGCAGAGCACTTGTGCCAAAAGTAAGTATCAGGTGTGTGGTCTGTATTTCGTTATTATCACGCCTCATCTTAATTCGATTAACGTTGATGACGTTCTGCTCACTGAAGCCCTCCTAGAGCTCAGCCTCAGTCAGCTCCAAGCGATCATCATCGGAAACTGCGCCACGGGTGCTATTCATGGTACCATGCGGAGTTACTGTTACTTTGGCGTCACCAAATGAAAGTAGATTGGGTAGCTTTTCATATTGTTTCTGGTTGCGGAGCTCCAAGAGGATATCACCGCTTGCCATCCTGGATGCTTTATAACCTGTACCAAAAACTTGGGTAAGAGACTTGGACATGAGGAATGGTGAGATTGTTCGCACGGGTTTGTCTGGTGTTTCGGAGTGGACTACATGGAAGCGAGGGAAAGCTTCTTTTTGACGGGCAATAAACTCGAAGACATCATCGGTGCGCCCCCTCTTGAGGGAGCGATCAGGTAATGGGAGGAAGGAAGAAGCCATGAGAGATTGTAATATCGGCAGTAACGCCAGCTACCCACCGTGGAGTCCTACAAGGCGACGCTGCAGGACCTGTGAAACACGGCCTGCAAACGCCAGCTGTACATTACCACTATAACCAAATATGAAATAACCTAGGTTGGCTACTCACACAAGGTTAACCCTTGCTGCCTAGAAAAATTGGAAGTAAAGAGAAGACAGGAGAACACAGGAAAGATGAAAAGTGAGAGGAAGACAAAGGCTGATGAGAGAGAGAGAGAAAGACATGAAAAGGCAACTACCGATTTACCCCGGGTTTGTCAGTCCGGGGGTGACGTCTAACGTGAAGCCGAGGCCAAGGAGGTGTGTTGCCTCCGCCGAGGGGCCGTAAAGGTCCAAACGCCCGGCATCGGCTCAACCCCGAGGATCCCCTTTTCCCCGGACACGGCTAAGCCACGCACGGTTAAACGCGGGAGGGTCCAACCCTCGTGTGCTCGGGTACGTGGTGTCGCAACACACCAAACGCCTGGTGACGCAGACGCCCCTGCGGGGTGTATTCGGTCTGTGTAAAGCGTACTCGTCTAGCCAGAATATCATAATATGCTGTGTCCCTGGCCATTGGGGAACCGAAGGTAACGTTCTGGCGGACGAGATGGCCACGTCAAACACATCGCAAACTGTTAACCCTACCGCTCACGTGCCTGTCACTGATCTAAGGCCTTTCTTACGAAATAAACTGCGAAACCACTGGCAGTGCACGTGGGACGCGCAAACAAATAACAAACTGTACGTTATAAAGCCACAGTTAGGTTTCTGGCCCTCACAAACAAGATCTCGGCGAACAGACGTCCTATTCTGTCGCCTGTGAATAGGACACACATTTGACACCCATAATTATCTGCTTACTGTAAGTGAAGCTCCAACCTCTGGTACATGCGACGAGAGGTTGACCGTCCTCCATGTGCTCCTGGAGTGTCGGGAAGCCGAAACGGAGAGGAAGAAGCATTTTTCGCTTGCATACCATTATTACATCCCTCAACACCCGGCTATGTGTCTTTGTAAGGAACCACTTTTTAACACCAAGGAAGTTCTCAACTTTTTAAATGATGTTGTCCTGCATGTAATAAGCATGTTAAACTCGTAGCGCATCCTCTTTCAGAGGATGCCGCTGTGATAGATGTGTTGCGCAGCACATGCCTCTAGGCGCTTGTGTCTCAAGGGCTCTAACGAGGCCGTGGTGCTCCAGTGAATTTTAGAATCTTATACATTTTATATGGTATCATTATTTCGCAATGCACCTTAATGCTCATAGTACACGTCTTTTGTCATTGCCATAATCTTATTACACATAGACTTTATGCACATTAGAGCAACCATTTTTTAAGGCCCCTTTACAGCCACGTCACATAAACTTCATAGAAATCATAACTCCACTGCAAACTCATCAACACTGGCTTGGTGCTCTTTGGCCATACCTGGCCCTTGCGCCAATAACCACCATACATTCGTTCATTCATGCCTTCTGGTAATTGAAGAAAGCCTGGTCGCTCATGACTTGCACACCCATCAGCCCCATCATCCTGAGAGCACTACTAGAACCTGAGCCAGAAAAAAGCTGAGCCGTTGCCAGGTCAATGTTGCCTCTCGGCTTGGTTCCAACAAGTGGCTAGCTGGGCCATGTATGCACATGTGCGTGTGGACATTAAATTTCTGCGGTAATGCGTGTGCCATTGTAAAACAGCTTCACTCTGCATGAAGCTGACAAACAAGTGCGGCATTGACTCGGAAGGGTGACCAGGCAGGTGCTGTGGACAAGGAAGTAGTCCTTCTGGTTTGCATGCGTCTCATCTTCGTCGCTTCTGGAAATCAAGTGCTCACTGTCAGGTTTCGCAAATATATGCATTTAACAATACACACTGTTTACACCATGATTAATAAATTGCCTCACTATATCTCGGAGGTACTGTTGCATAAATTACGCTGCACCAATTACCTTAGAAACACTTGTGATGACACTCATAACAGAAAGCGCTACATATTATAATACATATTATACATATTACATACATATTACATATTATGCATACTGCTACATATTATAATACTGCACATAAAACTTATTCCTCTATAGACCTCAGTATTGCATCTCTCACCCTTTTACCTGATCTTAAATGGAACGTTATTAGAAATCCATACGGGAGCGACAATTTCCCGATAGTTCTGTCTACACCGAAGATGAATGAATGTCCCCCACAGTTTCCTCGGTGGAAAACTGATTCAGCCGACTGGGAGCAGTTCCGAAAAATTGCTCACATATCTGCTCTAAGCCTGGACACTGCGGTTGAATACCTCACCTTTTTTCTGATTGATGCCGCGACCAAATGTATCCGAGAAACAAAGGGATCATCTAAAAAGCGCCGTGTTCCCTGGGGGAACGAGGAGTCTCGTACGCGCGCAAAAATCGGAATAAAGCATAGGGGTTGCTCCGCGATTCTCCGACTGCAGAAAACCTGGTTAATTTCAAGCATGTCAGATATCAGGGAAGGAGAACGCGCCGACAAGCTAGAAGAGAGAGTTGGCAAAAATATATATCAGGAATTAACTCTTACACGGATGAGACAAAGGTCTGGAATAGAGTGCACAGAATAAAAGGTCGACAACCTTACTCCCTACCCTTAGTAAATACACAGGGAGATAGTATGGAAGACCAGGCCAACTTTCTAGGCGCACATTTTGAACGCATATCCAGTTCGTCGCACTACTCTGACACATTTCAAACACAAAAAACACGAATAGAACGGCAGAAATTAGTACGGAAAAGTGAAAAACGTGAGGTATACAATAGACCATTTCGCATAGCAGAGCTTCAAGCAGCACTAAACGCCTGCAACAAATCTGCCCCAGGCCCTGACCGCATAATATATGAAATGTTAAAGCACTTGCCATCTGACACACAAAATACCCTTCTCTTCCTTTACAATGTTATACGGTCTTCCGGCCAGATTCCCTCTGTCTGGAAAGAGGCCATTATATTTCCCATTCTGAAACATGGTAAGGACCCCTCCTTGGCAAACAGTTATAGGCCGATAGCGTTGACAAGATGCCTATGCAAACTCTTTGAAAAAATCGTGAATAAACGCTTGCTCCACTATCTTGAAACCAACAAAATATCAGACTCATACCAATGCGGTTTCAGGGAAGGTAGGTCGATGGCAGACCAGCTTGTCCGCATGGAAATGTACATCCTTGAAGCCTTTATCCACAAACAGCTTGTCGTATCTGTATTCCTTGATATGGAAAAGGCATATGACACTACGTGGCGCTTTGGGATCCTTCGGGATCTTTCTGGAATGGGTATACGCGGCAACATGCTGACCATTATTGAGAGCTACCTCTCTGACAGAACATTTCGCGTTAGAGTTGGCAATGTGCAGTCTCGATCATTCTCACAGGAGACAGGTGTACCGCAGAGTGGAGTGCTAAGCTGTACACTCTTCATTGTGAAAATGAACTCCTTGCATACCATCATACCTCGCACACTCTTTTACTCGGTCTATGTGGACGATGTGCAGATAGCTTTTAGGTCGTGCAATCTTAGCATCTGCGCGAGACAGCTACAGCTTGGCCTAAACAAACTCTCAAAGTGGTCAGAAGAACATGGTTTTAAATTTAACCTCCAAACAAGCACATGTGTTCTCTTCTCAAACAAGACAGGCATGTGACGGGAACCCGCCATTGACCTTAATGGAGAACGACGATCGGTCAGCCTTGAACATTAATTTTTAGGTATTGTTTTGGACACAAAAGTTAATTTCATTCGCCCCCCCCCGCAGGGGCGTCTGCGTCAGCAGGCGTTTGGTGTGTTGCGACACCACGTACCCGAGCACACGAGGGTTGGACCCTCCCGCGTGTAGCCGTGCGCGGCTTAGCCGTGTCTGGGGAAAAGGGGATCCTGGGGGTTGAGCCGATGCTGGGTGTTTTGGACCTTTAAGGCCCCCCGGCGGAGGCGACACACCCCTTTGGCCTCTGCTTCACATAGACGGCACCCCCGGACTGACCCACCCGGGGGAAATCGGTAGTTGCCTTTTCCTGTCTTTCTCTCCCTCCAGTCTTTGTCTTTCTCTCACTTTACATCTTTCCTGTCTTCTCCTAGCTTCCATTTACTTCCAATTTTTCCAGGCAACAAGGGTTAACCTTGTGTGAATAGCCAACCTAGGTTATTTCATATTTGGTTATAGTAGTAATGTACAGCTGGCGTCTGCAGGCCGTGTTTCACACGCCCTGCAGCGTCCCCTTGTAGGACTCCACGGTGGGTGGCTGGCGTTGCTGCCGAAATTACAATCTTTTATGGCTACTTCCTTTCCACCACTACCTGATCGCTCCCTGAAGAGGGGGCGCACCGATGATGTCTCAGAGTTTTTTGTTCGTCAAAAAGAAACATTTCCTCGCTTCCATGTAGTCCACTCCGAAACACCAAACAAAGCCGTGCGAACACTGTCACCATTCCTCGTGTCCAAGTCTCTGACCCAAGTTTTTGGTACAGGTTACAAAGCATCCAGAATGGCAAGCGGTGATCTCCTCTTGGAGCTCCACAACCTGAAGCAATATGAAAAGCTACCCAATCTAGTATCATTTGGCGACACCAAAGTAACAGTAACTCCGCATCGTACTATGAATACAACCCGTGGCGTAATCTCCGATGACGATCTCTTGGAGCTGACCGAGGCTGAGCTCTTGGAGGGCTTCAGTGAACAGAATGTCATCAACGTTAAGCGAATTAAGATCAGGCGGGATAACAAGGAAATACAGACCAAACACCTGATACTTACTTTTGGCACAAGTGTTCTGCCCGGGTCCATCGGAGGCCGGGTATATCAAGCTCCGTGTTCGCTCATATGTTCCAAATCCCCTGCGTTGCTTCAAATGCCAGCGTTTCGGTCATAGCTCACAGAGCTGCCGAGGCCGCCAAACCTGCGCTAAATGCAGTGCTAATGAGCACACGGCTGAATCTTGTGAAAACCCTCTCCACTGCGTAAACTGTGAAGGTGAGCACGCTGCATACTCGCGGTCGTGCCCATCTTGGAAGAAAGAAAAGGAAATAGTTACAATAAAAGTAAAAGAAAACATAAGTTTCAAAGAGGCACGAAGGCGGGTATCCTTCCTGCCAAAGCACACCTTTGCCGACGTGGCGCGTCAGGGGGCAGCGCCACAACGGTCTCCGGCGGCTGACCGACCCACACCCAGTGAGGCGGCAGTGACGCCATCCGCCCCCCCGGCGGCCGCATCTAACGCTGCTACGCCAACACAGCAGACGGGGCCATCGATCCCGAAGGTGGGCGCAGCCGAGGCTGCCCCAACCTCCCCGGCCACTTCCAGCGCTGGCAACAGCCGGCGCAGTCAAATCCCTCAGGGAGCCCCATCGACCTCCGGGCTGGTGGGCGCAGGGGTCTTGCCTTCCGAGGTGATACTCTCCCGAAAAACTTCTCGCTCGCAAGAGCACGTGTCCGGCGCCTCACCAGAGGCAATGGACACTACACGTATCCTCAAGGCGCACCAAGCGCCTAAGGAGCGGCGAGGTTCCCTCGAACGCTTCAAAAAGAACAAAACCCCGGTTACAGGGCCTCGAAAGAGCACTGTAATCTAAGGCATAACTTCTATTTCCGTACACACAGCACCAAATTAACTTCATTATGGACACGCTAATTATGCAGTGGAACGTCAGAGGTCTCCTCAGAAACCTTGATGATGTTCAAGAACTTCTTTACGAACTCACCCCAAAAGTGCTGTGTGTACAGGAAACCCATCTTAAATCTAAACACACTAACTGTCTTCGTCATTATGTTATTTTTCTTAAAGATCGTGATGATGCCATCGCATCATCTGGCGGCGTAGCCATCATACTCGATAAAGGTATAGCGTGTCAACATCTACAACTACATACACCCCTAGAGGCAGTGGCCGTTCGAGCCATACTTCTAAACAAACTTATTACCGTCTGCTCTCTGTATATACCCCCGCACTATCATCTCCATAAACATGAATTCCATGCATTAACAGATCAATTACCCCAACCCTATTTGGTTCTAGGAGATTTTAATGCACACAGCAACCTATGGGGTGACTCTCATTGCGATGTGCGAGGTCGACTGATTGAACAGTTTCTCTTTTTATCTGGTGCATGCCTTTTGAATAGTAAGGCACCTACATATTATAATACTGCACATAAGACCTATTCCTCTATAGACCTCAGTATTGCATCTCCCACCCTTTTACCTGATCTTAAATGGAACGTTATTAGAAATCCATACGGGAGCGACCATTTCCCGATAGTTCTGTCTACACCGAAGACGAATGAATGTCCCCCACAGTTTCCTCGGTGGAAAACTGATTCAGCCGACTGGGAACAGTTCCGAAAAATTACTGTCATATCGTGGGCTGACGTTTCTGCTCTAAGCCTGGAAGCCGCGGTTGAATACTTCACTTTTTTTCTGATTGATGCCGCGACCAAATGTATCCCAGAAACAAAGGGATCATCTAACAAGCGTCGTGTTCCATGGTGGAACGAGGAATGTCGTAACGCGCGTAAAAAGCAGAACAAAGCATGGGGGCTGCTCCGCGATTCTCCGACTGCAGAAAACCTTGTTAATTTCAAGCATGTCAAATCTCAGGGGAGGAGAACGCGCCGACAAGCTAGAAGAGAGAGTTGGCAAAATTATATATCAGGAATTAACTCTTACACGGAAGAGACAAAGGTCTGGAATAGAGTGCACAAAATAAAAGGTCGACAACCTTACTCGCTACCCTTAGTAAATACACAGGGAGATAGTATGGAAGACCAGGCGAACTTTCTAGGCGCACACTTTGAACACATATCCAGTTCGTCGCACTATTCGGACACATTTCAAAGACATAAAGCACGAATAGAACGGCAGCCATTAGTACGAAAAACTGCAAAATGTGAGGTATATAATAGACCATTTGGCATAGCAGAGCTTCAAGCAGCACTAAATGGCTGCAACAAATCTGCCCCAGGCTCTGACCGCATAATATATGAAATGTTAAAGCACTTGCCATCTGAAACACAAAAAACCCTTCTTTTTCTTTACAATGATATATGGTCTTCCGGCCAGATTCCCTCTGTTTGGAAAGAGGCCATTATAATTCCCATTTTGAAACAGGGTAAGGACCCTTCTTTGGCAAATAGTTATAGACCGATAGCGTTGACAAGCTGCCTATGCAAAGTCTTTGAAAAGATGGTGAATAAACGCTTGCTCCACTATCTTGAAACCAACAAAATATTAGACCCATACCAATGCGGTTTCAGGGAAGGTAGGTCGACGAGAGACCAGCTTGTCCGCATGGAAATGTACATCCGTGAAGCCTTTATCCACAAACAGCTTGTCGTATCTGTATTCCTTGATATGGAAATGGCGTATGACACTACGTGGCGCTTTGGGATCCTTCGGGATCTTTCTGGAATGGGTATACGTGGCAACCTGCTGACCATTATTGAAAGCTACCTGTCTGACAGAACGTTTCGCGTTAGAGTTGGCAATGTACAGTCACGATCATTCGTACAGGAGACAGGTGTACCGCAGGGTGGAGTGCTGAGCTGTACACTCTTTATTGTGAAAATGAACTGCTTACATACCATCATACCTCGCACACTCTTTTACTCGGTTTATGTGGACGATGTGCAGATAGCTTTTAAATCGTGCAATCTTAGCATCTGCGAGAGACAGCTACAGCTCGGCCTAAACAAACTCTCAAAGTGGTCAGAAGAAAATGGTTTTAAATTTAACCCTCAAAAAAGCACATGTGTTCTCTTCTCAAACAAGAGAGGCATATCACCAGGACCGACTATTGACCTTAATGGAGAACGACTGTCGGTCAGCCTTGAACACAAATTTTTAGGTATTATCTTGGACACAAAACTTAATTTCATTCCACATTTGAAATTTCTCAAAGCGAAGTGCCTGAAGACAATCAACCTGCTGAAGCTACTTTCTCGAACAAACTGGGGCAGTGACAGGAGGTGTTTGCTTAGCCTATATAGGAGCCTTGTACGATCACGCCTCGACTATGGAGCTGTGGTGTACCAATCCGCATCGGATAGTGCTCTCAGAATCCTCGACGCAGTCCACAATCTAGGCATACGGCTGGCAACAGGCGCATTTAGGACAAGTCCTGTGGAAAGTCTGTATGTGGAGGCGAACGAATGGTCGTTACATCTGCGCAGAACGTATCTAAGCTTCTCCTACTTTTTGAAATGTAAATCGAATAACGAACATCCGTGTTACTCAACCGTACTTGACTTGTCTTCTGCAAGACTTTAGCACAACCGCCCATCTGTTCGAGCTCCTCTGTCTGTGCGCTTAGAACAACTGGCTCACGAAACTGGTATTAAACATCGAGAAACAGTCCTAATGACTCCCACTAACCTTGCACCACCTTGGGAATGGCCGTCTATCGAATGTGATATGTCTTTCGTTGCAATAACAAAACATGCGCCTGAGGTGCATATACAATCACACTTCCTCGAACTCCAGGCGAAGTACTCCTGCGCAGAGTTTTATACAGACGCTTCAAAGTCTACTCATGGTGTAGCTTATGCAGCGCTCGGACCTTCGTTTTCAACGTCCGTTGCATTAAATCCAAACACCAGCATTTTCACAGCGGAGGCATACGCGATCCTCTCTGCTGTGAAACATATAAAACAAACAGGTATAATAAAGGCTGTCATATTCACAGACTCATTAAGCGTTGTTAGTTGCATATCAAGTCTACGAAAACACAAAAACCCCATCCTTAATGAACTGTATAACCTTCTATATTCAGCATACATGTCTAACCAAATGATTGTTCTTTGTTGGGTGCCTGGCCATAGAGGCCTAGAGGGCGACGTAGCTGCTGACGAAAGGGCTACATCCGTACCTTTTTGTGATGCAAACATTAATATACGTGTACCAGACACAGACCTTAAGCCATTTTTACAGCATAAACTACGGAAATATTGGCAACGGCAATGGGACACTCAGGTATCCAACAAACTGCACCTAATCAAACCGAAAATAGGAAACTGGATCTCTGAGAAAACAACGAGACATAAGGAAGTACTGCTCTGTAGGTAAAGAATTGGACACACCTATAGCACTCTCTCGTATATTCTAACTGGAACTAACCCTCCGACATGCACTAGGTGTGGAAGTAGACTTACAGTCCTTCATGTTCTCATTCAGTGCCCATTATTAGAAATGGAGAGAAAAAAGTTCTTCCCTTCCTTATACAGCCATAATATACCTCTGCACCCAGTCTTCTTTTTAGGCAATGACCCTCTATTTAATGTTAAATCAGTACTCAAGTTCTTAGAAGAAACTAATACCATAGCAATCATTTGGCCAGGCTATTTGTAGCACAGCCTCTGCTTAGAGGCTGTAGCTGCAATGAAATCCCTTACAGAGCACATGCCTCGCAGCCCTTGCACTGAAGGGCTCTGCAGAGGCACTGGTGCTGCTATAAATTAACATGTTTTAGTATGTTATTGTTCTCAACGTTCTTTTACAACCATAGGACTCACTTTTCATTGACATTATTTTAATAGATACATATTTTACACCATTTAAAGCAAATATTTTAGGCCAATATACAGCCACTCGATTACCGCCATATTCATCGATATTCATTGCCATTCATCACCAAATGTCATGGCGCTCTTTGGCCATTTCTGGCCCTTGCGCCGAGAAACGATATCCATAAGATCAATTTCATTCCCCACTTGAAATATATTAAAGCGAAGTGCCTGAAGAAACTGAACCTGCTGAAGCTACATTCTAGAACACTCCCCGCAGGGGCGTCTGCGTCTGCAGGCGTTTGGTGTGTTGCGACACCACGTATCCGAGCACACGAGGGTTGGACCCTCCCGCGTGTAGCCGTGCGCGGCTTAGCCGTGTCCGGGGAAAAGGGGATCCTGGAGGTTGTGTTGAGCCGATGCCGGGTGTTCGGACATTTAAGGCCCCCCGGCGGAGGCAACACACCTCTTTGGCCTCTGCTTCACGTAGACGGCACCTTCAGACTGACCCACCTCGAGGAAATCGGCAGTCGCCTTTCCTGTCCCTCTATTCAATCTTTTGCTTTCCCTCTCGCTGTCTCTTCTTTCCTGTCTTCTTATTGCTTCTTGTCACTTCCGAATTTCAAGGCGGCAAGGGTTAACCATGTGGGCGTGGCCTTCCTTGGTCATGGTTATATGGTTATAGCAGTTATGTATGGCTAGTGGTTTTTAAAACACTCCCATGTTGGGCTCCATGGTGGGCGGCCAGCTTAGCTGCCGAACGTATAAGTAACTTCATGGATAGAACCCCCTCTTCAGCAAAACCTGATCGGAGGCCGAAAAGGCACCGGACCGAGGTAATGAACTTAAGTATAGCTAGTGATAGCTTTACAAAATTTTTTGTCATCACTTCTGAAAGTGAACGAAAAATTCAAGACATGTCCCCTTTCCTCATCGCCAAGGCACTTAACGAGTGTATTGGTGAGACATACAAAGCAAAGAAAATGAATTCTGGAGACCTCTTGCTCGATGTTATGACGGCTGAGCATAGCAGGCAGATTAAGAAACTTGACAAGATCGGTGAGAACAGTGCGTCTGTCTCGTCACATCGTACACTGAACTACGCGAAGGGTGTGATTTCAGACACAGAACTTCTAAAGTGCACAGACGAGGAAATCGAAGAAGCCTTGAGAGATCAGGGTGTTCTATGTGCAAGACGAATTAAATTTAGAAAAAATAACATTGAAACTCCGACCAAACACATTGTGCTGACCTTCAACTCCTTAACGCTTCCAAGTGCCGTTAAGGCCGCTTACCTGTACCTTAGAATAAGACTATATTTGCCCAATCCCCGCCGGTGCTTTCGGTGTCAGAAATATGGGCACGGATCCCAATCATGTCGTGGAAGAGCAACCTGTGCGAAATGCGGTCAACCAGACCATGGTGATGAAACGTGCACAAGCGAGCTGTGCTGTGCAAACTGCGCGGGTCAGCACGCGGCGTTTTCCAGATCTTGCCCTGAGTGGAAAAAAGAAAAAGAAGTGATAGCATTGAAGGTACGGGAGAACATATCGTACATTGAAGCCAAAAAGAGTGTCGCGTTTGCCGATAGAGGTACTTACGCACAGGCTGTGCAAAGCTTCTGTTATGTGTTTGCAAGAAACTCATTTGAAAGGTTGCCATAAACAATATCTGCGTCGATATGGCATTTTTCGAAAAGATAGGGAACAGTCTTCAGTCGCATCCGGAGGAGTCGCTGTAGTGGTTGCTCATGGAGTCCCAGTACGTGAAGTGAAGCTTAACACTAACTTAGAAGCTGTTGCAGTAAAGGTTCAGATAGGAAAAACAATAACAGTATGCTCCCTGTACTTACCACCAGGTAAGAATATCACAAGAAAAGAATTAGAGAATCTCGTGAAAGAACTTCCAGAACCTTTCCTTTTATTGGGTGATTTTAATGCTCATAACAACATCTGGGGCAGTAGACACACTGACGCGAGAGGGAAAATGATAGAAGAATTTTTAGACAACTGCAATCTGTACCTTTTTAATGATGGAAAACCAACAAATTGATTGCAAAATCACAATCTACGTCAAGCATTGACCTCTCCTGTGGCACGCCATCACTTGCTAGGTCTTTTACTTGGGACGTGAGGGAAAACCCACGTGGCAGCGACCACTACCCTATATTACTCAAGCCGATCGATGCGCCTCCAACAATGCCAGCACGAAGGCAGAGATGGAAGCTGGGTAAAGCAGACTGGTCTCTTTTTTTGGAAAGCTCTGAAATAAGGATTGATGATGTCATCGCACTCAATATTGACGACTTATGTGATGCGATAACGAAACAAATTTTAGATGCAGCTGAAAACTCCATACCACTTTCACAAGGAAAGCTTCCACGTAGACCAAAACCGTGGTGGAATGATGCATGTGATAAAGCTCGTAGAAAACAAAACTGTGCATGGTCTCGACTAAACAGGTACCCAACTTTTGAAAATTTATTGTTTTTTAAACAGAAGCGCAGTGAGGCTAGAAGGGAAAGACGGATAGCAAAAAGAACATCGTGGGTGAAATATGTGAGCTCAGTAAACAGTCACACAACAAGTAAATTAGTCTGGGAGAAAGTGAGAAAAATTGACGGTGTTCATACAGAATACACACTCCCTATATTTGACGAGGAAACGGATCTTAACGGGCAAGCAAATATACTTGGCGAGCACTTTGCTGGAATTTCGAGTGATGCTCATTACACTCCCGAGTTTCTTAAGATAAAGACCACTGCAGAAAAGAAAGATCTTCGGCTATCACTGAATAGTACTGAGCCATACAACTGTCCCTTTATAAAAACTGAACTCTTCGATGCGATATATTTAGGAAAGAGCAGTTCAGCAGGTCCGGACAACATACACTACGAAATGCTGCGACACCTACACATGAACACGTAGGACACAATCCTTCACCTCTTCAACAGGTTGTGGGCGGAAGGCTATTTTCCAAAAGCATGGAAGAAGGCGATAGTTCTACCACTTCTAAAACCTGGAAAGAAACGCTCCGACCCTAATAGTTATCGCCCATTTGCCTTAACCAGTTGTTTAGGAAAAACATTGGAAAGAATGGTTAACAAACGGCTTGTACACCTTTTGGAAAGTAACGGGTTACTTGATCAGTACCAGTGTGGCTTTAGAGTAAATCGCAGTACAATCGACCAATTAGTCCGGTTAGAAACAAAAATCCGTGATTCTTTCGTCCAAAGGCAACATTGCGTCTCCGTTTTCTTTGACTTGTCAAAAGTATATGATACGACATGGAGACATGGCATATTAATGGACTTGCACAGATACGGAATAAAAGGGCACGTGCTTGGTATAATCAAAAGCTATTTGGAGGGCCGAACTTTTCAGGTGATGTTTGGACCAACTTTCTCCAACTGTTTTATGCAGAAGAATGGAGTGCCGCAAGGTGGAGTATTGAGCGTTACACTATTTTTAGTGAAGCTAAATTCGATCACTACAGTTATTCCTTCTTCCTTAATGTATTCATTATATGTCGATGACACCCCGCAGGGGCGTCTGCGTCAGCAGGCGTTTGGTGTGTTGCGACACCACGTACCCGAGCACATGAGGGTCGGACCCTCCCGCGTGTAGCCGTGCGCGGCTTAGCCGTGTCTGGGAAAAAGTGGATCCTGGCGGTTGAGCCGATGCTGGGTGTTTGGACCTTTAAGGCCCCCCGGCAGAGGCAACACACCTCTTTGGCCTCAGCTTCACATAGACGGCACCTCCAGGCTGACCCACCTGGAGGAAATCGGCAGTCACCTTTTCCTGTCCTTCTCTTCAATCTTCGTCTTTCTCTCTCACTTTCAATCTTTCCTGTCTTCTCTTCGCTTCTTCTTACATCCAGACTTCCAGTTGGCGAGGGTTAACCTGGTGTAGTTTATCCAACCTTGGGTCTATTATATTAGGTTATAGCGGCTGTGTACAGCTGGCGTCTGCGTTTCCTTCGGGTCTTGTAGCGTCCCCTTGTTGGGCTCGATGGTGGGTGGCTGGCATGGTTGCCGAAATAAAATAAATATGTATGGATTTATCATCCTTCCCCCGTCTGTCTGATCGGCCTCTTAACAAAAGAGGACGCACCGAAGAAAAGTTGCTGTTTTCTTGTCCACCTAAGCAAACGTTCGCATGGTTTCACGTTATTCACAGTGAAAATCCTGA
Source organism: Dermacentor variabilis (assembly GCF_050947875.1). NCBI lineage: Eukaryota > Metazoa > Arthropoda > Arachnida > Ixodida > Ixodidae > Dermacentor > Dermacentor variabilis. Next base: position 176,259,780 of record NC_134570.1, on the reverse strand, counting down.
AAAGACAGTTAGAATGATTTCGCCGTTCACGGTTGCGAAATGTCTCATTGACTCAGTTGGCCCAGGCTACAAAGTCACAAAAATGGCTAGCGGTGACCTCCTGCTTGAGGTCCGTGATAAACAACAGCATGACAAGCTCCCAAATCTGGTCTCCTTCGGTAATGTAAAGGTAACGGTGACTCCACATCAATCCATGAATACAAGGAAAGGAGTAATTTCCGACGACGACCTGCTGTATCTGAGCGAGGAAGAACTTCCAGAAGGTTGGAAGGAACAGAACGTCACCATGGTAAAGAGAATTACAATCAAACGGGAAAACAAAGAAATTCCAACTAAACATCTGATCGTTACCTTTGCTTCCAGTGTGCTGCCAGAAACATTAGAAACAGGCTATACTAAAGTTCGAGTCCGACCATACATTCCGAACCCTCGGAGATGTTTCAAGTGTCAGAGATATGGCCACGGCTCACAAAGTTGCCGGGGCCGACAAACCTGCGCAAAGTGCGGTGTCCAGGATCACCTTTCAGATAATTGTAATGACGCACTCCACTGTCCGAACTGTGGCGGTGGACATGCAGCTTTCACTAGAGCGTGCCCTACATGGCAGAAAGAAAGAGAAATAATTACCCTAAAAGTAAAAAAGAACATTTCCTTCCAGGAAGCGCGAAAGCGCATTTCCTTTCTTCATACCGCAGGGTATGCTGTTGCGGCGCGTAAGGGGGCAACGCCGCAACTGACTCCGGCTTCGGCCCGGACCACAAAGAATGTGGCCGCGGCAGAACCACCAGCCCCCCAGGCGACAGCAGCCGGCTCTGCTGCGCCATCTCTGAAGGAGGGTCCATCGACCTCTGGGTTGGTGGCCTCCAAGGCCATGCTTTTCGAGGCAAGGCCTAAGGTGAAAACACCCCGCTTGTGTGAGCGGAAGTCTAGCGGCTCCCAAGAGTCGATGGACACTACCCCGAGCCAGAAGGCGCATCCAGCGCCTCGGGAGCGGCGCGAGTCTCGCGACCGATCCAAAAAAGACAAAACCCGTATCATAATCACGGGGCCTGAAAAGGCTCCGTAAGTCATTTCTCTAACTTGACTCCTCTTGACACACAGCATAAAAACACGAATAACATGGCTACACAAATAATACACTGGAACGTTAGAGGTCTTATCCACAACCTCGATGACATTAAAGAACTCTTACACGAACATAAGCCAAAGGTGCTGTGTGTTCAGGAGACACATCTTAAATGCACACAAACAAACTTTCTTTGTCAATACGCCATCTACCGTAAAGACCGCAACAAGGCGAATACCTCGTCTGGCGGTGTAGCAATAGTTGTAGACAAGTCCGTAGCTTGTCACCAGGTCGCCCTTCAGACGCCCGTTGAGGCAGTGTCAATTCGGGCAATTCTTTTTAATAAATTGATCACTGTATGTTGCATATACATACCCCCTAACTTTCATCTGGAAAAAAGTGATTTTTATAAACTAATTGACCAGCTTCCGCACCCTTACATACTCGCAGGTGATTTTAACGCACACCACACCACGTGGGGGGACTCGCGATGTGACGCGAGAGGTCGTTTCATTGAAAACTTCCTGGTGAACTCCGGTTCATGCCTGTTCAACAAGAAGGAGCCAACTATTTATAATATCTACAATAATTCATATTCATCAATAGACCTGTCTATTGGCTCGGCTTCAATTTACCCGGACTTGCAATGGCATGTAATAAAATATCTATATGGAAGTGACCACTTCCCTGTAATGTTAAAATCAATGCTTCAATATGAATGTCCCCTACATACACCCCGATGGAAACTAGCCTCCGCCGAATGGAATGATTTTAAGGAAGCAACTTCCCTATCACGAGATTTTATCACTGATTTTAACATAGGCAATGCTGTAGCATATTTTACTTCTTTTATATTCGACGCAGCTGAAAAGTTCATTCCCCAAACACAAGGTCTTTCTTGTAAAAGACGGGTACCCTGGTGGAATGAACAGTGCAGACTGGCACGAAAGAAACAAAACAAAGCGTGGGGTTTGCTGCGTCGCTCCCCGACAGCAGAAAACCTCATAGAATTTAAGCTCGCAAAGTCAAAAGGAAGGCGCATACGGAGACAGGCAAGGAGGGCTAGCTGGGAGAGGTTTCTCTCGGGCATCACTTCCTACACCCAAGAGTCGAAAGTATGGAATGGCGTACGGAAGATAAAGGGGCAACAAATCCACCCTCTGCCCTTAGTGGACGGCCAAGGGACTACCTTGGAGGACCAGGCGAACGCTCTGGGCGAACACTTCGAACAAGTATCAAGCTCCACACATTACACAAAATCATTCCTCAAATATAAAGAATTAGCTGAACTTAAGACACTTGATCGCAAATGCGGTCCAGATGAACCATATAACCGTCCTTTTAATATTGCCGAGCTTAAAGCTGCATTGAGCACATGTAGAAGCTCTGCACCGGGAGCTGACAGAATCATCTATGACATGATTAAGAACTTGCACGAAGAAACACAAATGACACTTCTGGCACTTTTCAACTCTATCTGGGCTGCCGGATACCTCCCATCCTCATGGAAGGAAGCTATTGTTATTCCCGTCTTGAAGCTGGGTAAAGACCCTTCCTTGGCGGCAAGTTATCGCCCGATAGCTCTAACAAGTTGTCTTTGTAAGCTATTCGAAAAAATGATTAATCGTAGACTAATACATTTCCTTGAACTGAACAATATGCTTGGTCCCTATCAGTGTGGCTTTAGAGAAGGGCGGTCCGCAACAGATCATCTTGTACGCATTGAAGGAAATATCCGCGATGCATTTGTACATAAACAGTTCTTCTTATCGATATTCCTCGATATGGAGAAGGCGTACGACACGACGTGGCGATACGGGATCTTGCGAGACTTGTCGGGGATGGGCATCCGTGGAAATATGCTAAACATAATAGAAAGCTATCTGTCTAAACGTATCTTCCACGTCAAACTCGGCAATGTACTGTCGCGACCTTTCATACAAGAAAATGGTGTACCTCAACGAGGTGTGCTTAGCTGCGCACTCTTTATCGTGAAAATGAACAGCCTTCGTGCTTCTTTACCGCCAGCCATTTTTTATTCTGTTTACGTAGATGATATACAAATAGGCTTCAAATCCTGCAACCTTGCAGTGTGTGAGAGGCAAGTACAACAGGCCTTGAACAAAGTATCTAAATGGGCAGACGAAAACGGATTTAAAGTGAACCCGAACAAAAGTTCCTGTGTGCTTTTCACAAGAAAGAGAGGCCTCTTTGCAGATCCCAATATCCAAATGTATGGCCAGCAAATCCCTGTGAACAAAGAGCACAAGTTCTTAGGTATCTTTCTTGACTCTAAACTAACATTTATTCCACACATAAAATATCTCAAGGTGAAATGCTTAAAAACAATGAACTTACTGAAAATTTTATCCCATACAGCATGGGGCAGCGACAGAAAATGTTTGATAAATCTTCACAAAAGCCTCATTCGATCACGATTGGACTACGGTGCCGTGATTTATCATTCTGCAGCCCCGAGCGCGCTAAAGATGCTGGATCCGGTTCACCATTTAGGAATTAGACTGGCCATTGGCGCTTTCAGAACGAGTCCCATACAAAGTTTATATGTAGAATCAAATGAGTGGTCACTTCATCTTCAGAGAACATACATCAGCCAAACATATTTTCTGAAAGTCCACTCAAATCCACAACATCCCTGTTTTAATATCATTAATGACATGACATATGCTACACTCTTTCGCAATCGACCCTCTATAAAACAGCCTTTCTCGCTGCATGAGAGGGAGCTTAGTGATGAAATGCATGTTCCACTCCTCGAGTTTCGCCTAATGCATCCAGCCAAGCTGCTACGTCCTTGGGAGTGGCAGCTGGTACAGTGTGATATATCTTTCCTGCAAGTTACAAAGGAAGCCCCAGACATCGAAGTTCGAATGCATTTCCTGGAACTCCAGTACAAGTACTTCTGCACGGAGTTCTACACAGACGCATCGAAGTCACGCGAGGGGGTGTCCTATGCAGCCGTTGGCCCATCCTTCTCGGAATCCGATGCACTGCATCCGGAAACAAGCATCTTCACGGCTGAGGCCTACGCACTACTGTCGGCTGTAAAGCAATAAGGAAAACAAAAATAAAAAAATCTGTTATATATACGGACTCCCTAAGCGCTGTGAAGGCTTTGATGTCATTTTGTAAGCACAAAAATCCAGTAATCAATCAACTATATTGCGTCTTATGTAAAGCGTATATATGTAACCAGCATGTCATCATATGCTGGGTGCCGGGTCATAGGGGCATCGAAGGTAACGTTCTGGCGGACCAGATGGCCACATCAATTGCGTCGTATTCTGTTCATCCTACCGCTGCAGTCCCTGTCACAGATCTGAGTTCCCTTCTTGCGCAGGAAACTGCGAAACTACTGGCAACGCTTGTGGGACAGGGAAACAAATAATAAGCTCCACATAATAAAGCCACAATTAGGTTTCTGGCCTTCTGCAATAAAATCACGTCGGACAGATGTCCTATTCGGTCGTCTTAGAATAGGACACACATTTGGAACCCATAATCACTGGAAATGACCCTCCAACCTGTGGCAGATGCGGAGAGAGGCTGACTGTGCTCCACGTCCTCCTGGAGTGTCGGAAAGCCGAATCTGAGAGAAGGAGACATTTTTATTTAGCATACCGTCAACACATTCCTCTTCATCATGTAATGTTTCTCGGTCCAGAACCGCTTTTTAACACAGAAACAGTCCTAGGTTTCCTTAGAGATGTTGTCCTACACGTTATTAGTCCCATACATTCGTAGCGCTTCCTCTCTAGAGAGGATGCCGCTGTGACAGTCACATTGTATAGCACAGGCCTCCAGGCTCTTGTGTTTCAAGGGCTCTGGCGAGGCAGTAGTGCTCCAGGTAATTTTAACATCTCACATATCTTTTATAATGCATCATTCTCTCACGATGGATTTTATTGCACATAGAACATGTCATTATCATCGACATGATTTTATAACAGATAGATTTTACGCGCCCCGCAGGGGCGTCTGCGTCTGCAGGCGTTTGGTGTGTTGCGACACCACGTACACGAGCACACGAGGGTTGGACCCTCCCGCGTGTAGCCGTGCGCGGCTTAGCCGTGTCTGGGGAAAGGGGGATCCTGGGGGTTGAGCCGATGCCGGGTGTTTGGACCTTTAAGGACCCCGGCGGAGGCAACACACCTCTTTGGCCTCTGCTTCACATAGACGGCACCCCCGGACTAACCCACCCGGGGGAAATCGGTAGTTGCATTTTCCGGTCTCTCTCTCCCTACAACCTTCGTCCTTTTCTTACTTTCCACCTTTCCTGTCTCCTTCTCATATCTTTATTACTTCCGACCTTCCTGGCAGCAAGGGTTAACATTGTGTGAGTAGCCAACCTTGGTTATATCATATTGGGTTATAGCGCCAACGTACAGCTGGCGTTTGCAGGCCCTGTTTTTCAGGCCCTGCAGCGTCCCCTTGTTGGACTCCATGGTGGGTGGCTGGCGTTGGTGCCGAAAACTACACGTCCACACATGCCTACTTCCTTCCCTCCACTACCTGATCGTCCTCAGAAAAGAGGGCGCACCGATGAAGTCTTTCAATTTTTTGGCCGCCAAAAAGAATCGTTCCCGCGTTTCCATGTCATCCATTCTGCAAAACCAGATAAGCCAGTACGAACAATCTCACCCTTCCTTGTTTCCAAGTCATTGACTGAAGCCTTTGGTCCTGGATGTAAGGCGTCGCGGATGGCAAGCGGTGATCTCCTCCTGGAGCTCCGCGATCAAGAACAATACGAAAAATTGTCAACACTAGTGTCATTTGGGGAAACCCAAATAACTATAACCCCGCACCGCACGATGAACATCACCCATGGTGTTGTCTCTGACGATGACTTGATGGAGCTCACTGAGGCTGAACTCTTGGAGGGCTTCTGTGACCAGAATGTTATAAATGTTAGACGAATTAAGATGAGGCGAGATGGAAAAGAGATCAAGACGAAACACCTGATACTCACGTTCGGCTCAAGTGTCCTTCCCGAGTCTGTAGAGGCCGGGTACATCAAGCTCCGTGTCAGACCATATGTGCCAAATCCCCTAAGATGCTTCAAATGCCAGCCTTTCGACAACAGTTCGCAGAGCTGCCGGGGCCGCCAAACATGTGCAAAATGCAGTGCCCTTGAACACGCCACTGAAGCTTGTAATAACTCTCTCCACTGTGTAAACTGTGACGGGGATCACGCCGCGTACTCGCGGTCGTGCCCCTCCTGGAAGAAGGAAAAAGAAATTGTAACCATAAATGTAAAAGAGAATATATCGTTCAAAGAGGCACGAAGGCGGGTAGCATACCTGCCAAAGAAAAGCTTTGCCGAAGTGGCGCGTCAGGGGGCAGCGCCACAACGGCCTCCGGCGGCTATCCGACCCACAAACAGTGAGTCGGCAGTCACGTCATCTGCCCCCGCGGCGGTTGCAGCTAGCGCTGCTACGTCAACCGAGGAGCGGGGACCATCGACCCCGATGGTGGGCGCAGCCGAGGCTGCCTCAACCTGCCAGGTCCCTAACAGCGCTGGCAACAGCCGGCGCAGCCAAATCCTTCAGGGAGCCCCATCCACCTCCGGGCTGGTGGGCGCAGGGGTCTCGCCTTCTGGGGTGAGACTCTCTCGAAATACTTCTCGCTCTCAAGAACGCGTGTCCCTCACAAGAGGCAATGGACACACCTATCCGCACGGCGCACCAAGCGCCTAAGGAGCGGCGAGGCTCCCTCGAACGCTCCAAAAAAGGCAGAACCCCGGTTACAGGGCCTCGAAAGAGCTCTGTAATCTAAAGCAACACTTCCGTTTCCGTAAACACAGCACCAATTCACTTTAAACATGGATACACAAATCATACAATGGAATGTCACAGGTCTTCTAAGGAATCTTGATGACGTGCAAGAACTCATCCATAAACACAATCCAAAAGTGCTGTGTTTACAGGAAACACACTTAAAACCAACACACACAAATTTTCTTCGACAACACGTTACTATTCGCAAAGATCGCGATGATGCTCTCGCATCATCGGGCGGTGTTGCAATTATAATTCAAAAAAGCATCGCCTGTCAACGTTTGCAGCTACGAACGGTCCTTGAGGCAGTGGCGGTTCGAGTTATTCTGCTAAACAAGCTTATCACTATTTGCTCACTTTATATACCCCCACATTATAAACTAAGCAAACATGAATTTCAGTCCTTTATTGATGAATTGCCAGAACCCTATGTTGTTCTTGGCGATTTCAATGCACATAACTACCTGTGGGGCGACCCTCGTGTAGATGCGCGAGGACGTCTTCTCGAACAGTTCCTCTTTTCTTTTCTTCTGGTGCTTGTCTGTTGAATAAAAAGGAACACACATATTACTCTCTTGCAAATAGAACCTATTCTTCCGTAGACCTTAGCATAGTCTCCCCGTCTGTACTGCCTGAACTTGAATGGGAAGTTACCGACAACCCTTACGGCAGCGACCACTTCCCTATACTGCTAAGATCACCTAAAGACAACGAATATCCACCACACGCTCCTAGGTGGAAGATTGAGACAGCTGATTGGGAGAAATTTCGATCTCTTACTAGTATCTCATGGGCTGACCTGTCTTCGTTAGGAATTGATGCTGCAGTCGAGTTCTTTACAGCATTCATAATAAATGTCGCATATAAATGTATATCCGAAGTGAGTGGTCTGGCACGCAAACGACGTGTGCCATGGTGGAACAGCGAATGTAGGATCGCCCGTAAGAATCAGAAAAGACGCGCTTCTCCCACTGCAGAGAATCTTATGAACTTTAAAGATATAAAGTCCCAAGGCAGGCGAACCCGCCGACAGGCCAGAAGAGAAATCTGGCACAAGTTTTTATCAAGTATTAACTCGTTTAGGGATGAGGCCAAAGCCTGGAACAGAGTAAATAGGATTAGAGGGCGGCAAACACATTCACTCCCCCTGGTAAACACACAGGGAGATACACTGCAAGACCAGGCCGACTCACTTGGGGAATATTTTCACAGCGTGTCAAGCCCAACAAATTATACACAATTCTTTCTCAAACACAAAGAAACAGAAGAACGTAAGCCATTACCTAGAAAAGGTCGAGAGAATGAGCCTTACAACCGTCCCTTTAGCATTGCCGAGCTAAGAGCTGCCTTGATCACATGCAAGAGCTCTGCACCCGGACCTGACAGAATTATGTACCCCCGCAGGGGCGTCTGCGTCAGCAGGCGTTTGGTGTGTTGCGACACCACGTACCCGAGCACACGAGGGTTGGACCCTCCCGCGTCTAACCGTGCGCGGCTTAGCCGTGTCCGGGGAAAGGGGGATCCTGGAGGCTGAGCCGATGCCGGGTGTTCGGACCTTTAAGGCCCCCCGGCGGAGGCAACACACCTCTTTGGCCTCTGCTTCACGTAGACGGCACCCCCGGACTCACCCACCCGGGGGAAATCGGTAGTTGCCTTTTCCTGTCTCTCTCTCCCTATTATCTTCGTCTTTCCCTCACTTTCCACCTTTCCTGTCTTCTTCTGGTTTCCTTTTACTTCCAATTTTTCCAGGCAGCAAGGGTTAACCTTGTGTGGATAGCCAACCTTGGTTATTTCATATTTGGTTATAGCGGTAATGTACAGCTGGCGTTTGCAGGCCGTGTTTCGCAGGTCCTGCAGCGTCCCCTTGTAGGACTCCACGGTGGGTGGCTGGCGTTACTGCCGAAATCTCACATATCTTATGGCTAACTCCTTCCCCCCACTCCCTGATCGCCCTCAGAAAAGAGGGCGCACCGATGAAGTATTCAAATTTTTTGGTCGGGAAAAAGAATCTTTCCCTCGTTTCCACGTCATCCATTCTGAAAAACCAGCTAAACCAGTGCGAACAATTTCCCCATTCCTTCTATCGCAGTCCCTTACCGAAGTTTTTGGCCCAGGCTATAAGGCGTCGAGGATGGCTAGCGGTGACCTCCTCTTGGAGCTCCGTGATCAGAAACAATTTGAAAAACTGCCTAAACTAGTATCATTTGGGGAGGCCCAAATCGTAGTAACCCCGCACCGTACGATGAATACCACCCGCGGCGTTGTCTCGGACGATGATTTGCTGGAGCTCTCTGAGGCTGAACTCTTGGAGGGCTTCAGTGAACAGAATGTCATAAATGTCAAAAGAATCAAGATAAGGCGCGAGGGTAAAGAAATCGCGACCAAACACTTAATACTCACCTTCAATTCAAGTGTCCTGCCCGAGTCAATCGAGGCCGGGTACATCAAGCTACGAGTAAGGCCGTATGTGCCAAATCCCCTGAGATGTTTCAAATGCCAACGTTTTGGCCACAGCTCGCAGAGCTGCCAAGGCCGCCAAACATGTGCAAAATGCAGTGCCCATGAACACACGTCTGAAGCTTGCGCGAACTCTTTGCATTGTGTAAACTGTGCTGGAGAGCACGCCGCGTACTCGCGGTCGTGCCCATCTTGGAAAAAAGAAAAAGAAATTGTCACGATCAAAGTGAAAGAAAATATATCATTCAAGGAGGCACGTAGGCGGGTGGCATACCGGCCTAAGAACACATTTGCCGAAGTGGCGCGTCAGGGGGCAGCGCCACAACGGCCTCCGGCGGCTGTCCGACCCACACCCAGTGAGGCGGCAGTGACGCCATCCGCCCCCTCGGCGACTGCAGCTAACGCTGCTACGCCAACACAGCAGGCGGGGCCAACGACCCCGAATGTGGGCGCAGCCGAGGCTACCCCAACCTCCCCGGCCCCATCCAGCGCTGGCAACAGCCGGCGCAGCCAGATCCCTCAGGGAGCCCCACCGACCTCCGGGCTGGTGGGCGCAGGGGTCTTGCCTTCTGAGGCAGGACCCTCACAGAAAACTTCTCGCTCGCAAGAGCATGTGTCCGGCGCCTCGCAAGAGGCAATGGACACTTCACCTGTCCTCACGGCGCGCCAAGCGCCTAAGGAGCGGCGAGGCTCCCTCGAACGCTCCAGAAAGGGCAAAACCCCGATTACAGGGCCTCGAAAGAGCTCTGCAATCTAAGGCATAATTTCCATTTCCGTACACACAGCACTTATTTACATTAAATATGGATACACAAATTATTCAATGGAACATCAGAGGACTCCTTAGAAACCTTGATGACTTGCAAGAACTCATCCACAAACATAATCCAAAGGTGCTGTGTTTACAGGAAACACACCTAAAATCGAAACACACAAACTTCCTCCGAACGTATGTTACATTTCGCAAAGATCGCGATGATGCCGTCTCATCATCCGGTGGTGTTGCGATTCTCACTCATAAAAGCATAGCCTGTCAACATTTACAGCTACGAACGGCCCTTGAAGCAGTGGCGGTTCGAATTGTTTTGCTAAACAAACTCATCACTATTTGCTCGATTTATATACCCCCACACTACAAACTAAGCAAACATGAATTTCAGTCCTTCATAGATGAATTGCCAGAACCTTACGTTGTACTTGGGGATTTCAATGCGCACAACAGCCTGTGGGGCGACTCTCGAATAGATGCGCGAGGTCGTCTTGTTGAACAGCTCCTCTTCTCTTCTGGTGCATGCCTACTGAATAAGAAGGCACCCACATATTATTCTCTCACCAACAGAACATTTTCATCAATTGACCTCAGCCTAGTTTCCCCGTCTATACTGCCTGAACTCGAATGGGAAGTTATGAACTATCCTTACGGGAGCGACCACTTCCCCATACTGATAAAAACATCTAAAGAAAACGAATATCCTCCACAAGCTCCTAGGTGGAAGATAGACACAGCCGACTGGCAGAAATTTCGAACTCTCTCTTGCATCTCATGGGCTGACCTGTCTTCTTTAGAAATTGATGCTGCTGTGGATTATCTTACAGCATTCATAATAGATGCCGCATCAAAATGCATATCCGAAGTAAGTGGTTTGGAATGCAAACCACGTGTACCGTGGTGGAACAGCGAATGTCGGACCGCCCGTAAGAATCAGAACAAGGCGTGGGGGTTGCTGCGAGCTTCTCCCACCGCTGAGAATATTGTCAACTTTAAAAAAATAAAATCCCAAGGTAGAAGAACCCGCCGGCAGGCCAGAAGAGAAAGCTGGCACAAGTTTTTAGCGAGTATTAACTCGTTCAGAGATGAGGCCAAAGCCTGGAACAGGGTTAATAGGATTAGAGGGCGGCAAACATATTCACTTCCTCTAGTAAATACACAGGGCGATACACTGAAAGATCAGGCCGATTCACTTGGGGAGCACTTTGAGAGTGTATCAAGCTCAAATCATTATTCGCAATCCTTCCTAAAATATAAACAAATAGAAGAATGCAAGCCACTCATCAATAAATGCCGACAGAATGAACCGTACAATTGCCCTTTTAGTGCTGCTGAGTTGAAAGCTGCCTTGAGCGCATGCAAGAGCTCTGCACCGGGATCCGATAGAATCATGTATGAAATGCTCAAACACTTACACAATGACCCGCAAGTAACACTACTTACACTTTTCAACACTATCTGGGACGCAGGGTACCCTCCAACGGCGTGGAAAGAAGCCATTGTGGTCCCTGTTTTGAAACAAGGGAAAGACCCTTCTTCAGTGGCAAATTACCGCCCGATAGCCCTCACAAGCTGCATGTGTAAGGTATTTGAAAAAATGATAAATCGGCGACTCATCCATTTCCTTGAACAAAACAAAATGCTTGATCCCTCTCAGTGTGGCTTCCGAGAAGGGCGCTGTACAACCGACCATCTTGTACGTATTGAAGGACATATTCGTGACGCGTTTGTACACAAACAGTTCTTCTTATCGATATTCCTCGATATGGAGAAGGCGTACGATACGACCTGGCGCTACGGAATCTTGAGAGATTTGTCAGAAATGGGCATTCATGGTAATATGCTAAACGTAATAAAAAGCTACTTGTCCAATCGTACCTTCCGGGTGAAAGTAGGCAATGTGCTGTCACGTCCTTTTGCACAAGAAACCGGTGTACCCCAGGGTGGCGTGCTCAGCTGCACACTCTTTATTGTTAAGATGACAACACTTCGTGCTTCCTTACCACCAGCCATTATGTATTCCGTCTATGTGGACGACATTCAAATGGGTTTCAAATCCTGTAACCTCGCAGTGTGCGAGAGACAGGTACAGCATGGTCTGAACAAGGTGTCAGGGTGGGCAGAGAAAAATGGATTCAAAATCAATCCTCATAAGAGTTCTTGTGTTTTGTTTACAAGGAAGAGAGGCCTGGTTCCGGATCCCTGCTTAGAAGTGTGTGGACAACAGATACCTGTAAACAAAGAACACAAATTTCTAGGTGTCATACTTGACTACAGACTCACTTTCGTCCCCCACATTAAACATCTTAAAGAAAAATGTCTGAAAACAATGAACATAATAAAACTTTTGTCCCAGACTACGTGGGGTAGTGACAGGAAGTGTTTAATGAATCTATATAAAAGCCTCATTCGATCGCGACTAGACTATGGTGCCGTGATTTATCACTCTGCCGCCCCGAGCGCACTAAAGATGCTAGACCCAGTGCACCATCTAGGAATCCGACTGGCCACTGGCGCTTTCAGAACGAGTCCCATACAAAGTTTATATGCAGAATCGAATGAATGGTCACTTCATATCCAGAGAACGTACATCAGCCAAACATATTTTCTGAAAGTCCACTCAAATCCTCAACATCCCTGTTTTAATACCATTAATGACATGACATATGCTACACTCTTTCGCAATCGTCCCTCCGTAAGACAGCCTTTCTCGCTGCGTGTGAGGGAGCTTAGTGAAGAAATGCACGTTCCACTCCTCGAGCTTCGCCTAATGCATCCAGCCAAGCTGCTACCTCCTTGGGAGTGGCAGCTCATACAATGTGATATATCTTTCGTGGAAGTCACAAAGCATGATCCAGAGATTGAAATCCTGATGCATTTCCGGGAACTCCAGCACAAATACTCCTGCACGGAGTTCTACACAGACGCATCAAAGTCAGACGACGGGGTGTCCTATGCAGCCGTCGGTCCATCCTTCTCGGAATCCGACGTACTGCATCCGGAAACTAGCATCTTTACGGCTGAGGCCTACGCACTGCTGTCGGCCGTAAAACATATAAATAAATCACAACTCCCGAAATCAGTTATATATACGGACTCCCTCAGTGTTGTGAAGGCCTTGATGTCTTTCTGTAATCACAAAAATCCAGTATTTAATGAACTCTACTCCGCACTGTGCAAATCATATATATCTAACCAACATGTCATCATATGCTGGGTGCCAGGTCATAGGGGCATCGAAGGTAACGTTGTGGCGGACCAGATGGCCACGTCAGTTGCATCACATTCTGCTAATCACACCGCTGCAGTTCCTGTCACAGACCTGAAGCCCTTCTTACGGAGGAAACTACGGAACCAGTGGCAACGCCTATGGGACGCGGAAACAAATAATAAGCTCCACGTGATAAAGCCACAGTTAGGATTCTGGCCTTCCGTAACAAAATCACGCCGGACAGATGTCCTATTCTGTCGTCTAAGAATAGGACACACATTCGGCACCCATAATTTTCTACTCACCGGAAATGACCCTCCCACCTGCGGTAGATGCGAGGAGCGGCTTACCGTCCTCCACGTCCTCCTGGAGTGTCGGAAAGCCGAATATGAAAGAAAGAAACATTTTCCCAAATCATACCGGCAGCAGATCCCCCTTCATCCAGCAATGTTACTCGGCCCAGAACCGCTATTTGACACCAACGCGGTCCTAAGTTATCTGAAAGATGTTGTGTTTCATGTTTTTAGCCCCACATGTTCGTAGCGTCTCCTCTCTTCAGAGGATGGCGCTGTGATAATTATTTTGAATAGCACATGCCTCTAGGCCCTTGTGGTTCAAGGGCTCTGGCGAGGCAGCAGTGCTCCAAGAAATTTTACCATCTTATATATTTTATATTTTGCATCATCCTTCTACGACGGATTTTAATGTTCATAGTACTCGTCATTAACCATCGCCATAATTTTATAGCCCATAGATTTTACGCACTATACAGCGAATACTTTTAGGCAACTTTACAGCCAAGTCACATCTTCCATAGTACATCGTCAAAATTACCACGTGTCATGGCGCTCTTTGGCCAAACCTGGCCCTTGCGCCACAAAACAGAACACATCATCATCATCATCAGAATTATGTACGACATAATTAAGAACGTACACACTGATACACAACTGACTTTACTTGCACTTTTTAACACTATTTGGGCTGCTGGATATCTTCCACTTGCATGGAGAGAAGCGATTGCGATTCCCATTCTGAAGCAAGGTAAAGATCCTTCGTTGGCGTCAAGTTACCGCCCGATAGCCCTCACAAGTTGCATTTGTAAGCTGTTTGAGAAAATGATTAATCGGCGACTCATACATTTCCTGGAATTAAACCAAATGCTTGATCCCTTTCAGTGTGGCTTCAGGGAAGGGCGGTCCACAATTGATCACCTTGTGCGCATTGAGGGAAACATTCGCGACGCCTTTCTACATAAGCAATATTTCCTATCCGTTTTCCTCGATATGGAGAAGGCGTACGACACAACGTGGCGCTACGGAATCTTGAGAGACTTGTCGGGAATGGGCATCCGTGGCAATATGCTCGCCCTAATAGAAAGTTATTTGTCCAACCGTACCTTCCGAGTAAAAGTCGGTAATGCACTGTCACGTCCTTTTACGCAGGAAACTGGTGTACCCCAGGGAGGTGTGCTCAGCTGCACTCTTTTTATTGTTAAGATGAACACACTACGTGCTTCACTGCCACCGGCCATTTTTTATTCCGTATACGTCGACGATATACAAATAGGCTTTAAATCCTGCAACCTCTCAGTATGCGAGAGACAGGTACAGCAGGGCCTGAACAAGGTGTGCAAGTGGGCTGACGAAAACGGATTTAAGATCAACCCCCACAAAAGCTCTTGTGTTCTTTTTACTAGAAAGAGAGGCCTGGTTCCAGATCCTTGTGTTCAACTGAGTGGACATCAAATACCTATCAACAAAGAACACAAATTTTTAGGTATTATACTTGACTCCAAGCTCACTTTTATACAGCACATTAAATATCTTAAAGAAAAATGTCTAAGGACAATGAACTTGCTTAAAGTTCTATCCCACTCAACATGGGGTAGCGACAGGAAGTGTCTGATGAATGTTTATAAGAGCCTAATTCGATCACGATCGGACTATGGTGCCGTCGTATATAACTCTGCCGCTCCGAGCGCACTAAAGATCCTAGATCCTATCCACCATCTAGGTATCCGCTTAGCCACTGGTGCTTTCAGAACAAGCCCGATTGAAAGCTTATACGCGGAATCAAATGAATGGTCGCTCTGTCTACAGAGAACCTACATCAGCCTTACATATTTCCTAAAAATACACTCCAATCATCAACATCCATGTTTTAACACTGTTAACGATATGACCTGCACTACACTATTCCATAATCGTCCTTCTGTAAGAAAGCCTTTCTCGCTTCGAGTGAAGGAGCTTAGTGATGAGATACATGTCCCACTCCTGGAGCACCGCTTAATGCGCCCAACCAAGCTATTACCTCCTTGGGACTGGCAGGTCACAGAATGTGACGTATCCTTTCTAAAAGTTTCAAAGCATGCTCCAGATGTAGAAATTCGAATGCATTTCCTAGAACTTCAGTACAAACACTCGTGCACAGAGTTCTACACAGACGCTTCCAAGTCACATGCCGGAGTATCTTATGCAGCCGTCGGTCCTTCTTTTTCGGAATGCTATGTACTACATCCAGAAACAAGTATCTTTACGGCAGAGGCCTACGCTATATGGTCGGCTGTAAAGCATATAAAGAAAACAAAACTCCAAAAAGCCGTAATATATACACACTCCCTAAGTGTGGTGAAGGCTTTAATGTCACCCTACAAACATAAAAATCCTGTACTTACTGAGGTCTATTCCGACATATGCAAAACTTATCTATCTAACCAGCAAATCATCATATGCTGGGTACCCGGCCACAGGGGAAACGAAGGTAACGTCTTGGCAGACCAGATGGCTACGTCAATTGCACTCCCTGCTGTTAATAATACTGATTTGGTGCCTCTCACAGATCTGAAACCTTACATACGAAAGAAACTGCGAAACCACTGGCAACGCATGTGGAACGCAGAGATAAATAATAAACTGCACGTTATAAAGCCGCAGTTAGGTTTTTGGCCCTCCCCAACAAAATCTCGGCGAACAGATGTCCTATTCTGTCGCCTCAGAATAGGACACACATTTGGCACCCATAATTATCTGCTTACTGGAAGTGAACCTCCAATCTGTGGTAGATGCGGTGAGGTGCTTACTGTCCTCCACGTGCTCCTGGAGTGTCGGGAAGCCGAAACGGAGAGAAAGAAACATTTTCCGCTTGCTTACAAACATCACATCCCTCTACACCCCGTTATGTTTCTTGGTAAGGAACCGCTTTTTGACAACAAGACAGTCCTAAGCTTCTTAAATGATGTCGTACTACACGTTATATGCCCAAGAAATTCGTAGAGCATCCTCGCTCCTGAGGATGCCGCTGCGATAACAGTTTTGCCTAGCACATGCCTCCAGGCCCTTGTTTTTTCAAGGGCTCTAAGGAGGCAGTAGTGCTCGAGCATATCTTATAACCTTAGATATTTTACGCATCGTATCATTCTATTTAAATGTATCTTAATGTTCATAGTACACGTCATAAGTCATCGCCATAATCTTATTATACAGATTTTGCGCGCTTTAGCGCCACCGTTTTTAAGGCCCCTCTACAGCCACGTCACACCAACTTCATCGAACTCATGATTTCATTGCAAACTCATTAACATGGACATGGCGCTCTTTGGCCATAACTGGCCCTTGCGCCATTAAAAACCACATATCATCATCATCATCATAATCGTCCTTCTGTAAGAAAGCCGTTCTCGCTTCGAGTGAGGGAGCTTAGTGATGAGATACATGTCCCACTCCCCGAGCTTCGCCTAATGCAATCAGCCAAGCTGCTACCTCCTTGGGAGTGGCAGCTGATACAATGCGACACATCTTTCATTCAAGTTACAAAGCACGCTCCTGAGGCCGAAATCAGAATGCATTTCCTAGAACTCCAGCACAAGCATTCCTGTGCCCCGCAGGGGCGTCTGCGCAAGCAGGCGTTTGGTGCGTTGCGACACCACGTACCTGAGCACACGAGGATTGGACCCTCCCGCGTGTAGCCGTGCGCGGCTTAGCCGTGTCCGGGGAAAGGGGGATCCTGGGGGTTGAGCCGATGCCGGGTGTTTGGACCTTTAAGGCCCCCCGGCGGAGGCAACACACCTCTTTGGCCTCTGCTTCACGTAGACGGCACCCCCGGACTGACCCACCCGGGGGAAATCGGCAGTCGCCTTTTCCTGTCTCTCTCTTCGCACATCTTCGTCTTTCCCTCTCCCTTTTAGTCTTTCCTGTCTTCTTTTTTTTTCTGATAACTTCCAACATTCCTGGCGGCGAGGGTTAACCTGGTGTGGTATGACCTACCTTGGTTATAACATATGTGGTTATAGCGACGATGTACAGTTGGCATGGCAGGGCTTGTTTCACCACATACCTTGCCTTGTCCCCTTGTTGGGCTCGGTGGTGGGTGACTGGCATCGTTGCTGAATACTCAATATATTTCATGGGAACTTCCAACCCTTTTTCAACCGATCGTCCCTCTAAAAGGGGGCGCACCGATGCTACATTTCAGTTTTCTCTAAAACCCACTCAGACTTTCCCGAAATTTCACGTTGTACACAGTGAGAAACATGACAAGAAGGCAAGAACGATTTCACCATTCATTGTGGCGAAGTATCTTACAGAGACCATTGGAGGCGGCTATAAGATCACCAAGCTGGCCAGTGGGGACCTATTACTTGAACTGAAATACAAAGCACAACATGACAAGCTAACGAACCTTGTACAACTTGGAGACATCCCTGTCAGTGTAACAGCACACCGAACCATGAATACGGCCAAAGGCGTAATCTCTGACACCGACTTGATGGACTTGACCGATGAAGAACTCCTGGAAGGATGGAAGGATGAAAATGTAATAAACGTACAAAGAATAAAGATCAGACGGGACAACAAGGAGCTGCCAACTAAACACCTAATCGTAACCTTTGGCTCTAGCACGTTACCAGACACATTAGAAACTGGATATATCAAAATCAGAGTACGACCTTACATCCCCAACCCGCGACGCTGTTTTAAATGCCAGAGGTTTGGCCACGCTTCCCAGAGCTGCCGAGGGCGGCTAACATGTGCGAAATGCGGCACCAATGATCACTCTGCAGATGACTGTAAGGCTGAGCCCCGTTGTAGTAATTGTAACGGTGGCCACCCTGCATATTCACGATCATGCGCAGTCTGGAAAAAAGAAAAAGAAATAATTACGATAAAGGTAAAAGAAAACATAACTTTCAGAGAAGCAAGACAACGCATCTCACCAACATTTGCACAGAGCACATCTTTCGCCGAAGTGGTACGTCGGGGGGCAGTACCACAACGGCACTTGGCGGACGCCAGCGCCACGCATAGCGAGCGTGCGGCAACGCCACCCGCCCCCATGGTGGGAGCAGCGAAGGCTGCCCTACCTCTCCCGAATTTGTCCACAGTGGAGGCCTCTGCTGGTGCTGGCACCAGTCAGCCCAGCTCCGAGGTCAGGACAAACCCACCAACCACCAGGACGGTGGGCTCCAAGGCCTTGTCTTTAGAGACAAAGCCTTCGCGTAAAACACACCGCTCGCAAGAGCGCGTGTCCAGTGCCTCTCAAGAGGCCATGGACACAACACCCAGTCAGAAGGCGCAGTTGACGCCTAAGGAGCGGCGCGACATTGTCGACCGCTCCAGGAAAGACAAAACTCCAATTACAGGGCCTCAAAAGGGCGCTGTAAGCTAAATCAAGTCCTCTTTGACACATAGCACAACATTTATTTTAATATGGATACACTGATTATTCAGTGGAATATCAGAGGCCTGCTTTGCAACCTCGATGATATCCAAGAACTCCTTAATCAACTAACTCCTAAAGTGCTGTGTGTCCAAGAGACTCATTTGAAATCTAAACACAAACACTTCCTACGTCAGTATGTTATTTTTCGGAAGGATCGCGATGATGCCCTCGCATCATCCGGCGGCGTAGCCATCATAGCTGACAAATCTATAGCTTGTCAACACTTACGGCTACAAACACCCCTTGAGGCAGTGGCCGTTCGTGCTGTACTTTTAAATAAACTGATCACCATTTGCTCTTTATACATACCGCCGCATTTTCAGCTTCACAAACAAGAATTCCAAACATTAATAGATCAGTTACCCGAACCATATCTTCTGCTTGGAGATTTAAATGCTCACAGCAACCTATGGGGCGACTCGCGCTGCGACGCGAGAGGTCGCTTGATTGAACAGTTCCTTTTTTCTTCAGGTGCATGTCTTTTGAACGGGAAGGAGCCCACGTATTATAACATGGCAAACAAAACATACTCCTCAATAGATCTTAGCATATGATGATGATATGTGGTTTTTAATGGCGCAAGGGCCAGCTATGGCCAAAGAGCGCCATGTCCGTGTTAATGAGTTTGCAATGAAATCATGAGTCCGATGAAGTTGGTGTGACGTGGCTGTAGAGAGGCCTAAAACTGAGAGCTATAAGTTGCATAAAATACACAAGGAATAAAAATATGAGAATGGCTGAAGTAGGGTATGCTGTAAGTATAGGATGTTCAACAATGATGTAATAGCGTTACATGAATAAAAATGGACAAGTGATTGTTGTTGACAAATAGCACAACAGCCTCAGCTGGTCCCTTGAGTACAAGGGCCTGGAGGCATGTGCTATAACAAAGGTTCACATCGCAACCGTGGCCTCTCGCAAGAGGCCGTGTTACGAATTTCTTGCACAGAAAACGTGGAGCGTGTCAACGTCGTTTAAAAAGGCTAAGGTAGATTGCATGTGAAATAGCGGTTCTCTGCCTAGAAACAGTGCCAGGTGAAGTGGTATACACTGACTGTATGCTAAAGTGAAGTGCTTCTTCCTTTCGGCTTGTGTTTCGCGGCATTCTAGGAAGACATGCTGAACACTGAGTGTCTCCCCACATCTACTACACATTGGACGCTCACCGCCACTTAACAAAAAGCTATGTGTACCGTAAGTGTGCCCTATTCTGAGACGACAGAATAGGACATCACTTCGTCTGGACTTGGTCAGTGATGGCCAGTATCCTAAATGTGGCTTAACTATGTGGAGTTTATTAAGGGTTTCCGAGTCCCATTTATGCTGCCAGTAGGTTCTGAGTTGTTTCCGTAAGTATGGCTTTAGGTCTGAGAAGGGAACGGCTGCGGACATGTTGCAAGCTTTTGTGTCTAAGGAGGTAGCAATTCGGTCCGCCAGGACGTTACCTTCAATACCTCTGTGTCCAGGCACCCAGCATATCGTTACATGTTGGCCAGAGGCATAAATAGTACACAGGAGAGAGAAAAGATCTGCAATTATTGGATTTCTGTGGTTGAAGCATGACATCAATGTTTTCACAACACTTAATGAGTCTGTGTATATGACCGCCTTACGTAGTTTTAACTGTTTGATGTGTTTTGCAGCCGACCATACTGCATACGCCTCTGCTGTGAAGATGCTTGTTTGAGGGTGCAGAACATCGGACTCGGAAAAGGATGGGCCGACGGCTGCATATGACACGCCAGCATGTGATTGAGACGCATCTGTGTAATACTCTGGACAAGGGTATTTAAATTGTAATTCCAGAAAATGCATATGAATGTGCGCCTCTGGAGCGTGCTTCGTTACCTCCACAAATGACGTGACACAGTCAATGGTTCGCCACAACCACGGTGGAAACGGCTTGGCAGAAGCCATTAGTCTATTTTCACGAATATGAACATCCATCTCCTCGCTCAGCTTTGTCACACGGATCGAGAATGGCTCTCTGGCTGTAGGTTTGTTGTGAAAGAGTGTTGCAGAGGTCATATCGTTTATGGTGGGATAACAAGGATGGTGTTCGTTAGCATGTACTTTCAGAAAATAATTAAATGTAGAATATGACCGCTGCAGATCGAGCGACCATTCATTCGATTCGACATAGAGGCTTTGAATCGGACTCGTCCTAAAGGCACCGGTGGCGAGGCGGATACCAAGATGATGCACAGGGTCCAGCATCTTGAGAGCACTGGGTGTAGCTGAGTGATACACAACGGCACCGTAGTCTAAGCGCGATCGTACAAGGCTCCTGTAGAGGTTCATGAGGCATTTCCTGTCGCTTCCCCATGTTGTATGTGACAGTATTTTCAGGATGTTCATTGTTTTAAGGCATTTAGCTTTCAAATACTTGATATGAGAAATGAAGGTTAGTTTTGAGTCGAGTATTATGCCTAAAAATTTATGTTCAGTGTTGAGTGGTATGTGTTGTCCATTCAGCATAATATCAGGATCTTGTATCAAGCCTCTCTTTCTAGAAAAAAGCACACAGGAGCTTTTGGAGGGGTTTAGCTTGAAGCCATTTTCGTTTGCCCGTTTTGAGACCTTGTTCAGTCCGAGCTGGACTTGGCGCTCGCAGACAGCAAGGTTACAAGACCTAAATCCTAGTTGTACATCGTCTACATATATTGAATAAAAAATTGAGGATGGAATGACTTCGCGGATGGAGTTCATTTTCACAATGAAGAGGGTGCAACTAAGCACGCCCCCTTGTGGCACACCAGTCTTTTGAGTGAATAGCCTGGACAGGGCATTGCCCACTCTAACACGGAATGTGCGGTTAGTCAAGTAGTTTTCTATCATATTTAGCATATTGCCGCGTACGCCCATCGCAGATAGGTCTCGGAGGATTCCGAATCGCCATGTTGTGTCATAGGCTTTCTCCAAGTCCAGAAATACAGAAAGAAAAAATTGTTTGTGTATATAAGCCTCTCTAATATTTGCCTCAATGCGAACAAGGTGGTCTATTGTTGACCTACCCTCCCTGAAACCACATTGAAGGGGATCAAGTAGACGGTTGCTTTCCAGGAAATAGATTAGACGCCGATTAACCATTTTTTCATATAATTTACACATGCAGCTCGTTAGTGCTATTGGTCTGTAACTACTGGCTAATGCGGGGTCTTTGCCTTGCTTATGAATTGGGATGACAATCGCTTCTTTCCATGAGGATGGAATATGCCCAGATAGCCACATGGTGTTGTAAAGAGACAGAAGTGTGTTCAATGTTTCTGGATGCATATTCTTTATCATTGCATACATTATGCGGTCACCACCTGGTGCTGAGTTGCCGCAGGAACTGAGAGCAGCCTTCAGTTCAGCGAGACTAAACGGACGGTTATAAGGTTCATCTGCTGCGCATTTTCGTTCAAGGCGCTCTCGCTCTATGCGTTCCTTGAACTTTAGGAAAGTTGGCGCATAGTGTGATGCACTAGAAATATTTTCAAAATGCTTACCCAGGAGGTCTGCCTGATCTTTCATGGTGTCGCCCTGAGCGTTTACTAAAGGAACCGGTTGTGTTTCCCTGCCCTTTAATCTGTTCACCCTGTTCCATACCTTACCCTCATCCTTGTACGAATTGATACTACAGATGTACCTTTCCCAGCTTTCTCGCTTAGCACGTCGTCGTGTTCTCCTGCCCTGTGATTTTGCCTTCTTGAATCCAATGAGATTCTCCGCATTTGGTGATCGACGAAGCCTGCCCCATGCCCTATTCTGCCTCTTTCGCGCTTCCTTGCAATCTTCGTTCCACCACGGGACACGTCTTTTGGATGAAAGACCATTTGTTTGTGGTATACACTTTTGCGCTGCGTCGATAATAAAATGAGTAAAATATGATACGGCATCATCTATAGTATAGTATTCTAAAAAGTCCCACGGTAAATAAGTACATTCTTGAAAACTTTTCCAATCGGCTGAGGCTAATTTCCATCGAGGGACATGCGGTGGAGAATCATACTGTGTTGTTAAGTTTAGAGTGACTGGGAAGTGATCACTTCCAAAAGGATTCTTGATGACATTCCATTTCAGGTCAGACAGAAGACTAGCAGTGCCAATTGCTAAGTCTATAGATGAGTATGTGTTGTGATGCACACTGTAATAAGTCGGCTCCTTCTTATTAAATAGGGATGCACCGGATGTCAAAAGAAAATGTTCTATCAGCCGACCTCTCGCGTCGCAACGGGAATCTCCCCACAGGGTGTTGTGGGCATTAAAATCACCAACGAGTATGTAGGGTTCCGGAAGCTGATTTATAAGGTTGTAGAAGTCTGTTTTGTGAAGGTGATAGTTTGGGGGTATGTAAATGGAGCAAACAGTAACCAACTTATTAAAAAGAACTCCTCGCACTGATACTGCTTCCAGGGGTGTCTGTAGGGCTACATGATGACAAGCTATAGACTTGTCTACGACAATTGCTACGCCACCGCACGACGCGTTAGCCTCGTCACGGTCTTTTCTGAAGATGGCGTAGTTACCAAGAAAGTTTGTTTGTGTGCTTTTCAGATGAGTCTCTTGAACACACAGCACCTTTGGGTTATGTTTATGTAGGAGTTCCTTGACATCATCTAGATTGTGAAGAAGACCCCTGACATTCCAATATAATATTTGTGTATCCATAGTGAAAGTGTATGGTGATGTGTGTTCAAGAGAGGAAAACTATGTTATCCCACAGGAACCTTGCCAGGTCCTGTGATGCGGGATTTGCCTTTTTTGGGCAGCTCCTGAGAGCTTCGCCGATCCTTCGGCGTCCGAGACGCCGATACACTTGATGTATCCATCGCCTCCATAGAGGCGCTGGATGCCCGCTCGCGGTGTACGTTCGCGGGTGTTTCGGGCTTCTCTGTGCGAACAGAGGCCCTAGAAGTCGTGGAGCCCGCAGGTCCGGTGGACTGCTGGCTCTTGCTGGGTTGCGGAACAGCACTAGCTGATCCCGCAGTGGGGGCGAGTGGCGCTACCGTTGGTCCACTTTGCGTGGTCCTAACGGCCGCCGAGAACCGTTGTGGCACTGCCCCCTGCCGTGCCACGTCGGAGAAAGAAGGCCCCACAAACGAGAGGCGTTTTCTAGCTTCTTTGAAGGAAATATTTTCTTTTACTTTGAGCGTGATAATTTCTTTTTCTTTCTTCCATAAGGGACAAGAGCGAGAGTATGCCGGGTGTTCACCGTCACAATTTGCACAGTGGGGTGGATCATTGCAGTTATCTGCAGGGTGCTCATGTGATGCGCACTTTGCACAGGTGGTACGGCCCCTGCAGCTCTGAGAGCCGTGACCGAATCTTTGGCACTTAAAACAGCGTCGGGGGTTTGGAATGTATGGTCTTACATTTATTTTCATGTAGCCAGTTTCGATTTGTTCAGGGAGTGTGCTCGTACAAAAGGTAAGTATGAGGTGTTTTGTCGGAATTTCTTTGTCGTCACGCCGGATCTTAATTCGCTGTACATTCGTAACGTGTTGGTCTTTCCAGCCTTCTAGGAGCTCTGTCTCAGTCAGGTCCAGCAGGTCCTGATCTGATACTACCCCTCGTGTACTATTCAATGAACGATGAGGACTTAGAGAGATTTGGGTGTCGCCAAGCGAGGTGAGCTTTTGCAGATTTTCATGCTGAGCTTTATCACGGACTTCAAGGAGAATGTCACCACTGGCCATTTTCGTGACTTTGTATCCTGCACCTAGGGTCTCAGTTAGGCATTTCGCGACAACGAAAGGTGATACAGTTCTTACGGTCTTGTCGGGGGTTTCGCTGTGAATCACGTGGAAACGTGGAAAAATTTCAGTGGGCTTATTAAAGAAGTTGAAACATTCTTCGGTGCGCCCTCTTTTTGTGAGAGGGCGATCAGGAAGCCTGGGGAAAGAAGAAGCCATAAAAATTGGAGTAATTTCGGCAGTGGTGTCAGCCACCCACCATGGAGCCCAACAAGGGGACGTGACAGGCCTTGTAAATAAACGAGGCCTGCCATCGCCAGCTGTACACAAC